>NC_082717.1:15664865-15980219 GCF_030144855.1 Hypanus sabinus
TTTATTCCTTGTATCAAAATGCATCACCATACACTTCCCTACTCTATATTCCATCCACCACTTCTTTGCCGATTCTCCCAATCTGCCCAAGACTCTCTGCTTCCTCGACACAACTTGCCCCTCCACCTATCTTCATATTGTTGTTCTATCTTCATATGTTCATATTGTCTATCGTTGTATTATCTAAAACAGTTTTCCAACCTTTTTTAACCCACTGCCCCCCTAAAGCAATTTCATACTTGGCAATGCCTCTCTTAGGCACAACATATATTTTCCAGTGTAAAATATTTCCAGCATAGTGTAAAAATGTGTCTACCATGTGCTAACATGAGAAAAATTATTCTGCTTTAAATTTGTATTTGTCTTTAAACTTAGCTTACACTGTACCTGTGCGCTGTACAGCTTCGATATCAATGTGGTCTTTAACAAGAGTTGAAATATCTGGTTCAAGTTGTGACAGCAAAAGCCTTACGTTCCCAGATGTAACAATGTCCAAGTGGTTTCTGGTTATGTGAGTATCTGGTTCACTGCACTGAAGCCTCTTTCAACAAGGGAGGAGGATGGAAATGCAATGAAGAGCAGTTTGGCTCTTCTCCAAAGACCAGGAAACTTCGTGTGACCGTGCAGCCACATTCCACAAAAAACCGACATTTTTGTAAAGCATTTTTGCTTCTTCATCGTTCTGAAATTTGACCATTCCTTCTTGCAGACACTCTAATTGTTCTTCCACTTTGCAAAGAAATGGGTTAATTCCCCAGTCGGGAATTTCTAGATCATTCAAATCCTTGAATCGATTCTGAAAATAATTAGAAAACACAGAAAACCTACAGCACAATACAGGCCCTCCAGCCCACAAAGTTGTGCCGAACATGTCCCTACCTTAGAAATTACTATGCTTGCCTTCTATTTTTCTAAGCTCCATGTACCTATATCTATGAAAAAGAGTACTATACCATGCAGAGAAACTGTGAGAACATTCTTCTCCCAATGTTTTGCTTATTTATTTCCAATTTTCTGATAAAAGTTGACACTGCACTTTTTGCCTGGATTAAAGTGAAATTCTCACCCTGCAGTTACATATTTTGAAAGTACATTTTGTCGTACACATTGTCTAAGAATGCCTCATCTCCACATAGAAGTTCAATCTTGTTTCCCAAGCTCTTGTCAACTTTAAGCAAAAATTCAACCACAGCGTCAAAAAGATCCAAGGAATGTTTTAAGCAGCAGTCTTTGGACAGCCAATGCACTTCAGTGTGAAGAAGCAAGCATTCAAACTCTTCATTGTTATATTGGCATAATTGGCAAAATATTCTGCTATTTAATGGATGAGTTTTAATTTTGTTGATAGCAGAGTCATGCTTGAAAGATGCTGCTGGCTGAAGTTCTTGGCTGTGAGGTGTTGATGATGAATTACACAATGGATTGCAAACAGACTTGAAAGTTCTTTTTGCTTGAAAGCCAGCATGGTGCTCCAACTATTGCACAAGAAATCATGTTCCTAATCAGAATGCTATTATCTGCGATATATATTTTGAGCTTCCCATAGGTAGCTTTTCTGTTGATACTGTATTTGTTTTTAACTTTTTGCAAAGGAGAATCTCTTCATAAACTTTTCCATTTTTGATAAATTGTACATGTGCCATTAGCAATGCCTTGTTGTCTCGCACAGTTGACTCATTCAGTCGTATCCCAAATACTGTTTTTTGTAGCTCTGTGCATAGTTGATATTCAATGACTGCAGTTATTTCATCAATATTACGAGCTACAGAATTATTACTCAGAGGAATTGATTTTAAATATACTGGTATCCATTTTGAGAACAGCGATGACCACTTCTGATACAGCAAGCATTATTAATCTCTCACTAATTATATGAGATCTTCCACACTTTGCTATCATTTTGGAAATATTATAAGAACTATCAAGGTCATTTTTAACTTTCTTGGCAAATGGCTTGAGCGTGCAACTCTTTTCAAGTGCTTCTTTCATCTTCTGGAACTGAGTAATACCATAAGTAGACTTTTCAGGATCTTTTATGGAATTGTTCCTGCAAGTTTGATGGCTTCATTAGACAGTACAGGATTACAAATATGATCTGACAAGAACAGAATAAAACCATACCAGGTATGTAGCATTGTATTGATGCACTCGCCATACTCTCAGTTTCTTTGTAGGATTAGAATTCAAGGCTTCACCTCCTTCAGACTCATTGAGATTGTGCCGCATGTATTTAACCATCATTAATGGTGCTAAATTAGAACAAAACATTAACACAAACTGGAAATGCATATCGGATGTTGACGTGGATGGAATGATGGTAGCAGCATGCAAAGGAATAGCGAGGTGAAGATGGAGATGATCACAACAGCAAAAATTACGTTGACAAGAATTCAGACTGGAACCAAAACATTAGTCGGGATACAACTCGTGTTCAGCAAGCTACCTTTATACTATTCCAGGTAGTGTGATTGATCAATCACGTAAGGTCTCATCATCCCCAAAGACGGTTCTTGACCACACATATGAAGCCAAGGTCACCTTGAACACCTCTAGAGGAATCGTCAGGGTTGGCAGGTTCACTGTTTCACTATCTGATTCTGGCCAACACTGTATCGTTGCACGACCTGTTTTCTGTAGATCTGTAGAGAAAGTTGAGAGGCTGTACTTGACTTACCAACTGTTAAATTGCATGAACTCGTTCTGTGCCGTGAGTCAAGGTGAACTGTTGGACACACTGGTTGCTAATTTTTGCATCTCCATTAATGTCTGTTTGGTGGTAAAGTCGGATGAGATTGCTGAGTTTCAGACACATTGTGACAGTGAGTGCTCTCTGCCTGCAGAACTAAGGTCCTTCCTGTGTTTTAGTGTCTCATCCTGGTTTTTTGGAAGTGCTACTAATAGTTGGTCAGGTCTCGTGTCTCAGCCCACCTCTTCAACGATCCCTGATGACTTCTATTTCCCCTAACCGATTTCTTCTTGGGTATGGTACTTCTCACGTTGGGAATCACTGGTCTAAGAGTTTAGATTATTTTCTAAAAGGGGAGAAAATTCAAAGTTCAGAGGTGCAAGGGGACCTCATACAGGACTCCTTAAAGGTTAATTTGCAAGTTCAGTCTGACGTAAAGAAGGCAAATGCAATATTAGCATTCACTTCGAGAGGTCTAGAATATAAGAGCAGGGATGCAATATGGAGAATTTGTAAGGCATTGATCAGACCTCACTTGGAGTATTGTGAGCAGTTTGGGGTCCCTTATCTAAGAAAAGATGTGCAGGCATTGCAGAGGGTCCAGAAGTGGTTAATGAAAATTATCCCAGGAATGAAAGGGTTAATATGTGACAAGTATTTAATGTGTCAAGGCCTGCACTTGCTGGAGTTTAGAAGAATGAGGGTGGATTTCTTTGAAACCTATTGAACATTGAAAGGACTAGACCAAGTAGATGTGGAGAGGATGTTTCATATAGTGGGGGAAGCCTAGGACCAGGGGCACAGCCTTAAAATAAAGGGACGTTCATTTAGAACAGACATGAGGAGGAATTTCTTTAGCCAGAGGGTGCTGAATCTGTGGAATTCATTGCCACAGAGTCTGTGGAGGCCAAGTCTTTGGGTGTACTTAAAGCAGAGGTTTTTTGAGGCACTATGCTCCATAAGGAGCAAAAAGGATTAAAGAAGAAGAAGAAGCAGAGGTTGACAGATTCTTGATTAGTCAGCGTGCCACAGGGAGAAGGCAGGAGAATGGGGTTGAGAGGGATAATAAACAGGCCATGACAAAATGGCGGAAAAGGCTCGATGGGCCAAATGGCCTAATTCTGCTTCTATACTTTCAGCATCCTCGTTTATCTCTTCTGTACCTTCTCCAGAGTCTCCACATCCTTACTGTAATGCAGCAACCAGACCTGCACGCAATACTCATTATGTGGCCAAACGGAAGCTTTATACACAGTAGTGTTTTACAGGACCTTCGGCCCATCTAGTCTGTGCCAAACCGTTACTCTGCTTGTGCCATCGACCTGCACCTGGACCCTCCATTACCCCTTCCATCCATTTACTGATCCAAACTTCTCTCAAACATTGAAATTTAACCCACATCCACCACTTCCAATGGCAGCTCCTTCCAGTCACACAACCATCCAAGTTCCCCCTCAGGCTCCCCTTAAATATTTCACCTTTCAACCTTAACCTATGATCTCTAGCTCTAGGCTCACATAACCTCAGTGGGAAAGCCTGCTTGCATTTACACTATCTATACCCCTCATAATTTTGTACACTTCTTTCAAATCACCCCTCATTCTCTGACGCTCCAGGGAAAAAAGTCCTAACTTCTTCAGCCTTTCCCTATAACTCAGGCCCTCAAGTCCTGGCAACGCGTTTGTAAATTTTCAATGCACCCTTTCAATCTTATTGACATAGTTCCTGTAGGTAGGTGACCAGAACTACACACAGTACTCCAAATTTGGCCTCAATGAGCTCCTATACAATTTCAAGATAACATCCCAACTGGTTTATTCTATACTCTGATTTATGAAAGCCAATGACCAAAAGCTCTCTTCCTACTCTATCTACCTGTGATTTAATTTCCAAGGAACTGCGGATCTGCGTTCCCAGATCCATCATCTCTGGTCTATTACTTATTTGTCTATGTTTTTAAAAATTTTATTTGAAAATATAGAAGAAGAATAGGCCCTTCCACCTCAACGAAGCTGCAACTAATTACTTCCACGTGACCAATTAACCTATTAACCTATTAACCAATTAACCATGTGCCTGTTGGACTGTGGGAGGAAACTAGAGCACCCAGAGGAAACCCACGCGATCACACAAACTCCTGGGTGGTGGTAGAATTGGGCCCAGGTCGTTGAAATTGGAATAGAACTACACTACCGTGATGTTAAAAAGTTGAGCTAACTTTATCATCTAATTGTAGGCGACAGTTCCCTATATTCCGCAACATATCAATGGTGCCATTGAATGCTCGTGGAGGGGTTGAAGACAGCCACGGCTTGCCACGGTGATTATCTGCTTTCTGGGATCACTTGTTTACATTCTGCTCAGACCTTGCTGCTCGTCTGCCAAGAATGCTCCATTGGAAACCTAGTTATAAAGTGATCGTCAGTGACTGGTGGCATGTTACCTGTTTAGTAATAATACATTTGGTCAGCATAATAGATTTGTTATGTTTTTGATTAATGCAGCTCTAACATTTGCCTAATAAGCTGCTTAAGTTAAAACTGACAGCACATAATGCCACAGATGTTTATTAAATTTAAAACTGCAGATTTAAAAATTCAATTAGTAGCCTCCATTATAGCTAATATGTTAATATTCTAAATTGAAGATGTAATGAGGAGTGATTTTTTTTAATTACAATAGTGTTGATTGCTAATTTGCAGAGGTGTAGTGGGTAAAATGTATTTTGGCATCCACTTAAGGGATTTGTCATTACTCTGCCTAGGAATTGCTGCCTGACTCAGAGACAATTTAATAATTTAGGTCTACATTATTTATGTAAAGCCGATCTATCTTCTGCTTTTATACAGTTAAAGGTAATTGTCCAAAGAGCCAGACAGGAGATGAGAGACTATTTTTATCCATAGGGAGTTGCTATGATGTGAAATTTATGCTGTCAAGAAGGTTGGTAGAAGAGGTAACTGAATCAGAAGCCAGTTATATAAAAGGAACAATTTGGAGGAACATGGTGAAAGGGCAGTGGAGGATGATTGGGTCTAATTGGACAGCTTACAGAGGGATGACACAGGGGCGATGGACAGAATTCCCTTCTCCGTACTGGCATTAAATTATCCTGTCTCAAAGTAGTGTTGAATCTGGAGATGTGAACGAACAAGGAATGGTACACTACACTATGATCCAGAGCTTCTTCAAAATTCAACAATGAGGCATAAAACTTGGTAATGACCCCTGTTTTAGCATATAAAAATGTCATGTGATATTGGGTCATGGGCCTACTCGTTTTTGTTGAATAAACACTTTTACAGCCACTAGCTTCAGGCTCTGCAGTGACTTTGTTCACGTCACAACAGTTGTCCCATACAAGCTGGACAAATAGAGTGCATTCCAGTGATAAGAAATAACCTGGGATGTAGCCACATTCAGTGGCGTGACACAGTGACCAAGAAAAATACAGAATCAGCTAAAAGACAATTACTGAAAATTCACTGAGAAATTGCACACATTTAAGTGACAAGCAGGGGTAGAGAAAGTTAAGCTACAAAAAAAATAACATGTTTTACACTCTAATCCAACAGTAACAGAGACGCTTATTGCGAAGGCTGGGTTAAATCCGAAATGGTCTTGGTGGGAGTGAAACTTGGTAGATGTTGCAGTGGGAAATCCTGTTTCTACAGGAGAAAAGGAGGTCACTGTTGTACTTGTTTCAGTGCTCCTACAGTAGAGGCAAGTGTGAATTTTCACCATTTGGTGAAGGAAGAGGCTACTGTTCCAGAAGCTACTCCAGAGTTTTCTTGGGGCCTTGCTGGTGGTATGTGACATGCTGTGGTAATATAAAAAGAACAGTTAGTCCAGCAAAACTGACACTTCCGACACAAACAGTCCTCCTTGCTGTCCACTACACCCCCATTCTTGGAGCCATCAGCAAATTTGCTGATCCAGTAACCACATTATCACGCATGTAGAGTCTCCCAGTAAGGCTAACTGCTAAGGCTAATGTAATGGCTTCTCTGTAGTGTTAACTGCTGATGTAATGGTTTCTCTGTAGCTGCAATGTCTGGGTTATGACTAGTGATAACGGGGCTTTATCCAATGGGAGAGATGTTATTCTTTCTTGTGTGTCTGAAAGCTGTTGGTTTTTGTGGGCTTTGGAGACGCGACTTGAGGAGTTGAGGAGTTGGTGGGCTGCCCGACCCTCCGGGCTCCGGGCAGGGGTCCGCAGGTCCGCAGGGGTCCAACTGAAGAGGATCAGTGAAGGGGAAACCTTGAACTCCAACAAATTGTGCACGGACTGTTTAATAAGATTATTGGCACCTTTTATTTCACATTTTGTTTCTCTACTAACTCCATAGCCAAAGTAAGAGTTATAAAATCTTAATTGTTAAACGCATATTGTGTACTGCTTGTTATTTCGGGTTACTGATTTGAAGCAGGGGACACATCGCGCAGCATGCACCCAAACGAGAGTTCTAAAGTTTGGCTGGGCCAGGGGGGGTTACCACTCCTGAGATCATGCCACTAGGCAAAGCGAGTGTTACACACAGATGACAAACAACAATAGACCTACTGCCGATCCCTGCTGGACTCTACTAGTCACAGGCCTCCAGGGATTTATTATTCCTCTCAACATGCTCTCAAGCATGAGAGGGGACTTGATAGAGGTCTACAAGGTTATGAGAGGCATAGATAGAGTGGATAGTCAGTACCTGTTTCCCAGGGCACCAGTAGCAAACACGAGAGGGCATATGTACAAAATTAAGGGAGGGAAGTTTAGGGGAGACATCAGGGGTAAGTTTTTTTACACAAAAGATTGTGAGTGCCTGGAATGACTTGCCAGGGATGGTGGTGGAGGTTAAAACATTAGGGGTACTTAAGAACCTCTTGGACAGGCACATGGATGAAAGAAAAATGGAGGATTGTGGGGTAGTGTGGGTTTAGTACTTTTTTTTAAGGATTATATGGGTCGGCACAACATGGAGGGCTGAAGGGCTTGTACTGTGCTGTAGTGTTCTATGGTTCAACCGATTCTCCTGCCTTCTTCCTGTAACCTTTGATGCCCTAACTAACCAGGAACCTATCAGCCTTCACTTTACATGTTCCTAATGACCTGACCTCCACAGCTGTCTGCGGCAATGAATTCCACAGATTCACCACCCTCTGGCTGAAGAAATTCCTCCTCATCTCCGTTCTAAAGGGACGTCCTTCCTTTCTGAGGCAGTGCCCTCTGGTCCTAGACTCCTCCGCTACAGGAAGCATCCTCTCCAAATCTCTCTTCTCCTGCCTTTCCGGCATTTTGCAGTCAGTGTTCCCTTCAGAGCTCCCTAGGCCACTCTTCCCTTCCCACCAGCCATCTCCCTTCTGGCAGCACCTTCCCTTGTAATTGCTCTTCCTTTCCCTCATCCGGGGACCAAAACAGCCCAGGAAGCTGCAGCAGCAAGTCACCGACACTCCTTCCAGCCCAGTGTACTGTATTCACAGCTCATAGTGTGTTGCCAACATTACACACTCAGTGTCTACTTTACTAGACACACCTGTGCACCAGTTCATTAGTGCAAATATCTAATCAGCTGATCACGTGGTACATCTCAGTACCTAAAAGCATGCAGACGTGGTCAAGAGGTTCGGTTGTCATCCAAACAGAATGGGGAAGAAATGTGATCTAAGTGACCTTGACTGTGGAATGATTGTTGGTGCCAGACGGGGTGGTTTGAATATCTCTGAAGCCGCTGATTTGCGCACAGCAGACTCTAGAGTTTACAGAGAATGGTGCACAAACAAGAAAAAAACATTCAGTGAGTAGCAGCTCTGTGGGCAAATAAACCTTGCAAATGAGAGAGGTCAGGGGAGAATGGCTAGACAGGTTTCAGCTGACAGGAAGGAGACAGTAACTCAAATCACCATGTGTTACAATTCCATGAATGAATCACCTTCGTCTCATGAATATGCACTGTGTATATAAAGAGCTGGCAACTTAATCCCTCCTGCCAATGGGATCATAATCTCCACTGCTCTTCTGTTGGTGTCTATGGCAGGTCGTATCCTCCTCCTGAAATCATTATTCTAAATCCATGATTAACCTTTGCACATTGGAAGCCAAGTATTTTCAAACAAATGCCTCTAGGTGGCAGTACAGCATGCATTATGGAAACATCCAGTAAATTTTGTTCTGGTTATAGTCACTGATCTTTTGTGGGGTTAGGGGAACATTTTTTTTTAAATCGAGCATGAGAAACTTTGAAAAACATTCCTCAGTGTTTATTAACGATGATGAAGTTCTTTACTTAATTCTTGCTTCAATCAGATGTTTGTGGGCTCCAGTCCGTAAGCGTACTATTCAGGTTCATTTATCAAACGTAGGTATATTGGCACATACAGTGTTGTTTGGATTGACAACCAGCCCAACCTGAGGATGAGCTAGGAGCAGCCCACAAGCATCGCTGCATATTCCTGCAGCCAAATAGCACACCCACAATGACAATATGACAGAACAATATGAACAGAGCGAACCAGAACACAACAAGCAACAAAACAACAACAGCAGAACTAGCCATGTTACCCTCTCCCATGTTCTTCAAGGCCTCCAGGCTTCAACTTTCTCCATTTCAGAGTGGCACCGAGGGAGCACTGTGCAGAAGGTAGTGCCACCTTTTGGCCGAGGTATTAAGCCAAGGTCCTATCGACCTCGTGCACAAGATTCCATGTTGTTTCTCCAATCCCAGATGTCTTAACTAATACTCGTTCTTCAACAGATGGCGCATATGCTGGAAACCTTGAGCAATACACACAAAATGTGTGTTGGAAGGTCAGGCAGCATCTACGGAGGGGAACAAACAGTCAATGTTTAGGCCTGAAACATCAGCAGTTTATTTCTCTCCATAGATGCTGCCAAACCTGCTGAGTTCCTTTAGTATTGTGTGTGTATTGCTCACTAATTTCAGGTAACTTGCATTTGCTGTACTCTGACCAGTTTTGCTGTGGATTAGCCAATGTCAGGTCTCTGGAGCAGGGATCCAATTGCAGATCCAGTGCTGTGCACACAGTGATATTCATTGAGTAACAAATCCTAAGTTGCAAATAAAGTCGGCGTCAAAGTTCAGGCAGAGATGAAAACATCCAGAGAAATCCGAAAACCAGAATCGGAAACAGGCAGAGTCAAAATTCAGACAGACAGAGTACAGATACGAATGCTGGAAAGGATCAAGAGAATTCTCTGACACAACCTGGCAATAAACAGGTGAAAACACAGGACTGAGATACACTGAGCAATAAACAAAGAGGCAGATGATAGGTGGAGCACAATGAGACAGAAGTGGCAGCAATACAGGTAATAAAGAGAAACAGGTAAGAGACAGAGTACTCAGTGATACAGGGGCCGGAGTAGAGCAGGAGAAGAGACAGGAACACATGGCAATACAAAACCACAGACTGACGGCTAGGGGGGAAACACACAAAATGACAAAGTTCATCTGGAGGTACTGACAGCCATCTATAATATTAACAGTTTTTCCCTGTCTGCTGACATTATCTCCTCTGTTATCCATTTTCCACATCTGCATTTCACAACATTTTTTCATCTCTTTGTTTTCTCTCTTCTAACTATTCTCTGTCTATAAATGTGAGAGGCTCTGGCTTCCTTTCCAGTCCTGATGAAGGGTATAGACCTCAAACATCGACTGTTTATTCCTCTCCATAGAAGCTGCCTCGTCAATCCATAACCAGATAGCTTCTTCAACACAGACACAAGAGATTCTGCCAATGCTGAACACACGCAAATTGTTGGGGGAGCTCGACAGGTCAGGCAGCATCTATGGAAAAGAGTAACCAGTAGATGCTTCAGGCTGAGACCTTTCAACAGGACTGGAATAGAAGGGGGAAGAAGGCAGAATAAGAAGTTGATGGATAGAGGAAGAGCACAAGCTAGCAGGTTGTTCTTCAACCCTTAATTTGGGAACGAGAAAGTTTGTAAAAATTCACTACAGCACTTGCTGGAGCAGTTACTGTGGCAGTAACTCAAGATACACTCAGTGGCCATTTTATGAGGTACACTTGTACGCCTGGTTGTTTTTGTAAATATCTGATCAGCAAATCATGTGACAGCAACTCAACGCACAAAGGAATGCAGACATGATCGATAGGTTCAGATGTTCAAACCAAACATCAGAAAGGGGAAAAAAATGTGACCTCAGTGACTGATTGTGGAATAATTGTTGGTGCCAGACAGGGTGGTTTGGATATCTCAGAAACTGCCGATCTCCTGCACAACAGTCTCTAGAGTTTGCTGAGAATGGTTTGATCAACAAAATACATCCAGTGAGTGCAGCTGTGTGGGTGAAAACGCCTCGTTAATGAGAGAGATCAGAGGAGAACGGCCAGACTGGTTCAAGCTGACAGGAAGGCAACAGTAGCTCGAATAACCGCACGTTACAACAGCAGTGCGCAGAAGAGCCTCTCTGAATGCACAACATGTTGAGCCGTGAAGCCGATGGGCTACAACAGCAGAAGACCACACCAGGATCCACACCTGTGGTCACGTTATGGGTGCACTCCTTTACCTAATAAAGTAGTAACTGGGTGTATTTGATGAAGGGTCTCAGCCTGAAAAGTCGGCTGTTTATTCCCCTCCATAGATGCTGCCTGACCTGCTGAGTTCCTCCAGCACTGTCTGTGTTATTCCTGATTTTCAGTACCTGCAGAACCTCTTGTGTATAGTATTTGAATAACTAGTCTTTCACAGTTGAATTATAATCTTTCCTTTTATACTTTAGATTTTTAACATTAGATGATTGAATAAAGCAGGATAGAAAAGCTTAATTTTTTTTTGTTATTCATTCCCAGCAGCATTTTCCACAACTTACCTCTTCTGGGACACCTTCATTGTCTGGTAAGAAATGCCAAACCCCCCAGGATGTCAGGGTTCAATGCAGCTTGCTCTATAATTATTAGTCTTGCCCAAAACTGACAAAGCATTGAAGAAGAGGGATTCCGGATAAACACTGAAGCTTGTTAAAGATTAGGTTGCAGGTCCTTGTAGATGGATGCATATTAGAGTATGGAGGTGAAGTGCTGAATGAGGCTTATTATTGATATCGTGTTCTTAGAAAATGGGTGCAATCTGGTCAAATCTGTTGGCAACGTTGAAACAGAAGAGTTGTAGTTTGGAGGGAGTGTAGCCCTATATCGTTAAAACCGCACAAAGTAACTTCAAAATTACAGGATGTCATATTTTAAAGATAAAATAAATGCACACTAACTTCATCAAAATGTAAAGCAGTGCAAAGGAGGGAAGATCTTACTGTGTGTAGGTATACAAGGTTTACAAGGATTTTGCTGGGAAATGAGATACTGAGTTACAGGGAAGGGTTGACTCCTTTCTCAGGTGTAATACCTTCACTCAAGTGTAATATCCTCACTAAGGTGTAATACCCACACTCGGGTGTAATACCCTCACACAGGCGAAATACCCACACTCGGGTGTAATATCCTCACACAAGTGAAATACCCACACTCGGGTGTAATACCCACACTCGAGTGTAATATCCTCACACAGGTGAAATACCCACACTCGGGTGAAATACCCTCACTCGGGTGTAATACCCTCACACAGGTGAAATACCCACACTCGGGTGAAATACCCACACTCGGGTCTAATACCCTCACACAGGTGAAATACCCACACTCGGGTGTAATACCCACACTCAGGTGAAATACCCACACTCGGGTGTAATACCCACACTCGGGTGAAATACCCACACGGGTGTAATACCCTCACACAGGTGAAATACCCACACTTGGGTGTAATATCCTCACACAGGTGAAATACCCACACTTGGGTGTAATACCCACACTCGGGTGAAATACCCACACTCGGGTGTAATACCCACACTCGGGTGAAATACCCTCACTCGGGTGAAATACCCACACTCGGGTGTAATGCCATCACTGTCCCTGCACAACATCCATTAGATGGTCTTTCCTGCTGCCTTGTTCTGTTATAATTATTGAGTCTGATCATGTGCTCACATTTATTTAAGTTTGATTTTTGATGTTTGCTCATGTGACCGTTCTAATTGTTGATTGCTTACGACTGTTTGCACTGTTGTCTTGTAAATTGTTGGTTGCTATTGTGTTGTCTGTTATGGTATTGTCCTGTGTTTTACGCTTGGCACCGAACCTCAATCGATTCTGGTGCGTTTCACATTCTGGTAATAAACTATTTCCGATTCTGAGTAGGTTAGTATTTTATTGTCTGGACTGTGGGAGAAAGAGGTGAGATTTTACTGAACTATACCAAGTCATTAGAGGTATAGATAGGGTGAATGCAAGCAGGCTTTTCCCCCTCAGGTTGAGTGAGACTACAACTAGAGGATGTAGGTTTAGGGTGAAAGGTGAAATATTTAAGGGGAACTTTTTTTTCCCTCGGGGAGGTGCGAGTGTAGAATTAGCTGCCAGCAGATGCGGTAGGTCACAAATTATAGATAGGGATGGGGTAAGGAGAGGGGCAGGGGTATCAATGGAGGTCTGCGAGTTGAATGTTCTTGCCGGCAGGCCCACTCCCATTCCGATATGTCTGTCCATGGCCTCCTCTATCGTCAAGATAGGCCACACGCAGGTTGATGGAGCAATACCTTATCTCCTGCCTGGGTGGCCTCCTACCTGCCGGCATGAACATCCAACTCACAGACCTCTGTTGATATCCCTGCCCCCCCCCCACCCTTACCCCACAGCCCTACCTTTTTCTCTTTTATTTTCCATAATTCTCCACCTTCCCCCTAGCCCATTTCCCTCCAGCCTATCACTTCCCAGCTCTCTACTTCATCCCTCCCCCCACTTCTTATCCCCCCTCGACCATCCCATGGTACTCCACTCCTGATGAAGGGTTTCAGCCTGAAACGTCGTCACTACCTCCTCCCATAGATGCTGTCTGGCCTGCCGAATTCTGCCAGCATTTTGTGTTTTTATTTATTTCCAGCATCTGCAGATTCACTCGTGTTGCGGTAGGTAGATGCTGTTTCAGTTGTAACAGTCGAAAGGAGCTCAGATCGGTACATGGATTGGAGAGGTAGAGAGGGCTATGTTCTGGCTGCCGGTAGATGGGATTAGACAGAAAACCAGGCTAGCATGGACTGGATGGGCTAAGAGACCTGCTTGGGCTGCAGTGGTCTCTGCCTCTATGATTCTAATCTCATAGCATCATGGAGTCACACAGTGCAGGTTAGGGCTGCTCAGTACATCAGTTCCACAGGAACACATATACACTGATCTCATCTTAATCTTCCCACCTGTCTATTAATAACACTGTCTGGATATCGGACTAAACTGTAAAAGGGTAGAACACAACTACAGGTAGGGGAAATTTCAAACTCCAATATTCTTATGTCAAGCACGAACGCTGACCATTGCCCAAAGACCCTGACTGCCTGCACTGGATGCCGAGCGCTGCGCTGGCTTGCCACTCCCTGGATTTGAATGGCAACGCAAAGGAAGTACGGGTGGCAGCAGCACCCTGACAGGAGACTCCAGGCACATACAGCACGTGCCTTGTGCTGGGTGTGACTGTTGGTACGGTGTTTTGCATCTTGGGCCCTGGAGTAACGCTCTTTCATTTGGCTGTATTCACGAATGGTTGAGTGACAATTAAACTTGAACTTGAGACAAGGTTGGGGCAGAGACTTGTCTCCTGTCAAAACTGGGAGTCTCTTTAAATATTTTAGATGCTCAAAAACATTTAAGAACCATTAAGTATGGTACATTAAAACAATACACGATTAAAATGTTAAAGTAAATAACACAAAGTAACAACATTTCTTTTTCTTCTGAATCTCTAGTTCAGGAATTACCTTTCTACTGAATGGGGATTCCAGTCCTGTGCAGGATTC
Source organism: Hypanus sabinus (assembly GCF_030144855.1). Lineage (NCBI taxonomy): Eukaryota > Metazoa > Chordata > Chondrichthyes > Myliobatiformes > Dasyatidae > Hypanus > Hypanus sabinus. The sequence continues at coordinate 15,679,425 of NC_082717.1, forward strand.
CAGAAATAGAGTGGAGTGTAATAGAGTGAGGTGTAATAGAGGGGAGTGTAATAGAAAGTAGTGTAATAGAGAGAAGTGTAATAAAGGGGAATATAATTGAGTGGAGTGTAATAGAGGGTAGTGACAGAGGGTTGTTGTGTCACTTAACTCAAGCCAGACACATGGTAGAGCTGCATAGTTCCTGGATTCACCAACCTGGAAGCAACAAAACCAGGAGCCAAGTGATCTTTCCATCTCATAGATTGAGTGATGTATGTTGGTCTGGCCATTTCTCCTGCTTCTCTTCATATATTACCCCAGAATCTTTTACTTTCACCTGAGCAAGTTAGACCATCACAGTTTAACACGTCCAAATGACAACATCTCAGTCAATGTCATATTTAATCTGCACAGCAAAGTGTTGTGTTATGGCTTCAGCTGGAGTGGAAGTAGTTCAAATTCCTTACCATTTCAGTTCTATTGAAATCATTGCCATTTACTTCTGAATGCATCATCCACTTTCTAACAGGTAACTCCGGTGAAAATATCAAATACTAGAGGCCAAGACCTTAAAGTGAGAGGGAGAAAGTTTAAAGGAGAAACGCAAAGCAGGATTTTTACCCAGAGATTGGAAGGTGCCTGGAATGAGCAGCATGATATTTTAAATTTCAGACAGGCAGAGGAGAATGAGGTATGGACCACAAGCTGGCAGTTGAGGTTAATATTATTGGTGGGCACGGTGGGTGGAAGAGCTTGCTCATGTGTTGATCTGATCCACATTCTATTTATTTTAGATCATAATTGGCCTCGAGAGACTTGGGTGCACAACTTGTAATTCAAGGATAAGTGTTGGCCCAATGACCCAAACTGATGGAAAATTCTATCTTTTGTTGCGGAAAGGAAGCATCCACAAGACCTTATAAATACTGTTAAGGAGTAAGATTTACTCTTACAGATTGCTTTAAGTTAAACCATGGAGAAAGAATAAGCAGACTTAAAATTCAATCAATCAAATGGTACACTTTACAAATGATATCAGAAAATTCTTCCTCATTTAAATTAATTAATTTTTCTTCATCTCTTCATCTCATGCTCTCAATATTTATTGCTTACTTTTTTTATTATTATTTCTTCTCTTTATACTTGCACAGTTTGTTGTCTTCTGCACAGTCGAACACTCTAGTTGGGTGGTCTTTCAATGATTCTGTTATGGTTATTATTCTATAGGTTTATTGAGAATGCCCACAAGAAAATGAATGTCAAGGTTGTATGTAGTAATAAATAATTACTCTGATAATAAATTTACTTCAAAACTTTGAAACTTTAATATTCATCACATGGTATAATCTTCCAGATTAGTCACTGGAGGACCCTCTGGAAGATCTAGTCCAATTGGACAGTAGTTCCTCCCTAACTTTTCAGTTCTCTCTCTATATTGTGGAACTGGTTCTAACACCTCTTTGAAACCCTTCTCCCCCCCCACTCTTTCCTGATCTCTTTAGCTCAGTTTCAGATCCATCCCTCATACAGAAATCTAGAAGTTACCATCCTCAAGGCTTTGCCTTACAATTGAGCCTTTCTTAGAAGGACTACCTCCATGTTTTTTTTCACTTTACCTTGCTTGTTCTACCAAAATCCAAATAACTGATAGTTCTGAGTAGGTGCCAGCCTCTTTTTGCATGGTTTTCTGCATAAGTATTTGGTGTCAGCCCTTGCTTAACCTCATAGCACAGAAGGCAAAGACATTCATAAGGATGATAGTTCACGACTTGGAACATGGATCATAGAAAAATAGAGGGTTATGTGAGAGGGATGTGTGAGATCGATCTTAGAGAAGGTTAAAAGGTCAGCACATCGTGGGACAAAGGGCTCATGTTCTATATTCTACATTCTATAACTTCTTGTCATCCACAAACTTCGCTCTGTGACCAGACAATTGATCAACTCAAAATTAAAAGAGCAGGACCACCAGAGAGAATAATCATTTTGGAAATAACACTGTTGGCCAGTTCTGTGCTAATCTATAATACCATTTATATTATGTTCTGTATTTGAGAGGGGACAGGAACTTGTCAAGAGCTAAATTAACCTTTGGAAATGTCCTAACTGGACAACATGGAGACATTAGGACAAAAGTATAATTTCACTTTTCTGAGGGAAATTAAATACTTCAATCAATACATCAACAAAAATATTAATACAGATAAAATTTGCCTTTAAGAAGAATTTTTGGGGACCATTTGAGTCTCTCCACTTGGTTAAAACAGGTGGGACATTCTTAATGTAAAATACTGGAGGATCTCAGCAGATCAGTAAAGGAGTCATCATTTCAAAGCTGAGACCTTCATTAGCATGGCCCAAAACATCAACTCTTTATTCAGAATCAGAATCAAGTTTAATATCACTGGAATATGTTGTGAAATTTGTTAACTTTGCAGCGGCAGTACAATGCAATATATGATAATTAAAGGAAAAAAACAGAATCGCAGTAAATATATATATACATATAGTTAAGTTAAAATAGGTAGTGCAAAAACAGAAATAAATAAAAGAAAGTAGTGAGGCAGTCTTCATGGGTTCAATGTTCCTTCCCATAGAAACTGTCTATTCTGTCGAGTTCTTCCAGCAGTTGTATGTGTTACTCTAGATTTCCAGCATCTACAGAATTTCTTTTGTTTATGGGATATGCTCCTGTCATTTCCTACTGGAAGGCCCCATATTTAGTACCAGGTCTGTGCCAACAAACAACTTTTCCCTTGAATTAACTATATTCCATTTCCAAATCTTATCCAGCCCTTCAACCCTCCACGGCTTTTAACTCTTCCGATTCTACCTGTCCGTCGATCGTCGTACTTCTGCTGTCTGTCTCTGGATTTCTGGAAAGTTTTTCCTTGGATTGCCTCTCATCTCTAGCTCTGCCACCTCCCCCACATACCTACCTCTCCCAACGGGACTTTGACTATCTCCTTGTTGGGTTCAGTGTAAAACGATTCGATATGTTTTATGCTCAGGGCGCTATATAAATACAAATTGTTGTTTATGCTGGCTTCAAGGAATTCCAGCAGAACAGATTCAACAGTAGCGCTAATTTTTCTCATGAGGCAGTTGATCTGGGTATGACAAAATATCACAGTTGCTGCAGCAGGCAATACAAACATTGCACAGCTGGCTAAATATTACAGCTAATGTGGGAACACAGCTAGGAAGGGTTTCTTGGGGAAGAAAAATTGAATTCCAGATTTCCACATGAAATATTTCTGCATGTTCCATTTGAAATAAATCTGCATGTGCCTGTAGCTAAACTTGGCAAAATATTTTCTCTTCCTATTTATATAATTATTTTATGCTGCATCCAATTGGCACCAGTTGAATAAGATGGCAAGAAACGTTAAATTTCACACCCCTGGGATCTCATTGTTGATCCATTAGAGCCATGGAGCAGTACAGCGTAGATACAAGCCCTTTGCCGATGCCGACTACAGTGTCCATCAGCTAGCTCCCATTTCCTGCGTTTGCCCCATAATCCCTCTAAGCCCCATTTACCTATCCAAGTACCTCTTAATGATATAACTGTACCTGCCTCAACACTTCAACTCCATATTCTCACCAGTGTCTGCACCTTTTAAATCTTCCCCCTTTCACCTTCCCTTCTCACCCTAAAACTACCGTTTACTTACTGCCTGTTAAGCCTTTGGCATTTAGGTCAGCAATAATGGTCCTCCATCTCAGTCCGTATAGAACGATTCTTCATTGCTGCTTCTGTAGCAACTGTTTTTTGACCAGTCGGGGTTGTTAGCCCTGAGCTGAACCCTCGAACCTGAAGGAATGGTGGACCATTCTTAGTTTGGTCTCTGCACATTGACCTGCTCAGCATGGGTGATCCTACCATAAGCCGAGGCTCAAGGCCCTAACTCCAGCTGACGTAGCTCTCTGGGTAAGTGAAGGACGCGAGCATCCAAACCCTACCACAAGGTTGTGGTGCTCTTGGAGGCCTAAAACTATGCCCCCTAGTTTTGTACTCCCCTACGCTAAAGAAAAGGCTGCTGTGATACAACTTACCTTTATTTCTCATAATTATAAACACTTCTGTAAGGTTGACCCTCATTAGTGTAAACAAAGCAAAATGGAATTCCTCTTTTAACCCTTTGTGTAATACAGTCACTCCCTTGTTTGTCAACCAGATGCAACCTGTAGTTGAAAGAACAGCCATTGACAAGAATAGGCCTGGGGAAATCATATGTTTCAATGATGGACATAAAGGTTATGCCTTTCCCATTTTCATTACCTTCCACAACATATTCTACAATTGCATTGAAAATACCTGTTAAATACCTGCAGTAAGTTTACCCGTCTTCTCAAACATTGCTCTTGGAGTGAGTGGTATATGCCGCTCAACTCAGGAGAATTCCACAGGCAGGGTTTCAGTCATTGATCATGCACAAAATTTCCAGTAAGCTCCCAGGACTGCAAGGGAATTGAGCTGAAATGAATTGTACTAATTTTAATTCCTTTCGAAACCTGTAGGTGTTGTTATTTAGTAGCACTCCTAGCTTGTTGTACCTTGAATCAAAGCCCATGGACCACCTAGTTGGAAAGGGACCCATTAAAACTAAATGTTTTCACCAAATGGGAGAGAGTCAAATGATCCTCAAGTAATGTTTCAAAGGCAAATTTTAACTGAGTTTTTATTGTTCAATATGTTACAATTTTCAAATTATCGGCCAGAGATAATTATACGCTGATATTACTGCTTCATCAGACAAACAGTCCTTTTGGCAGTTGCTTGCACTTACTATTAGGAGTGTTGTATCATACTGGAGCATGGTTAAATAGATACCTTAAATTGACAAATGGATCTCATCAGTGCTGCTAACATTGAAGAAATATTTCCTCTTGTACTTTCTTTGAAGGTATCGCACAATTTAAATCTGATTTTCTTGCACTTAGGTCCCAATCTTAGCTATTTCAGTATAGCACAGAGGCCCCGACTGTTTTTATGCCATGGACCGTTAAGCAAGAGGTCCGTGGAGCCCAGGTTGGGAACCCCTGGTATAGCAGTTCAGTACCTTGATAATTATTAAGACTCCTTCTCTAATATGTATTGATTTGAAAGGATTCTTTTGTTAACACCTGGTTGGAGAATTTGTAATTTATTTATTGAGCTACAGCGCAGAATAGGTCCTTCTGGCCCTTCAAGCCATGCCTCTCAGCAATCCCCCAATTTAATCCTAGCCTAATTATGGGGCAGTTTGCATGACCAATTAACCTACTAACCTATATGTCTTTTGGACTGTTCGAGGAAACCGGAGCACCCGGAGGAAGCCCACGCAGTCACAGGGAGAACGTACAAACTGCTTACAGGCCCACAGTAGTGTAGTGGTTAGCACAAATTAAAATCTCCTTTAAAAATACTGCTAGGTTGATCATCACATCATAAATATTTCAAAAGAGTCACAATTTGTAATGAATGATTACAGTTATGGTACTTAGTTTTGGATTAGTGCTTTACTTAGCCTATTTTTCTTCCTGCATGAAACACTTTGTTACCCACCCCTCCACTTCCAGCAGGATAAAGCAAGATGGCCTAGGCTTTAGGCTTTGGACTTCCAGCTTGTGAATGGACAGCAGAAGGTGCAAGATGGCCTAGGCTTTAGGCTTTGGACTTCCAGCTTGTGAATGGACAGCAGAAGGTGCAAGATGGCCTAGGCTTTAGGCTTTGGACTTCCAGCTTGTGAATGGACAGCAGAAGGTGCAAGTCAAGCACAACAAACCAAATGATGTCAGCGATCCATCTGGCAGCGTGCCTGGGAGAATGTAAAATAAAACATAGTTCACAAGATTGCGTTAAGCAAAACTAAGTGACAGGCAGCTTAATTGTAATGTTTATAGTTAACAGTTGACTAAATCTGACAATTGTTTTCCAGTCCTATGGAGAAGTTAATCTCAACTAATCCAACTCCACCACAAAGAAACCGCTCTTTTGGTTTTAGCCTGGCCATATTATGCTGGCCCATGTGAGTGAATTGTGTTTCCCACATTACAGCAGAGATTACATCTCATCCCTACTTCATCAGCTTAAGTATACTTCAGAATGCTTTGGGAGTTATCCAAGGTGCTATATAAATGCTTTGCTTCACTACCAACTGTGACTAGAGTAACCGCCAACCCTTTGCTCAGCTCAGCCGTTCCTCCTCATTTATTATTTGGACTTTGTGAAATGAAAATTTACGGAAAATAGAATTTTGGAAGTGTTAGTTGCTCCTAGTAAATTTAGAGATTAAAACATGCAATATTAATTTCAATGCAAAAGAGTGTAATATTCAAGATGTTTAACAGGAAATAAGATCGCACTCAAACACCGTCCCTTAATGGTACTCCACCATTCAGTAAAATCACGTCGAATCCTCAACCTGCTGGATTTTCATAAACCTCGATTCAGCGTCCAAAGAGCTATCAATCTCAGCCTTGAACAACTGGGCATCCACAGCACTCAACTGCGTTCCAATCTTGGATTTCTGCAGCAAAGGGATTAAAAGACGTGAGTTGCAATGACTGGGAAATGTTTAGAAGGCAGTTCCACTATGCACCATATCATCACCGTTCAATAAGGAGTACGGATAAATAATTCAATTGTTTTATTTACGTTTGCCAAGATATTCACATGGCACTTTTTTTACAATATAGAAAATATTCACTGACAGAAAGGTAGTACTATCACAGAAATATTACATTGATTCTCACTGTTGTAAATGTGCATTTGATAAGTTATCATACTACACATTTGAAAATACTCAGATTTTTTAATTTATTAAAATACTGCATGGAATAGGCACTTTGAGTCACATCACCCAGCATCACACCTATTTAAATCTAGCCTAATCAGGGGACTATTTTCAATAACCAATTCACTTATCGACTGGTAGGTTTATCGACAATGGGATGAATCCGAAGCTCCTGGAAGTCACAGGGGAACACGCATAAACTCCTTACAGGCAGCGGCGGGAATTGAACCCTGGTCGCTGGTACTGTAAAGCGTCGTGCTAACCACTACACTACCATGCCAGTCTATTTTTGTTTGTAGGTGACCATTTGAACTTGAACTGTTAGTTGATGAAAAGCGATCTTGTGCAATAGTATGTTTCAATTAAATCACATAGAATTTTCCGAGTGTAATAAGATTTTTAAAAAATGTATCTGTGTGCTAGTAAGGCAGCCTTGAAAATGTTATGCCTGTACTTCATTGTGAAAATTTCAACATAAAATTTAAGTTATCTTATTTGCATAACATGGTCATAACGAAAGTTTAATGTTGCTTTTATACTAACCTCACTAACCCTTTTCCACCAACACCACAAAAGACAGGAAAATAAACTCCAAAATACAAAAATACTTCCAAAACAATTCTAGGTTACTGAGAGAACAAGATGCCAGAAGATAAATATTTGACTTGTCGTCAAATTCATCCCATCCTTAGAGAATTAATCTTTCATCTATTTACCTGTTATAATAGTGTTTTTTTTTCTCCACCTTACACTTTTGCACCTCCATTGAGGTTTCTATGAAGTACCAAACTGTTGACATTTACTGCATAGGGAGTCACTATAAATACACCTTTCAAGAAGCACAGAATCTTGCATACAGTGCAGAGTATGAATCATGTCACCCACTCAGATTGATAATAGGAACTAGGCTTATTTCTCCCTCCTATCTCAAGCACCCAAATAAAGACGGCTTCAACATCCCCACAAATTGAGAGTATAGTACAGCTCGTTCACAGTTTTAGTCAGACCTACTAAAGAATATTACTTGAGGTCAATTTTAAAATGATTGTACTTCCAGAAAGCAGAACTAACCCAGCTCCGGAATACATTCTCAGCAGTTCAAGGAGGCACTGACCTTAATGCTCTTGCTTTCATTTCCCGAATTATTTTATGTACAATTCATTTTCTTTTTTTGTTTATTAAGAAAATACAAAAGCCCTTTGCATAATCATATACCACCCACAATGTTTAAGAGCTTCCATTTGCATTTTTGTTGCAAACTGCAATCCAGAAGTGACAGTCGGTATTTACATAATGTTCTACAGTGTTTTAATTACAATAAATTGCAAATATTCAGTAGGAAAATTGAAAGGAAAATATAAAAAAGTAACATTAATTTCTTCAACATTCCTGTTAACATCTACAAACAACTCATCAGATTTCAAAACTTCAAATGCTAATGTATTCGTATTAAAACTGAATGCTATTCATCAACCACTTTAAATCGGCCGTGCATCTGAATTGTGCAAAAATGAATGAAATCTGGCAACTGGTAGAAAAATAAAACTTTCATAATTTAAAAACTAAAATTCCTAGTACTTGAAGCACTGAATGTATGTAGCATTGTTCTATTATAACAACTGTTTTTTTTTCCTGTCATTTTTGAGATCTAGGCACTTTAATATAAAATGTCTGTTTCTTTCCCATACCGTGGTGTAACAGGATTACACATTACGACTTCATTCTGCTTGCAGAATGAATATTCATGATAATTTTCACTAGCTTGCTTTGACTTTTGTTGTTTCCTTTAGTTGGGAAGATTTGCTGTTGAGAGGTGCCTGCAGAAATTATGATTTCAACTCTTATATATTTTTTTAGAAACAGGAAAAAGGAGGGGGGAGAAAGTTTGTCATGGAATTGCAGATACAAATTCAAACTGGTCAAGTGCAGAGCTCTAACATGTTGTGCCCAGTACCCTTCGGCACAGCCAAATGTTTAACCAGCTGCCCTTTTGGCCTGTTTCCCCCCCCCCCCCCTTCCAACAAAGGACAGATACAAATGAGTGACCTACAAATTTACAGGGGAGGGAAAAAAACTGCACCATGGTTTCAGGGCATAACACATGAATAGAACAGATGTTTGAACAGCTTTACTTTAAATATCAAGCTATTTTGATTGTTTTGAACAGTCCAACGTTGGAAGTGATTTAATAATATCTTTATCATTTTGCCCACCCAGAAAACACTCAAACAGGACAATCATTAACATTCTAGTAGGTGGATACTTCCAAAATATCAAGATAATTCATTTATCATCTGTCAGATTTTTTGCTGATCTGAGATGACCAAACACTGGACAAATAAAAGCCTGTATGCTATCCGTCAAAAATTACAAAATAGAGGCAGCGGTTCATCTCTCTCCAGTGCACGGATAATGTTATCCTTAAAGTATTTAATGACCTGTTCACAGACAGGTTTTGTTGTAATCTACGAATTATTCCTCACAATTCTCCTGATCTTTTACTGATTTCAGTTCTGTTGTCATTGCATAGATCTGTAAGAACTAGGGAAGGATCTTGACAATGCTCATCTTACGCGCTGTGAAATACTTCATAAAGATGTTCTACAAATGTGAGTTGTCGCTGCAAATTTTGGTTTCATCCAAGTAGAGTATTGCAGGATTCCTGGCGCTTTCAGTGGAACTCTTTCATCCCGTAAAGGCCAAAATATAATGTATTTAATTTAACCTCACTAAACTAAAGCATCTTGTAGAAATAAACGTATTCACATAATTTTAGTATAGGAAAAAATACAATTTAATGACAAGTATTTTCATATAGGATGCAATTTTTAAACAGGTTATTGCTATTTTGTAAAGGGCCATTAATGTTCTAAAAAAGGTAATTGAGATTTATTCCTTTACCTACAAACACGTTTGTAAATAAAGATAAATTTCTGTGGAAGATGCGTTATTTAGCATCTCAGGATTGTTCAATTTATGTGTGCCTACAGAAATAAAGAGGAAGGAAACCTCAAAAGTGCATCAGGAGTTTAAAATCTCATGTACTCGAAAGTCTGGAGTTGACTTTATGTTACATCGGAAATGAGTAAAATTCCATCAAAAGAAAGACAACTAAGCAGCCTTTTCAATTTACATAATTTATTGCAGTTAGCACACAATTTAAAAATTCCACCAACGGCACATCAAGGTACAAAACTAAACAGCATTATAATTTACTCCCCCCCCCTTTGTTCTGAAAATTAAAAACAGACTATGATTGTCAAGGCTAACGTCAGTCTAAATCCAGGTAAAAAGGTAGAATGTCACAGGCTTGGGGGGGATTGTGGTTGAGGAGGTTAAAAAAAAGAGGAAGGGAAATAACAAAAATAAAACTAGTAAAAGGTCACCTGTAAGGTAAAAAGTAACTGAGAGTCATACTCACAAATACCACAAAGAAAACTAACGTGGGAACCAAGGAAGCTGTTTCATTTTAAAGACACTGATTGTCTTACCTAAACAATTTTTTTAAAATCTACAGTTCAACATACTTTTGTCAGACATTTAAACTCTTCAAGTAACTAGCATAATTACAGAATCTTAGAGGCCATTTCACAGCTTTTTAAACAATGTCAAGAGCCAAAAGAAAAAAAAACTCATTTGACCCGCTTTTTAAAAAAAAATCCAGCAATACACAATCTAGTTTTTCCATTAATAATCATATTGCCTTTGTGCACAAAAATAAGCTATGTTTACAGTAGTTAAGGCAATCAAGTAAAAAAAATAAAACCCACGGAAAGAAAGGGGGAAAACAGCCACGTTTCCGTGCTACTCCCAGAGACCTTATTGCGAGTGCAAGACAGGAAAACAAACACTGTGCAAAACACTTGCCATATGTGTTGTTCATTAAAACCACACACATACCAAGCAGCCACTTCAGCTGCTTGGTTACACATTATACAACGAACCCCTTCTTCAAAACCGGGTTCATGATCCTTCTTGCCCAACCCCACCCACCCCCAAACTTCATGGCCAATGTAATCAATTGATTTCTATCAACCACCAATTCCGATCACATGAAAGCAGGGAACTTCCACTGGAATTTGTGCTGCACCACTATCTAATATTGAGAACACAGGCGACTGGGAAAGATGTTTCACACATTGAAACTGCATAGCAGTGCACTTCTTTCCAAAAGAAAAATTAAATTGCTGTGCAACACCAGTGGCATTTTTTCACGGTGCCACTGCACTTGACAAAAATGCACCCCGGGTAAAGAAAAAGTCTCACTAATTAAATAAAAACTTAAGTTACTCACTTTGCCAAGTTTGTAGAATTGCAAAAAAAAACCCAAAACATCTGATAAAACTCATGCATTTTCTATAGCCTCAATATTTACTTTCATAATACCTGACTAAGAGCGTGAAAACAATCCATCAGGTTTGTTAAATCCATTCAATGCAGTAAGACGTACAGTAATATAATTCACATTTTCAAACATAATTTTTTAATCTGCCTGAAAAATCCCATACATTTAGAATCTAAATTACATCAAGTTTCTGGTTAACAGGGTAAAGAACCATTCATTTTGCAAATTCACCTTCCCAGGCATACGGAAATGAACTTCATCATTATTTTGTTTACAGCATTGTACAAAAAAAAGTTTTAAATATCCAGAAATTGTGCAACATTAAAATATTAACAAGTTTCAATGAAGACCTTAAAGAATTAGTGGTTCATTGTTAAAAATTTCAACAACAAAACCTCATGAGCTATACAGCAGCATCCTTTGCTGTGCACTCCACAACTGCAGGGTGCATTTAAAAAGAAAATAAGAACATTTATTAAATAAGTGTCGAGTTTAATAGTTAATTATTATTTACCTTATGTTGCATTATGAATCACAGAATCTCACTTTTGTAGACTGTGTTGTGATAAACAGTATTTATAGTTATTACTTTATTGAGAGAACTCAGTGCCTAAAAAGCTGCAGAAGAGATGACCAGAAACTTGATTTTTAGAACGTTCCACAGCTAGGTTTTATTTCCAGAGTTCTTGCGAGCTGTCTTCTATGGTCCAGTCTCGCATTGCAGGCAAGTTAAGAGACTCTGTTTTAACAGAGAGAGTGTTTATCAGCTCACAGTGAAATTTTCTGATGTGTCTATACAGGTCACCCGACTGCGTGAACCTGCGCTCACACCACTTACACGCGTGTGGCTTCTCCCGGGTGTGAACCACTGCGTGCCGGCTCAAATTATGCGAATACTGGAAGCTCTTCCCACACTGACTGCAGGTGTACGGCTTTTCCCCTGAATGAGTTCGCTCGTGCCGTTTCAAGGTGTACATGCACGAGAAAGTCTTGCCGCACAGCGAGCAGGTGGGGACGTTGACGTCGGTGGTAGGTTTGCTCCGGAGGCCGTCCTGCTCTCGAAAGTGCGTGCTCAGGTGGATCTGCAGGATGTGCGGGCTGGGAAAGACTTTGTTGCACAGGGGGCACATGAAGATTTGGCCGGCGGAGCCAAGTATGTTGGAGCAGTAAGGGAGCAAGCTGCTGTCCATGTTTCCTTCCATCTGGGCTCCGTCGTTCTCGGGGGTTATCATCTCGTCGTCGCTGGCTCGATCCTCTCGGTCCATCTCGCTCGAGACGGAGGCTTCTCTTCTGGCAGACACATGGAGTGAGTCATAATGAACCCTGTTCATTGCGTTTCCGCTGTCCTTCACCGTGCCACTTTGATCCATGTCAAAGTCATTCGTGCTGCTGCCTTCACCATCTGAAAACACTTCCTTCTCTACTTTAACCTGGATCAGGTTGTTTCTGGGGCCGTCTTCATGCGGTGAGACATAAGGGTGGCTGGCATTTTCTCCTGCTGGCAGCCCAGACTTGACAGACAAATCCAGCACACAGTCAACATCTGCTGAATCCTTAATGGAGCTGACAGACCTCTGGGACAAAGGCCCTGTTGAGCTACAGGGACTGGACACTGTTTTCCCAGCTGTTATTGCCTGTGCTTCAACCTCCACGCCAGGCTGAGTGATGCCTGCTGAGTCAGAGGGTAACCTCATCCACATGTTCCCAGATTCAATGACCAAGTCCCTTTTGCTCGACACTGCGGCGCTCAGCTTCTCCTCCTCCGTTTCATCCTCCTCGCTGGCCAGCTCCCCCACTGCATGTGCACTGCTCACGGAGGAGATCTCTCCCTTGTCCGAGCAGCTGGAGGCGTCTTCTTCCTTCTTGGTGCTGTCCGCCTCTGCGGTGGATTTTTCCTTCAGCTTCTTTTTGCAGACTTTGACTATGTCGTACATGTGAAGGTAACTCGCAGCTGCAAGTACGTCCTCAATAGGCAGGTCTTTGAAGTGGAGTTTCCCCTCATACATGAATTCCAGGAGGAGGGCGAAGGCTGGGGCTGTAACAATGTCGCTGTTCAGATGAACAATGTCTCTTTTGTCCAGCTGGTCCTTGTAAAAGAGATGGAAGTACATACTGCACGAAGCCAGCACAGCGCGATGAGCGCGGAACTGGGCATCCCCAACCAAGACGTTGCAATCACAAAGAAAACCTTGATGCCTCTGCTCACTCAGACATTGGAGCAAATGTCTGCTGTGGTCGGGAAACTCCATACTGCCTTCATAACCTGTAGCAGATTTAAAAGAAAAGTTTGTTAACATTTAAAAGAAACACACAACTAATGCAAAATGCAACCCTCTCCAAGTCCCCTGAAATCTACAACTAAAAGATTAATAAAAAGAAAAATAAACTTTGGTCAGAGCGAATTATTTTGTTGCTACCCTTGGCAGTGCATGGGAGAGGGAAAAGCACGTAAACTGCCACAAGACTCAATCACATTAACTGTACTATGTCCGAATCTCTAATCCTTAAAATGGCTAAAAATAAAGATTACATGATAGTCAGTAAGGTACTGTTGATCAAATTAGATGCCTAAAAGGACAGAGACAGGACGAAAACGAAGCTTATAAACATCTGATACAGATGACTATGGCCATATGGCAGCTGCTGCCCAGATAAAGAGATTAAAGAATGGAGTGCGATTACAGCTGTCTGGGCAATTCCACACGTCGCAATCTGCGAATCCCAAATTAGTCACTATTACCGCAAACTCTAAAGGGGGGGAAATCGCCTATACTAACAGCAATAATCTGTCAAGTCAAAATAATATAAACACAAATACTATCGTACTAAACCTCTAGCAGTATTTGCAAAACCCCCCCAAAAAATCCCCCCTACCTGCAAAAGGAATATAAACAGATCAACTTCTCTTGATCAGTCCCCAAAAGAACACCTTCAATGGTGCGCTAAATCTTTGTGACTCTGGTCTGTCAAGTTTAAAAAAGCAGACTGAAGAGGAATGATACCGGCACACGGAGCAAGATCACACAAAAAAACCTAGCAATGCCAGACTGTCAGCTGCTCTGACATCACTTCAAATGGAAAAGCTACCTCCAGCTGTGCTGCTTTTTAATGCCATATGTTACTCGTGTCGTGTTTGCTACTGCTGCCACCAATCTCACGTTTGAATTCATTATCTGCTACAAAAGGGGGGAAATGCCCCCTCCCGCCAATAAAATAAAACCAAATAAAGTACAGCACCGTGTCTTCCCCCTCACACCCCTCCTTCCCCTTTTATTTTCTTTTGTTGCCAAAAATATCCACTTCACTTGAAATGACACAAATAAACTGCGGCCGCAGAGCACTGTGGAAAAAAAAACGCTACAGGGCGACCTGTTAAATGTGCCGCAGCAGCGGTAGCAGCGATCCTCAATGCATGGTGACGGCAGTGAAACCACGACACCCAGAGAGAAAAGTCACAACAGACTGCGGCCGCCGCCGCCGCCGCCGCCTCGCCGGTCCGATGGGGCGACCCAGCGCCAGCGCCTGAACGGTTACCAGCAACAACGCGTCGCAACAACTGAGAGGGGCAAGAGTAACATTTTGAAACAGTGTAACTCCGCGCCGCTCCTGGCAACACTGCTTCTCCCTCCCCCTTTCTGCCCTCCTCCCCTTGGTAGACGGAGTAGTTGAGGAGGAATCCATGAGGATTTGATTCTCTGAGATACTCACAGGAAGCAAAAAAAAAATGAGATGGGGAGGAGGGGGGGGTGCACTTTACTGCCTCGAGAAAACAGCGAGAGCAAGTAGGTGGGAGGGAGTGGGGGAGGAAGGAACAACCAATGACTTTCAGGACTTCATGAGAGAGCTAGACACACACAGGAGATAAGTGCGGCCAGATGTTGGAGAAGAGCTGTTGCTGTTCCGTGCTCTCCACCTACCTTGACGGAGGAAGTGTGAGTGACATCACATCTTCATTGAAGTCTTGGCCGACCACAAAAGACGCCGGGAATCGGCCGGCAACCTTCCGAAAAAGAAAGTCCGGGATGCCGCCGGCCAATCGGATGGTGCGCTGGGCGGGGCTTCCGCTCTCAGGGTAGGTCGCCTCGGAGTAACCGTGAGCCAGCAAAAGGGGGGATTTGCGTGCCGCCGGCGGGGCGGGAGGGAGGCATCTCGGGAGTTGTAGTCATCGCGCACCCAGGCAAGAGTCTCAAGTTTGGATCCTCGCCGCCGGATCCGAACCGACACCAACAGTCCGCCTCCTGCCGAAGACAACTCTGAGGTGACGAATGCCGAGAGGCAGGTTGTCTGGAGATGTGCAGAAGCGGAAGCTGAATTCGAAAATTATCTTTCCACTTTAAGAAAATGGTCAAAAACTTTTACATCTATATGTGTGTATATATATATATATAAAAGTTTAAATGCAGTTATGTGCAAACCGCCTCCGAACCTTAAGGGCTACAAATCTGATAATACTGCAGAATATTAAAATCACTATAGAAACGGGAGGACATGACGAAGCAGAGTCACGTTTGCTGATGTTGTAAGCCGGTCATCCCGCTGTTGCAAACTTGACGCCCGCGTTCCCTTTGCCGAATAAAATCAGTTTTACGTTGAGCACGATTTTGCCCACATTATCAGTCTGTTCCAGTTAATCGCCTACATGCGGTCCTCCAACGGGCGCTGCAAAGCTGCTTAAGGCTGCAGGCAGGCTGGGAACGTGTCAGTGACTGCCGCCGATGCTGTTCTGATTAGTAGTGTTAGCGGTCTACAGGAAGCACGGCGGAATCTGGATGCTATCAGCCGACTTGATGTAAATAACAACTATATATATATATAGAAACTGTATGGTGCATCGTTTCTGTAATTGAGATATAAAAGCGAAATTAAGACAATCAAGTTGAAATAAGTAGTTATTCCGGGCTGCTGATTTCACCGAAGCCGCTGTCAATGTCATTGAAGATTGACAGGCGGGCCCAATGACCAGCTTTTGTGTTCCTCTCTCAAAATAGTATTCTGTTGGACGAGTCCAACTGAGAAGCAACAAAACTTATTCAGCTTAGTCTTCAGGACGGGCAGATGTTGGTTTTCAACTTGTGATCGAATATTTCATTGTCAACTCTTTGTGTTCAGGATCTGCACTTGCTGTTTGCTTTAATAATGAGGAATAATTCCAATGGTACTTGATTTTGCAATAGCAGCTTGGAATACGGCAATCACTTTTATTTTCAGTTTGATGATATGAGTTGAATATTTCCATTCTTCAGGCAGCTAACAGAAATGTCATGCAATATTGCTTTTGCGGAAAAGTGAATGGTGATTTTTGCGAAACACTCAAAATGCTGGAGGAACTCAGCAGGTGAGGCAGCGTCTATGGAGAGGGGAAAAGAGTCAATGTTTCAGGCCGAGACCTTGCATTAGGTCCAGCCGTAGGGTCTTGGCCCAAAACTTAGGCGCTTTATTCCCCTCCATAGATGCTGCCTGACCTGCTGAATTTCTCCAACATCTTGTGTGCGTTACTCTGGATTTCCAGCATCTGCAGAATATCTTGTGTTTGTGGAACAACTGATTGGCTATATTAACAATTCATCCATAATTTTAATTTGAATATGCATACATTTTGAAAATGACTACGTTTTTGATTCAGCATAGTTAACACATTGAATATTCTATTCCATCTCGAGGCACATTGTCATCGTAGGAAATTTAGAACTTTTTAATCACAGCATTTTTGTCTGCTGCTTTTGAAATCCCAGATAAATAATCTTTATTTTTAGAAAGGCTAGAATTGGTAAACTAAATAGACATTTATTTAATGCAAGATACTAACAATATGCAGTCAAACCTACCAAAGTTGTATAAGAATTGATGGGGGGAGAAAGATATACTATGCCAATATTGCCAGCTGTAATACTTCTGTGCCAGCTGTTCATGCTGTGCCAACTACACTGACACTGTCAATTGTGCCAAAGGTACTAGCTGTGCATCAGTGCCATTGATGCCAGCTGTGCCATTTGTGCCAACTGTGCTGTCTTTCCATTTGTGCCAAACTTATCTGTGCACAAAATCCCTGGTCTTAGTGATCAACATTTGCTTAGCTTCTGCAGTCTATAGATACTACATAAGCCTAAGTTTGTTTTGCGAGGCAGTATACAGTATTTTCACGAGTTACTCATTCTAGACTTTGCTGGGGAATTTCAGTTCGTTAAAGGGCACGTACAATTTGTCGGACCTCTGAACACAAACAAAAGATTCAGGCATGTGGCAATCAATATTTCTAGATAAGTACACAGCGATGCTTTTAACTGTCCTTTATTTACCACTAAGAAGTTTCTGTGGCCCAAATGAAAACAAACTTTCCATCTGTTTTTATTGGAATACTGAAAGTGCAATGGTGGCTGTAAAACTGTGAGCAGTGTCACAGTTCAAAAAGGACTATCACACAGATCAGTGATCGTCAGCATTTCTGCCCTGCCATCCTCCACCAAGCAAACTACATTGTCATACCCATAAGCAACAGTAAAGTTGCCACCTCACTCCCCTCTCCCATCTCTGCATTCTTCTTAGCGTATACCAGGCCACGTTCTGCGCTTCTGTTCCAAACTCTGACCTGCCCGGCTGCCATTTCTCAGCTGACGTTGCCAAGAATCAACACTATGCCCTTTCACTTTCCAGCAAGAAAAATCAGGGGAATGCTGTTGCAAGATGGAGCCAGTGCAACATCTACAGCACAAAGCAAGAAGGATGAGAGCTAAATTAACTGGCTGTAGTGTTAATAAAGCTCTTGTATTATTAAGATAGAGATATTAAGTCAAGGATAACCATACCTTCTGGTACCATTTCACTGGTTTATTTTGTAACGGAAGGATTTACAAGGCAAATGAGCAGTGCGATTCCCACCACTGGAAACTGACAAAGGCAATTTAAGGGACTGTTGTGTATAACAGATGCCAAATGTATGGACTCTTTACTTTAAAGGACTGTTCATGATCAAAAGAAAAACTCTGGCAATTCAACAATATTTTAAAAGATTAATTGTTTCAGGCAGCCTACAGATACCAGTTGCAATCTCTTCTTGGTGACATTGAGTAAACCACATCAGGTAGCCCAAACCAGATGAATCAGAACCAGGTTTAATATCACCGGCAGATGTCGTGAAATTTTGTTATCTTTGCAGCAGCAGTACAATGCAATACATGCAAAAAAGGGAGATTTTCAGCAAAATATATATATTTATTAAACTATTATATATATAAAATAGTCAAATTAACTAACTCGGTGGGGGGGGGGGGAACAGAAACAAAGAAGTAGTGAATTAGTGTTCATGAGTTCAATGTCCATTCAGACATCTAACGACAGAGAGGACGAAGTTGTTAAGCTGTTCCTGAATTGTTGAGTGTGTGCCTTCAGGCTCATGGATCACCTTCCTATGGTAACAATGAGAAGAGATGTTGGGGATGAGGAGATTCTTTTCCAAAGGGGCAACAAGGAATGAGTGGGAATATTGTTAATTGTTCTGCCCACTCCTTTTTTTCTGTCCCAGCCCACACAATACACGAATTATTGAACCCAGTACTACAAATTATAAAAGGAAGATTATGATCTCTCCATTACCAGTAAATACGAACAACAAACTACTGTACCTTAACTTCTAAGTCGATATTTACATAAAGATGAAGGAAGGTAACTGTCATTGAACATTTCAAGAGTATTAAGTTCAAAGATCAAAATCTGGAAGTGATTCTGGTGCTTAGAATGATATAATTTATGAAGTACACAAAATGGAAATTTTTTCCATTTTGAATACAGTTATTTAAAGATTTCTGTTCAATCTAGTGTATGAATATTTAGCTTGTGAAAGTGATGATGAATATGAATATAAATATAGTTTATATTGACAATTAAATTACCAAACTAAATTGTGAATATTAAAAAAATTGTGTATTATTCCTTGTTTAGAATTATTTAGTGTGTGGCCTTATTCACTGTATTGTTAAAGTTATTGAAAGATAGCTGTTAAATTTCCTCCAGATGTATAATTATTCCTCAGTTAAACCAATTCAATGGTCTTTTGTGCGTGCAGAAATGATTAGAATAACTATACTAGGGATTTATATGACTAGCTTGGCTTAATGAAAAGAAAATGTTCAGTTACATGACAAGCTTTGCTTAATTAATAGGCGCCACGGTAGCGTAGCGGTTAGCGCAACGCTGTTGCAGCTCATGGCATTCTGGAGTTCAGAGTTCAATTCTGGCACCATTCTGTAAGGAGTATGTGTTCCACGGGAAATGCGTGGGCTTTCCTCCGGGTGCTCCAGTTTCCTCCCACAGTCCAAAGATGTACCAGTTAGTGGGTTAATTGGTCATGGTTAAGTTGTCCCATGATTAGGAGGGGTTGATTAGGTTTGTCAAGGGTTGTAAGGCGTGTCTCAAAGGGCTGGAAAGGCCTGCTCTATACTATACTACCACATGAAATAAAAAAAACAAAATAAAAATACAAACTACATCAAGGAAAGACAGGTAAAAGGCAGAACAAGCTTCAGTATAAAATTAAGCAACTAGCCACTTCTTGCATCTAATTTTTCCCATCATGGCAAGGTACTTCTATTACTGCTCTTGCTCTGTTTTATGATTGATGAAATATCAATGAGCTTGTTTCAGAAGCTCTGTGTTGTGGATGTTCAATGATTTATAGTAGGAAATTAAATCATTTTAAGTACAGTACTGTGCAAAATTCTTAGAACCATATTATATGTAAAACTAGGGTGCCTAAAACTTTTGCACAGTATTGTATTTGTCAATGTGAAGCAGAGGGTGAGTTTGTAAATCTGGCGGGAGCAAAAAATGTTAGCAATGGCGAGGGTGGAATGCCATGCGAGGGGTGTGGGATAGGTAGCGAGAGGGAGTGCCAGGGGCAGGGGGTTGGCGCGGCTACAGACACACCCAGCCCTGAGACACCAGGCAAGATCATTTGGTTTATTGGTCATTATAGAATGTCTCTCTGGTGCTTTCCGCTCCTCACCCTTTTTCCCAACCATGATTCCCCTCTCCCTGCCCCCTTATATACACACACACATATATGTGTCTAAGACTTTTGCAGAGAGCTGTGTGTCTATATATATATATAGATTGATGTTTGTGGGGAAGAGAAGGAAGAGATTTACCTACCATACATCTGAATTGGATCCAACAAACAAAAGATAGTCTAAGCATCTTTCTACACCAAGCCTCTTGAATATAAGTATTTTAAATGATGTGTTTACTTGAAACCATTCAGAGATGTTCTGGATAACCCAGTGTCTTTTGTTGTGGCTGAGAAGGAAACACAAACTGATAGGTAAATGAAGAAAGAAAATACAGAATGTGTTAAACCAGAATTAAGACAAATTATTTCTAAACAATCAATTGTTAATTGAGGTTGTGGGTGCTTGAGATCATTCAAAATTATTCTGGTCCTGAAGAATGCAATATAGATTATGGATATTAACTGCATATATATACACTCAATGGCCTCATTGTTAGATACTGGAGTGTACACAATAAAGTGGCCACAGGAGTGGAACCCAGTGTGGTCTTCTGCTGCTGTAGCCCATCCACTTCAAGTTTCAACATATTGTGCATTCAGAGATACTCATCTGCACATCACTGTTGTAATGTGTAGTTATTTGAGGTACCTTCCCTTCCTGTCAGCTTGAACCAGTCTGGCCATTCTCCTCCGACCTCTCTTCTCAACAAGGCATTTTCGCCCCCAGACTGCCACTCACTGGATGTCTTTTGTTTCTCACACCATTCTCTGTAAACTCTAGAGACTGTTGTACATGAAAATCCCAGGAGATCCGCAGTTTCTGAGATACTCAAACCACCCCGTCAGGCACCAACAATCATTCCATGGTCAAGGTCACTTTGATCACATTTCTTCCCCATTCTGATTTTGAACTGAACCCCTTGATCGTATCTGCATGCTTTTATGCATTGAGTTGCTGCCACATGATTGGTTGATTAGATATTTGCATTATTGAGCAAGTTTACAGGTGCACCTAATAAAGTGGCCACTGAGTTCTAATATAAAATATAGAGAAGTTGGAGCAGATAGTTGTTCTGAAGTGTTCTTAATGTGATTCTGGTACTACATTTTCAGATAATGAGCTTTAAATTCTCAAGGAACATGCTTTTCTAAAAGGATTGAAGCAGAAAGGTCTTGCTGTTCCCCTCAAGGACTAAAAAAGATAGGGTGCTGAAAAATTCTCCCAGTTTCTAAACTGAATCTGATTTAGGATGGTTATTGATAACATTGCCCTGATGTGGCTACATAGTATGAAACAGAACTAACATGTTTGTTCTTTTATTCTTCCAAAGAGTTTTCTTTGATGGATTGCTGCCCAGAACAGAAACAGATGGCAGGCATATTGTCTATATGCCTATTGGAATGAAGAGTAGGAAAACAAAAAAAAATAACTACACTGGCTATCTTCTCAGCTCTCCACTTAAAAGGAATTTGAAAGTGGTGTATGATGGAGGTATTTGCCTTAAGCTCAACATGATGCAAAAGTTGGAAGGTTGACCATCCCCTGAAGGTCTACATTCCAATTGCTACTGTGTTCAGTTAATATCAAAGACCTGAATATATAAAGTATGTGAGTAAAATTTTACAATATTATCATCAACGTGATGGGTGCTTTTTTTTTGGCATGTGACTGTTCAATTCAAGCTCACCTGTCTTGACTATTTCATTGACTGACAGTGGGGTAATTTAACAGCTCTCCACTTTAGACCATCAGAAGAATAAAAATATATTAAAATTAAAGCAAACAAGGTAACAGAACCCGGGTATGGAAAAGGCCATTCAATCCTTTGATACTCATGTCTTGTTGCCCTGACATGTTATCCAGCAAAAAGTAATCAAGATATGTTCACCCTTACTACCTACTTGGCAAAGCATTCCAAACATATAACACACTCTGATTTTGTTTTTCACTTGTTTTTATTAAAATATCAAAGTCCCCTCTGTATATTAATATCCCGTGATATTTCAGAGCCTTTTTCTAACTTATTAATTCAATGTAAATTACTTGTTCATATGTTTGATATGTGTGCAGGTTTTGTAATTATCAATGTTCAATTTCACTTCCCATTATTTCAGTCATTGATGCTTACTCGGTGCTGTAATCTAAAAGCACACATTCTAACAGGGACAGGATCTTTCACTATTAAGGTCAATGTTACAGTTTTATCGATACATATCTTTTACTCTGAATCCACTGGAGCAGTACTGGTAATCTTCCCGTCATGCTCTGCCAGTACTCACAAAAGGTGACATTTGTCATTACGGACCCTCATCACACAGAACCTGCCCTTGCCCCATTGCTGCCATCAAGGAGGAGGTACAAGAACTTGAAGATACACACTCAATGTTTCAGGAACAGCTCCACAATCAGATTTCTGAATGGACAATGAACCCATGAACACTACCTAATGATTTTTTCCTCTCTTTGTGCACTACTTATTTAATTTAATATTTTAAATATATGCTTTACACTTTGATTTATTATGTATTGCAATATACTGCTGCTGCCAAATAACAAATTTCATGACATATGCCAGGGATATTGAACCTGATTTTGATACTTTACTCTGGATCTCAGTTAATCGTTCTTTCTTGTTCAAATTTCCATAGACAATATTCAATTCCCTTTCAAATACTACCTTTTACTCTGGCGGTTCCTATTATATAATTTGTTAATTTTCACAATATAGATGTAGCACTTTCAGTTTTGAAGCTTCTCAACCAGTGAAATCTATTCCTATATCAACTAAGCTGATAAGAAGGGAACAGCTGAGAAGTTTTAAGTATCATGTTAAGGTCTAAATGAATAACTCAGTGAATCATTCAGTATTACCCTGGATACCACCAACAAATGCTACTACCTCTTGTTCGCCTTTCTTCACGGATTGATATTCTTAGCTGTTCTTCACAAATAGAATGCTTTCCATTATGAAAGTCGCCTTGAGAATGCTCCTCATCCACTGGCCCCCATTACCTTCTCTCTTTCCCCTCCACCTGCCTATTGCCTACATGTTCCTCCCAATGGTTTCCCTCCATACCCTCCTTTCCTTTATTCCAAGGTCCACTGTCCTCTCCTATCAGATTCTATCTTCTTCAGCCCTTCCACTGATCATCCCCACCCCCCCCACACATCCTTTTAAATCATTCCTTTTCTCCCACTTCGCTCACCTTCCTCATAGGCCTCTCACCTGGATCCACACTATCACCTGCTGGCTCTCACTCCACCCACCCATTTCCCCCATTCTTTTTATACCAGCTATTTCCCTGCTTTCCAATCCTGCTGAAGGTTCTCAACCCAAAATGTCAACTCCATAGATTTATTTCACTCCATAGATGCTGCCTAACCTGCTCAGTTCCTCCAGTGTTTCTTGTGTGTTGCCTGGGGAAGTTCACTGTTTTTACATGCAATATACTTTGGATTGTGGTAGAATCATATTCCATGGGTAACCCTTGAAATTATGAAGGAAGCTCTTGAAGTGAGTGTATGCATTTCATTACTGTGATCACAACAACAGGTCTATACCAACCATGGGATAAGAATCAGCTGTCTCCTTCGGCCACAACAAGGCATCTAACTGAAGAGCTGCTTCATAACTCTAAATATGTCTGTAAGTTCAATCTTTCCTGTGGGGCATTTGCATATACCGCTTTTGACATTGTGTGCTTCCTCTGGGTGCTCAGTTTTCACCCACTTCCAAAAGGCGTACAGGTTAATTGGCCCCATACTCCCAGTGAATAGTAGAATCTGGGCAGAGTTGATGGGTACATGGGAGAATAAGACAGGGTTATTGTAAATGAGAGCCTGAAGCCTGGCACAGACCTCAATCTGACAGACAGACATACAGTCTTTGTACCGTATGACTCTATAAATCTCAGGTTGATGGTGTTTGGGATCCTACCAATACCACTCTACTAGTACACTCCCTGATGTCTAATAATCAGTTTGCCCCAGCAACAGTGCAGGATGATGCAATTTGAGACAGGCCTGCCCAGGCAGGGCTCCTGGAGTTTTGGATTGGTTTATTAATGTCACATGTACCAAGATACAGTGAAAAGCTTGTTTTGCCTACTGCTCACACAGATCAAATTATAACACAGTGTATTGAGCTCGAATAAGTTACAATGGAGTGTAAGATCATTTCGAGGTACATTATGCAGCCAAGACCCCAACTTATATCAGGCCAAGAGGTCCGTTCGAAGACTCAAATACGGTGCTAGAAGCTGTCCTTGAGCCTGGTGATATGTGCTTTCAGGCTTTTCTATCTTCCTAGCCATCTGCAGGCTTGTCTGTTTCACGGGAGCAGCCATCCACCAACTGCACTTAAGTAATGTCCGAGCAGGTCAGGTGAAGTGGACACAGTTTTGTGCAAGGCATATCATGTTTGGACAATATATTGGAGTTCTTTGAAGAAGTGAAGTGCGAAATGGATAAAGGGGCTGCAGTAGATATAAAATACTTACATTTCCATGTTATTGTGGGTAGACAGAGTATGGAGTTCAAGTTACAATCAGAACAACCTGGCCTTTCTTAACGATGGAACACACACACACACACACACACACACACACACACACACACACACACACACACACACACGAAGTGAAGGAACAAGTCAGACAGCATCTATAAACTGCCAACATTTCAGGCTGAGACGCTTCATCAGTGTAAGTATGTGGTCAAAGAGTTGGAAAGCAGCAGACATCACAGAAGCTGAACAGTGAGAGAGAGTCTTGAACTAATTATCTGTTCTACCTGCCTACTAGCCACTCAAAGGCCGTGCACGAGGTTACCCAGATCCCTCTGCACCTCAGAGCTCCGCAGTCTTGCTATTTAGAAAATGTACTTAAAAAAATTTTTTCCATGCAAGAATGAAGTTTTACAAACGTAGAAACATGGAAATCTACAGCACATTACAGGCCCTTTGGCCCACAATGTTGTGTCAATCATGTAATCTACTCTAGAAATTGCCTAGAATTTCCTAGGCAGTTTTGTACCTAGTTTCTTGCCTAGAAAGTTTTGTACTTCCTCAGAACATTGTCCACTCGTTTAAACCATCTCTGTTCCTTTGGAAACACATTATGTCCTCCTCACA
Organism: Hypanus sabinus; assembly: GCF_030144855.1. Classification (NCBI taxonomy): domain Eukaryota; kingdom Metazoa; phylum Chordata; class Chondrichthyes; order Myliobatiformes; family Dasyatidae; genus Hypanus; species Hypanus sabinus. The sequence continues at coordinate 15,704,664 of NC_082717.1, forward strand.
AGTTACTTCTTCTGCCATCAGCAAATGTAGCAAATATTCCTTTGGTACTGTACCAAATCACATACATAAATTGTAAGATGTAAAACACCACTCACTACCAGTTGCCTCCCCTCTATTTCCTGTTCATTGTTGTGGTGAAATTACTCCTTCACTGCTGTTAAATAGGAAGCTTCAGAGTCTCCAGCAAATGTCAAAACACTATGTCCTGCACCATTAGCTTTTATCTTCCACAGTAACTTTTGATGTAGCACTTAATCACATGCCTTCTGGAAGTTTAAGTGCACTCCATCCAAAGGTTCCCATTTGTACCATGGGTGCCATGGTAACATGGTGGTTAGTGCAATGCTATTACAGGACTGGGAGTCAAAGTTTGGAGTTCAATCCAGACGTCCTCTTTAAGGTGTTTATACGTCCTCCTCATGGAATGCTTCGGATTCTCTCCAGGTGCTCTGGTTTTCTCCCACAGTCCAAAGATGTACCAGTTAGAAGGGTGATTTGTCATTGTAAATTGTCCCGTGATTAGGCTAGGGTTAAATTGGGAGTTGCTGGCAGTGACGAGGCTCAAAGGAGTGGAAGGGCTTATTCCATGCTGTATCTCTACATTAAAAAAAACCTTTTACTTCTTATAAGAAATTCAATAAATGGTCCAAACATGATTTCCCCTTCACAAACCTATGTTGACATTGCCTGATTAGCTTACATTTTTCAAAGTGCTTTGCTCTAATGTCTTTACTAATAGTTTTTTTTTGCATTTTATCTAGAACAGATGTTAAACTAAATGCCTTTCTTTTCCTGTTTTCAGACTCGCTTTTTGAATAAGACTCGCTGTTTGTTACTTTCTTTCAAGTAGAACCTTACCTCAATCTAGGTAATTTTGGAAATTTAAACCAATGCATTAATTATGTCACAAAATCCTATGATTAACAATGGAGTTATTGAGTTGTCTTTGTGTGATCTCACTCAAGCCAAGTACGATCTTCTCCAAAGGGGTTGTCTATTGATAGGTTTCCAGGTGGCTGTAGAGGCTGATCAGGGATCCATATATTCCGAGGGGCTTCCAGACCTCACAATCCTGTTGTCTTTGCCACTTGCTAAATGCCACTTTAATCCGAGATGTTAGGAAGGTTTCCCTTATGGAGAATGCCTGTGTGTGACTTTGCTTAACGTGAGGAGGCTGATGTGTGGGACAATCCTTGTCAGATCAGGATCAGGGTCCAGTGGCATGGAATACAAAATGACTAGAGACCCTTCGTTGCTGCAGCCTTCCTCCGCCTTCACCGCTGTCGCGACATGTCATCATCTTCCTCCAGCTCCACCACTGAGGTCTTGGTTGGATTGCTCTTTGGAACCCTCCCCCTAGACCTTACCACAATGGGTGACCTTACTAGGAGCTAAGCACCAGATGGCTAAACTCCAGACAGCATCGCTCTTGGGACCTCAGGAACTCAAGGCGACAATCCTCCAAGAAGCATACAGTTGTACAGCATAGAAGTAAGCCCTTCAACCCAACTCGCCCATGTTGACAATTGTGCCTTCCTGAGTTGTCCCGGTTATCTACACTTGATCCACGTCTCACTAAACCTTTCCTATCCATATACCCAACCTAATATCTTCTATACATAAACTCAAGGTTCAAAGTACATTTATTATCAACATATGTATACTATATACCATCTTACAGGCTGCCACAAAACAAAGAAACCCAATACAACCCACTAAGAAAGAAGACTGTCAAATACACAATGTGTAAGAAAAAAAGTAAATCGTGCAAATGATAAAAGTAAGCAGAACGGAAGTTCTCAAAAGTGAGTCTATGGCCATGAAGCCAATCATCTCTTCAGCCAATCATCACTCCAGGAGCCTATTAGTTGCAGACCACAGCCTCAGTTCAATGCAGAGACGAGTAAACTTTGCTGAGCAGCGAGCTGAACCCTGGCCTGTCCATCACCTCTGGCCCTGACACTCTGATCTCCAACACTACAAATTACCTCTCCCAAGTCAAGTCAAGTTTGTTGTCATGTGTATGTACTGTGAGGTGCAGGCAAAATCTAAAGCTTGCATGCAGCAGCAACAGAAGTACATAGGTTCAGACAATAAACAAAACATAAATTATACAAGATGCTGAAGAGAAAAAAAAAGACGGCAGAACAAGATGGTAGTTCAAAAATTGCAAACAGAGACAAGACCATGGGATTTTAAGAGGTGGTTGGTAGTGTTCCTGTGGTTGAGCTGGAATAAGCTTGAGCAGATCACTTTGAGAGCATTATATTGGAAGAAAGTAGCTGATCCTGGACTCGCCAGTGTGGGACTTGTACCTCCTATTGTGAGAACAGAGCACGACCCAAATAGTGAGGTTCCTTCTTGAGGCAGTATGTGCTGTAGATGCTGTCAATGCACAATCAAATACACTTCATCTGGATGGCATCAACCTTCTTCAGAGTTGAGCTCTTCTCATCCAGATTAGAGGAAACTATTTCCGATTCAATTTATTGTTAGTATAGGAAACATACCAGAAGTGATTGTGGTTCGATGCCAAGCATAAAACACGGGACAATACCAACTGCAAACTTGGCAACAAAGCCTTCTATTCCATTATCTAAATCATTTATGTACAGCATAAAAAGAAGTGGTCCCAACACCGAGCCCTGCGGAACACCTCTAGTCACTGGCAGCCAACTTCCTCCCTATCAGACTTTTCTTTCTCCCTATCAAATTTCAAGAACTCAATCATATTGTGATCACTGGTTCCTAAGGGTTCTTTTACTATAAATTCCCTAATCGCCTCTGGTTCATTACATAACACCCAATCCAGTATAGCTAATCCCCTAGGAGGCTCAACAACAAACTTCTCTAAAAAGCCACCTCATTCAACAAGCTCACTCTCTTGAGATCCATTACCAACGCTAACCATTATATCTTTGGAATGTGGGAGGAAACTGGAGCACCTGGAGGAAACCCACATGGACACAGGGAGAACATACAAACTCCGTACAAACAACGGTGGAAATCAGACTTTGAACTTACAGCTGGTATGCTGTGAAGCATTGCGTTAACCACTACACTACTGTGCCTCCTATGTCCTTGAAGCACATCTGGAACATGTTTCTCATTTTCTCTAGATTGTCCTATACTTACTCCTCCTCATCTTCATGGTGTTTGTTGGCCAATGATTGAGTCAGGACACTGTAGCTGACAATGCAACAAGGGCCCTCGCCTGGAGTGTACTGAAGCAAACTGCCAGACCACTTCACCTTTGCTTCACTTCATAGTGACTATAGATGGGTCCAAGTTCTCATGAAAGCGGGATTGGTTATGGTTACTGGAAGCTGAACAAGTCTGGGGACAGGCCTTCAGAAAGGAACCTTTCTCCCTCAGGGGCTACAAGTTGGTCTCAGAAACTGCTGAGATATGGAGTGAGGGACATAGGTGGTGGGTGCTCATAGGTGGTGACTGTAATATCTGTGAATGAAGGAACAATGCAAGCTCCCTAGTTGTATTGCATTCAACTGAATGCTCAGGAAGTGAAAGCATTTGCTATTCCTGAATCTGCTGAGGGGCTTTTTTGGAAACCCTTAACATAATTACCCAGTGTGGGAGTATTACCCACAAACCATGAGGAAACCTGTTCTCATTGCAAATCTCTGTGCTAAATCTGTCCGTCAAGGGAATGAATTTGGCATTAAGAAAATGCCAAATTTCTAGGTTAGAGTAGGAAAACCTCTTACAGTTGATAAGAAATGTCAGAAGTGAAGGAAAAATAAACTTAAACACGTGGAATGTGTACCTTCATTATTCAGGGAACTGAGTTCAAGAGCCACGAGGTAATGTTGCAGCTCTATAAACTGGTTAGACCACACTTGCGGTATTGCATACAAGATCTGCTGAGTTCCTCTAGCATTTTGTGTGTGTTACTTGGAGTATTGTCTTCAGTTCTGGTCACCTCATTATTGGAAGGATGAGGAAACTGTAAAGAGGGTGCAGAGGAGATCAATAAGATGCTGTCTGGCTTAGAGGGCATGTCTTATGAGGAGAGGTTAAGTGAGCTAGGACTTTTCTCTTTGGAGCGAAGCAGGATGAGAGGTGACTTGATAGAGGTGTACAGGATGATAAGAGACATAGATAGAGTGGACAGTTAGAGACATTTTCTCAGTGCAGAAGTGGCTAATACAGTATATATAAAGTATAGATGGGGCATTTACAGAGAGAGAGCTGGATACGTAGAACTCCCCACCTGGGTCAGTGTTAGAGGGAGATATATTAGGGGCATTTAAAGAACTCTTAGATAGGCACATGGATGATAGAAAAATGGAGAGCTCAGTTGGAGGGAAGGGGTAGATTGGAGCAGGTTAAAAGATCAGTGCAGCATTTTGGGCTGAAGGGCCAGTACTATGCTTAATGTTCTATATTCCATGTGTTCTGTGAACTGGCCACAATGCCTTTCAGTGGCACAGGCAGCAGGTGGGATTTCTCGGTGACCATCTCTTTGGAGAACAAGTTGACTCTCCACCTGGACCTGCAGCTTGGGAGTTGGTAATCACAGCCAGAGATCTTCTCTCTAAGTTGTCCTTGTCTACTTGCCCACTCCCCTTCCTGTTGAAGCCCGTGTGGAAGGAAACCAAAACAGCCCCCATTTCTTGATAGGACCCATGCTTTGTGGAGTTAAATATTTTGCATAAGGTTATGGAGGCTATTTTAGCACCACCTACATATTCAAAGTATGTGCCAGCTAGCTCTGCACACTGCTCTGATCAGAATAGACATCCCTGGATCTCAAATTCCTTATGTTATTTGATAAATGTAACACAATACATTTTAATGACTGTTCTGATCTCTTATTTATTCACTAATTAATTTGCAAGTAATTAAGAATTCCTTAAAACAATGTAGATAGGATAGGAGGTGTGGGTGGTGCTCTTCCTCCTGGATGGATGGAATCCAGTTTGTGTAAATACAATGCAAATTCTGAACAAAAAAGTTGTTATTTAGTTTTAGTCCTTGGGCATTCTTTTCAGCTGCTTTTACTTTTTGGTAGGACTCATTCTTTTGTGGAGTTGAAGATTGTTTTAACTTCTCAGAGACTGTTCTAACACCTCTTGAGGCCTCCGTCGGTCAGGGTCGACCATGGATATCATGTCCTAGCTGCCTAGATACACAAGCCAGGGCAGTACGATATGGAGAGCAAGCTGTTGCCCATGTAGCAAGCTGCCCCTCTCCATGCATCGGATGAGCTCAAAGGAACGGCAGAGACTGATACAGTTTGGCACCAGCGACATCACAGGAGTTGACAGTTAACATTGAACTCAATGTAGGACTGACTTTGGGGCTCTAGTTCCTGATTTATCCCTCGGGGTTTACTCCCAAAGTCTGTCCCATGAGTGGGTATAGCTGCAAGGCAGTGGAGATTTTCCTTCTCCTAGATGAGCAGCCAAGACTGACAAGCCCTGTCTGCCTGAAGCAACTGGTTTTAAGGTGCCAGTAACCCTCGTTTGCCCCTTCTCCTGTCAGCAGAAATGGTTCTGCAAGGCTTAGTAATTAAGCCGTACGTGAAGGCCAGGAGCTGGACTTGGTTGTCAAAGGCTATTTGAAGCATATGCCATTGGGAGCATTTAATAGGTAGTTGGAGCTTCTCCCCATTACCACACCCGGTTGTAACCTTAAGGAACCACCTTAACAACAGTAACACCATCTACAATTGTGCAAAAGATATAAAGATTAGCTTTAAGCTTTGTTTGTCACGCATTAAGTACACTGAACACTAAACATTGAAGTGTGTCATTTGTGTCAGTGAGGATTGTGCTGGGCAGCCTGTAAGTGACAGGCTTACAGTGCCCACACAGCATGCCCACAATTTACTCACTCTAATCCTAACTGTAGGTCTTTGGAATGTGGGAGCACCTCGAAGAAACCCACAAGGTCACGGGAAGAAGGTAACTCCTTACAGACAGCGGCAAGAATTGAATCCCGATTGATTTTAGAGCTGGCGCTATTAAGTGCTGTGCTAACCACCACGTTACCATGCGGCCAGATACAAGAAATGTAGCAGCTGATCTTGGGTCACTCCTCCAGTCACATGTCCTTGCATTGCATCAGAAACTCACCACATTTTCTCATTAAATGGAAACACACAGTTCTGCACACCCCTTCCTGCATTGGAACTGATCTGAATGATTAACATTAATCTCATAGTTTCCCAGAAGCTCAAAATGATAGAACTACTTGCCTTGTTTTGAAATTTACTGTTGGATGTTTAAACTGTTGAAACTTACTTTCTAATTTATTTTAAGTGAACCAGAATACACTCACTGGCCACTTTATTAGGTACACCTGTATGCCTGCTCATTAATGCAAATATCTGATCAGCCAATCATGTGGCAGCAACTCAATACATAAAAGCATGCGGACATGATCAAGAGGTTCAGTTGTTGTTTAAACTAAACATCAGAATTGGGAAGAAATATGATCTTTGTGACTTTGACTATGGAATGATTGCTGGTGCCAGATGACGTGGTTTAAGTATCTCAGAAATTGCTGATCTCCTGGGAGTTTCATTTACAACGGTCGGTAGAGTTTATAGAGAATGGTATGAAAAACAAACAACATCCAGTGAGTGGCAGTTTTGTGGGTGAAAACACCTTGTTAATAAGAGAGGTCAGAGGAGAATGGCCAGGCTGGTTCAAGTTAATGGGAAGGTGACAGTAGCTCAAATAATCACGTGTTAGAACAGTGGTGTGCAGAAGAGCATCTCTGAACACACAACACATCAAACCGTGAAGTAGATTGGCTACATCAGAAGACCATGAACATACACTTAGAGGCCACTTTATTAAGTAATGGAGGAATCTAATAAAGTGGCAACTGAGTATAATTGAAAGGAATTCCTGATGAATTCATTCATCATTTATACATTAGTGTCTTGATGAGTAATTTTTCCTTCCTCTTAGGTTTTAAGAAATAAAGTTTAGCGCAACGTATTCATGATTTCCTAAATTAAGTCTTTTCTAATCTTGAATTTCTGAACAATCAATTTTGGATCTTAATTTCTGCTTTGAAATAGGGTAAATGTGTCATGTACAATGTGTCATCCTATGAAGTTGAACTTCTGAGCAGCACCTAATAAACTATATTTATTGGCTGGTAAATATAGCTATGAAGAGCTACTTAAATCTGTTACAGAAAACACATGAAACACTACTGGCTGTCAAGTAGGATTGGAAGAAACAAGTAAAGCAGTTGTGTTCATACCTCTTTTACCCTTTCTCTCCTGAAGGTGGCAGATCATGCGACAGTTTGATAACCAAACCACAGCAGTCTTCTCATGCCTTGCACAGAATAGCCATTCTTCACATATGAACATGGACAGTGATCACTGAGGTATAGGATTATGGTGCCTAACCACAGACTAGCCCAGTGGGTAGCTGTTCCTGGCAGTGATAATTAAAAGGGGACCCCTGTTGAATACTGTTGACCTCATTTTATATCCAGGGCAGAAAACAGAAGTTGCTGCCCACTGCCAACTGAGTCCTAGATTATCTCTTTTAGCCAGCTTAAAATCTTACTAGCTGGTATGGTTCAAGGCAGCATTACTCATGAGGGTGGAGAATTTAATACAAGAGCTCCAAGTACTGATCTGAGTGAAATCAACATCAGTACATTCCCATTGTCTACACAGCATAAAATCAGAATCAGGTTTTTTTTATATCAGTGTTTTATATGGTATAAAATCTGTTATTCTGTGGTGGTAGTATAGTTCAAAGACATCAAATTACTACAAATTATAAAATAATTAAGTAATGCAAAATAAAAGAGGTAGCATTCATGAGCTGGCAAAGGGGAAGAAGCTGTTCCTGAATAGGGTCCAGAATCTCCTCCTGTTGGTTGTAAGGAGAAGAGGGTATGCCCCCGGTGGCATAGGTCCTTAATGACAGATGCCACTTCCTTGAGGAATGCCTCATGAAGATGTCCTCACTGGTGCTGAGGGTTGTACCATTGAGGACATCTTCAAGAGGTGGTACCTCAAGAGGATGGCATAGGTCATTGTACCATGATGGAACTGGTAGAGCCTATAAACCTTTGTAGCCACTTATGATCCTGGGCAACAGAGCTTCCACACAAGGCTGTGAAGTCAGAATGCTCTCCATTGTACATCTATAGAAATTTGAAAGAGTCCTTGATGCCATATCATATCTCCTCAGACTCCTAATGAAGTAGAGCTTGCCTTCTTCATGATTCCATCAATGTTTTGGGTCCAGGACAGATCCTCTGAAATGTTAATACCCAGGAACCAAAGCTGCTCACCTTCTCCTATGCAGATGGCTGTGAACACTGACTTCCCCTTCCTGAAGTCCACAATCAATTTCTTGGTTTACTGATGTTAAATGTGAAGTTATTGTTTCGATACCACTCAACCAACTGTGATGTATCTCTCTGATGTACACCTCCTCATTGCCACCTGAGATTTTACCAGCAACGGTGGTGTTGTCTGTGAGTTAGGGAGTTTGAGCTGTGCTGAAAAATGCACAAGAGTGTAGAGAGAGTAGAGCAGTGGGCCAAGCACACATCCTTGAGGTGTCTATGTTGATTGACAGTAAGGAAGAGAAGTTCTCACCAATTCTCATCACATTTATTCCAAGAGAACTCATGCATAAAAAATAGGGGTTTTTTTTCTGTTCTTTCTCCATATGTAATTTCATTGCCAAAATGTCAGAGGGCATTTTTTTGAGAGGCTCAGAAATTTGAAACGTCAAGCAAAGCTAGAGGCAGAAGTTTGATTAAACAAAGATCTAAGATGCACGACTAGTACCCTCGCAACAGCAGTGAGAAAAGTGCTACAAAAATGTTTTCTCCAAAGTAAGAAGTTTTCCAATTATTCTGAAACAACACCCACAAGTTCTGGATAATCTCAATAGGGGAAAACACTATCTCAGCATGCACCCTGTCAATCAAACTTAGAATCTTTCACATTATCTTTGGCATTTCTCCCATTAGTGATGTGCAGATTATTGAACGTGTTCTCACTTCTACAGGGTAAGTGAGGTTGGATTAGGAAGGATACCCTTCTCATCTTTGTTAATGGTTGCAGGTGGTTTGAGAAGGATGAGGAAGAATGATGCACTGGGGCCTGAGTTACACAGGAAGAAAACTATAACAATAACAGCAAATTCAAGAAACCCTTGTAAGATCAGGCAATATCTGCAAAAAGAGAAACAGAGTTAATCTTTCAGGTTAAAGACTCATCAGAACTGAGAAAGAAAGAAAACATTGATGAGGCCTAATGTGGAGAATTGTGTGCAGTTTTGGTCATCTACCTACCAAATTTCTTGGTGTTCACCAGGTGGAGAATCTCACCTGGTCCTTCAACACCAGCTCAATAGCAAAGAAAGCCCAGCAGCGTCTCTACTTTCTGCAAAGGCTGAGGAAAGTCCACCTCCCACCCCCCATCCTCATCACATTCAGGGGTTGTATTGAGAGCATCTTGAGCAGCTGCATCACTGCCTGGTTCGGAAATTGCACCATCTCGGATCGCAAGACCCTGCAGCGGATAGTGAGGTCAGCTGAGGAGATCATTGGGGTCTCTCTTCTCGCTATCATGGACATTTACAATACACATTGCATCTGCAAAGCAAACAGCATTATGAAGGACCCCACACCCCCCCTCATACAAACACTTCTTCCTCCTGCCGTCTGGGAAAAGGCTCTGAAGCATTCAGGCTCTCACGACCAGACCATGTAACAGTTTCTTCCCCCAAGCTATCAGACTCCTCAATACCCAGAGTCTGGACTGACACCTTACTGCCCTATTGTCCTGTTAATTATTTATTGTAATGCCTGCACTGTTTTGTGCACTTTATGCAGTCCTGGGTAGATCTGTAGTCTAGTGTCATTTTTTTTTTATATCTCTGTGTTGTTTTTTACGTAGTTCAGTCTAGTTTTTGTACTGTGTCATGTAACACCATGGTCCTGAAAAATGTTTTCTCATTTTTGCTATGCACTGTACATAGCAATTATGGTCGAAATGACAATAAAAGTGACTTAACTTGAGAAAGATGTAAACAAGGTTGAAAGAGTACAGAGAAACTTTACAAGGATGTTGCTGGGTCACGATGACCTAAGTTATAATGAAAGCTTGAATAGGTTAGGATTGTATTCCTTAGAAAATAAAAGATTAAAAGGAAATGCAATAAAGGTATACAAAATTATGAGGAGTATAGATAGGGTAAATGCGAGCAGGCTTTATCCACTGAGGCTGGGGGTAACAACCCGAGCTCATAGGTTAAGAGCGAGAGGTGAGAACTTTAAGTGAGCATGAGGGGAAACCTCTTCACCCAGGGTCGTGAGAGTGTGGAATGAGCTGCCAGCACAAGTGGTGGATGTGAGCTTGGCTTCAACGTTTAAAAGAAGTTTGGATAGGTGTATGAACGGCTATGGTCTCGGTGAAGGTTGATGGGAGCAGGTAGTTTAAATGGTTCAGCATGGACTAGATAGGCCCAAGGGCCTGGTTCTGCACTGTATTTTTCTATGACTCTAAGACAAGTTAGTTTTAAGTTGTAGGGAGGATGTGGGAGGGACGAATGGGAGGAGCATATTGCTGATAAGTGAAGGTCAGGTTTACTTAGATGGTATCAACTGATGACCCCATCTAGTTGATAATGATGAGGGAGTGTAAAAAGAGAGAGAGTGAAAGCCACAAAGGAAATATAAAAACTGTAATATACAGAGCTATTGGAAATATCCAACAGTTGAAGCTGTGGTAGTGAAGAGAGGATAAACTGAGTCAATAATAGAATTAGAACTGGCCAGATAAAAATTCATTGGACACAGGAGGCCTTCCACAGACAGGTGGATCTGAATGGGAGTTTTATGGGGAATTAGGGTGACAAATAACAGGAAGTAAACAGCCTTTGCATTCCCACTTAATACCCTCTAGTTACTGTTTCCACCATCACCTCCTGACTCCCAACTCGACCCCTACCCTATCTGGCTCACTCTGCCTATCACCTGCCAACATCACTCCCCCTCTTCTCTCCTTTTGTCCCAGTCCACCAATCACATCTGGCCTCTGACTCAAAACTCCACCCGTCCTATTTATAATGACTACTTCCTGTCTCTATTCTCTCATATCTCATGCAGGATTGCGATCTAGAAGGTCAGAAATTTCTGTACCCCGCCCCTGAATGCTGCTTCATCTGCTGACTTCCTCCAGCAGACTGTTTTTTGCTTGTATAATATAACACTGATGAGGGCGATTTCTGTCGTCGTCATTCAAGGATGCAGACAAGATTGGTGACAACAAATTTGACATCATATTTCAGTGATAATAAACATGATCCTGAGTTACAGCTGGGAGGTGGGGTGTGGGAAGTGAATCCGGGAATTGACGTCAACCTGAAGAATATGAGAGAAGGCCAATTAAAGATGAGGGCGAAGGTGGGACTTCTATGCGGAGAATTTAACAATGGAACAGAGTGGTCAACCACATAGTAAGTTATGCAAACCTTGTGGTTAATACTGTGACGTAAGAAGCTGGGAGATGATAGGCAGAAGAGGTAAAGGGCTGAAGAAGAAGGTATCTGATAGGAGAGGACAGTGGACCATTGAAGATGGGAAAAAAGAGTGGCACCAGATGGAAGTGATGGGCAGGTGAGAAGGCTCAGCCTCTGATAAGGATGCCCACCATCAGCAGAGACCAGGCCAGTTTAGCCTTTGTATGCCCGATGGAAGAGGGGCGAAGAGAGAATGTCCAGGGTGAGTTGGGTCTTTATACGGACTACATTACTGTAGCAGCAAGAAGTATAGACTGAGTCAACGAAATAATGTGTATAATGACACAGTGACAATGTGTAACCAGTTCATAATGTCACATAAGCAGACTGATTTTGATCGCGTGTAGAATGGAATTGAACCGAGTAGAGATAGCCCAGTACTGTCATGATGTTCATATTATGATATGTCTGTCCATGGCCTCCTCTACCGTCAAGATGAGGCCACTTTCAGATTGGAGGATAACACCTCATATTCCGTCTGAGTCATCTCCAACCTAATTGAATGAAATTTGATTTATCTAATTTCCAATAATTTCTCCTCCCTCCTGCTTCTCCCTTTTCCCATTCCCTATTCTGGTTACCCCCTACCCTTTCTCTTCTCCTCACCTACCCATCACCTCCCTTTGGTTCCCTCCTCCTTCCCTTTCTTCCATCGTCCACTCTCCACTCTTATTGGATTCCTTCTTCTTCAGCCTTTTACCTTTTCCACCTATTACCTCCCAGGTCTTACTTCATGCCCCCTCCCCCACACACCCACCTTCTCCATCACTTGGTCTCACCTATCACCCACCAGTTTGTACTTCTTCCCTTCCCAACGCCTTCTTATTCTGGCGTCTGTCCCCTTGCTACCCAGTCCCAATGAAGAGTCTCGGACCAAAACATTGACTGTTTATTCGCCACTGTAGATGTTGCACCGTTCCTCCAGCATTTTCTGCATGTTGCTCAAGAAGTCCAGCAATGCAGAGTCACTTGTTTTTAAGTCAAGTCTTTGTTGCAATGGAAGTAAATAGGTGCAGTTCTGGTGATTACCAGAATTTAGAGGAATTGGTGTTCATACCATCAGGTTGGAGGCTATCCAGATGCAATATGAGGTGTTATTTCTCGAATCTGAGTGTAGCCTCATCGGGGCAGTACTTGGCTTCCTCTATTCTGTCATGTTGACAGCAGAACAATATGAAATATCATTCCTAAGATATTGAAGAGACGATGTGTAACCATGTGATTAGCACTGCAGGGCAAGTGCAACTTAAAAATAAAGATATCCAAGGGATGGTAAGAAGTACAAAGCAAGGTTTGTTTAACAGATGTGTGTTAAACCTTGGTAAGCATGCGGCTCAACAAATAACAGTGTGGAGAACTTGGTGAGGACAGTGGATAGAGGGTAGAGGATAACGCGTATGCATGTATTACATTTAATGAAAAGCAGATGCTAGGTGGTTTTGTAGTTGTGTCTGAAAGCTAGAGGGAAAATACCTTCTAGAGCTGAAGAAGCATCCATAATGATGTGTTCCTCTAACTGTCAAAGAGCAACTGAAAACTGAGCTTGAAAGGCTGAACAAGGCTCAAATCATTCTTAGAGATTCTTGAAACTCAAGAAATTCTGCAGATGCTGGAAATCTTGAATGACACAAACAAAATGCTGGAGGAGCTCATCAGGTCAGGCAGCAGGTCTGAAGGGGAATAAACAGTTGATGTTTTGGGCCGAGACTCACCCTTCATCGGGACCTGAAAGAAGGGGGAAGATCAGGTTGTAGGAACAACTCCTCATTTTTCTTCTGGCTAGCTTCCAGCCTGACGGCATGAACATCAATTTCTATAATTTATGGTAAATTCTCCCTCAGCCCCCTTTTCTCTTTTTCCATCCCCCATTTTGCCTCCCCTATCACTCCTTCTCCTCACCTGCCCATTACATCCATCTGGTGCCACTCCTCCTGTCCTATCTAACATGGTCCACGGTCCTCTCCTATCAAATTCCTTCTTCTTCAGCCCTTTGCCTCTCCCACCTAACACCTCCCAGCTTCTTTCTTAATTCCCTCTCCCCACCTACACATCTTACCCCCTCACCGGGTCTCACCTAACACCTCTCAGCTTGTACGCTTTCCCCCTTTACCCCCCCCCCACCTTCTTATTCTGGTTTCTATCCCCTTCCTCTCCAGTCCTGATGAAGTATCTCAGCTCAAAATGGTGACTGCTTTATTCCTCTCCGTAAATGTTGTTCTGACCTGCTGAGTTCCTCCAACATTTTGTGCGTATTGCTTATAGATTTTCTTATCCCTTGGGTATCAACCTTGATGTGTGGCTCAGTCAACTAAACACCATCTATTTGGATTCACATGACTTGAAGAAACTGAAGAGTAATAATTTTCTGATAATTACATTGAAGATTAATCTACCAGATCGAAGCAGAACAAAACATTTCAGCGTGCTGGATGCCAAGAATGGATTTTGGTGTAAGGAGCACAACAATGAACTTCAAAGCATTCTTTGGGATCTAGTGATGGCTAAAGATAGCTTTTGGAATCAACACTGCACGCAAAGTTCCAGTGGAGGCTGCACCAGGCTATTGAATAGTGTAAGACCAGTGGAGAATATTTTCTTACCTTTGGTTAAGTGTAAACTGTTGCAGAGACAGAGATGGATCATGACTGCACTGTGAGAATCACACTGATTGATGCAGAAAGCTTAAGTACAACATTTGGAAGGGGAAGTTCAGCCCAAAGGATGTTCCCTTCATTAGTCATGTGGTCACCACAGAATAGGGTCAAAACATATCGAGAACTAAGCAGATCCTGATGAAAGGTCTCAGCCTGATATGTCGACTGCTTATTTCCCTGCTCGACCTGCTGAGTTCCTTCAATATTTTGTGTGTGTTCCTCAAAAATTAACCTTGTTGTTAAGGATGAGAAAGGTAGTCTTTGACTACAGAGCAATATCAATGAGTGGGAAGATGGGCAGAGCAATGGCAGATGGAATTTAATCCAAAACAAATGTGAGATGATGATGGGAAGAGGACAGATAAAATAAGGCTATACACATTGGATGAGTGGGTCCCTATGAGGTACTGTTGAACAAAATGATCTTTGTGTTGTCAGCACAGGTAGATAAGGTACTTAAGTTTCATTAGCCAGGGCATAAAATATGAGACTAAGGAGGATGAGGTACTAAGGAGGAGCAATGTAAAACATTAAATATGCCTTAGCTGGATTATTATGTATTATGTAAGTCACTACACTACAGAATGGATGTGATCACACTGGAGATGGTGCAGAGGAGATTCACAAGGATGTTGCCCAACATGGAAAATTTTGGTTATAAGGGAAAGGCTAGAAAGACTGAGTTAGCTCTCCTTGTGGAGTTGAGGAGGCTGATAGGTGACTTGATTGAAGCATGCAAAATTAAGTGCATAGATTTGGAGAGACGTTCCTCCCTAGAAAAGATGCTTTTAATCAGTGGGGGTAGGTTTAAGCAATGGGTAGGATATCGGAGGAAGAATTTTCATCCGGAGGGCAACAGAAATCTGGAGCACACTGCCCATGTGGGAAGTGCACGGTAGTCTCAGATACTTAAGAAATAGTCAGTGGATTCTGGTTAATTGGTTCAATGGTTAATTGGAGCAGCTTTTTATTTGGGGCAATACTTTAAGAACAAATTCAAATCTAGAAAATAGGTGGGATTTCCTTCATTTATTTGGGACACTATGCCTCTTAATTGGGACAAGAGACTGCTGCTGAACAGTTTCAAACTAGCATCAGTTATGTGCACTTGTGTGACCAATAGACACTCGTCATCATCATTATGTGCCATGTCTATAATCATGATGCCATGGCATGATTGTTCTTGGTAAACTTTTCCACAGAAGTGGTTTGCCATTTTTTGGGTAGTGTCTTTACAAGATGGATGTCCCCGGCCGTTATCAATACACCAGAGATTTTCTGCCTGGCATCAATGGTCGCATAACCAGGACTTGTGATATGCACCAATTACACATACAACGTTCCACCATCTTTTCCCATGGCCTCACATAACCCTGATCAGGGGGCTAAGCAGGTGCTACACCTTGCCCAAGGGTGACACGCAGGCTACTGGAGGGTAGGAGCATCTTATACCTCCTTTGGTAGAGACGTATCTCCACCCCTTTCTCTACAGTCCTGTTGAAGTATCTCACCCTGAAACGTCAGCTGGATAGTCATTTCCATGGATGCTGCCTGACCTGCTGAATTCGCCCAGCATTTTATGTGTGTTGCTTTGGATTTCACGCATCTGCAGACTTTCTCATGTTTATAATTCGTATCTCCACCCTGTCACCTCACCACTAGACACTATACCATGCTTAGATTGATCAGTTTTCAAATTGGGACAGTTGTTTGTGCTTGTGTTACGTTATCCATTTGGGCTGACAGATGCTGGTTTAAAAAGCAGAGTGATAATTTTGTTTTTATTCTGACTTTAAAAAATTAGATCTTTGCCAAAATGCCACGAAAAGATTTGACACTTGCTGATAAAATTACCCTAACGGTCCAAATTAATAGCCAGCTGCCTAACACTTTTCATGCAGGAAGGCAATGTAAGCAGTTTGTTATTTGCACTAGGTGTCTTTGCTGATTTCGTTTATTTACAGTCAAGCAAAAGAACACAGCAATGTACACTGGATAAATTCCTTCATTGATAACTATTAGGAACTATTACACAGCAACACACACAACTGCTGGATGATTTCAGCAGGCCAGGAAGCATCTATGGAAAAGAGTACAGTCAATGTTTTGGCTGAGACCCTTCAGCAGGACCGGAGAAGAAAAGATAAGGAGTAGAATTAAAAGGTTGGGGGAGCAGAGGGAGAAACACAAGGTGATAGGTGAAACAGGGAGGGGGAGGGGTGAAGTAAAGAGCTGGGAAGCTGATTGGTGAAAGAGATGGCTGGAGAAGGGGGAATCTAATAGAAGAGGACAGAAGCTCAAGAAAGAAAGACAAGGGAGGAAGAGAACCAGAGGGAGGTGATGGGCAGGCAAGGAGATGAGGTGAGGGAGGGAAAAGGGGATGGGAAATCCTGAAGGAGGTGGGCCATTACTGGAAGTTCAAGAAATCGATGTTCATGCCACCATGCTATCCAGACAGAAAATAAGGTGTTTCTCCTCCAACCTGAGTGTGGCCTCATCGCGATAGTAAAGGAGGTCATGGATAGACTTATTGGAATGGGAATGGGAAGTGGAATTAAAATGAGTGGCACAGATAGAGACACATCGGAATGGGAATGGGATCTCCCAGTGGCCACCCATTTATGCCTTTTTAACTATTTCCATGAACCTTCGGTAAACGGGTCAAAATGTACTGGTCCCAATGTATCCCAATTAACTGGAATTCACTCTATTTAGATGAGCATTTGAATTGACATGGTGTTAATGGCTGTGGGATCCATGCTGAAAAATTGGGTTGTTTTCATCAGGTTGGCATGGTTTTCATCAGTATGGTTGGCATGGACACGATGGCTTTCTCCCTTCTCTACGAATGTTATTCTATCAAAGATATTGAATGGCATTGGTAGGATATCCATGATGAGTCAAAGAGAAGATCACTGCTGAATCAGAGACATGCTACTTTGATGACAAACATTACAAGTTGGCGTCTCAGAAGTGGATCTCTGAACAGATGTTACACAAGTTGGCCAACCAATAGTTTATGCAATCAGTCCTTTGATAGATCCTACAACAAGGCACATTTAACCTGAAAAGGAGCTGCAACTCTGGGGATCAAGATCGACTCAGAACTTTTAGGGATTGCTTTTCAGAACAGAAACAAATGGGAGTATTGGAATTTTAAGTTAGAAACGCACTGCTTGAGGGGAACTCATGAATCATTTTTTATTGGCCAGGAATTTTGAAAGTGAAAGTCATCTTTGAAAACATATTAAAGATCCAGGAAATCGGAGCAGCAGAAGGAATTTATTCGTAAACCTGATGTGCCTGATTAACCTTGGGTGAAAAGTACTTGGTAACAGTTTAGACTATGTTCCAACTTCCTCCAAATAAACTACTTGAATTTAATCACAGCTTCCGCCATCATACAGAAGCTGAAGTCTCAGTTTACCAGCTAAGGCATACCAGATAAGATTCCAACAGAAAGCTGCGGGTAAACATAAACTCAGTGGTCAGTTCATTAGGTACAGGAGTGGAACCCGGTGTGGTCTTCTGCTCCTTTAGCCCATCCACTTTGACGTTTGATGTGTTGTGCAATCAGAGACGCTCTTCTGCCTGCTTTCAGCTTGAGTCAGCCTGGCCATTCTCCTCTAGCACTCTCATCAATAAGGCATTTTTGCCCACAGAACTGCTGCTCCCTTGATTTTTTTGGTTT
This sequence comes from Hypanus sabinus, assembly GCF_030144855.1. NCBI lineage: Eukaryota > Metazoa > Chordata > Chondrichthyes > Myliobatiformes > Dasyatidae > Hypanus > Hypanus sabinus. Next base: position 15,722,549 of record NC_082717.1, read on the forward strand.
TTTGCACCACTCTCTGTAACCTCCCGAGACTGTTGTGCGTGAAAATCCCAGAGATCAGCAGTTTCTGAAATACTTGACCAACCCCATCAGGAGTTGACAATTATTCCATGGTCAAAGTCACTTAGATCACATTTCTTCCCCATTCTGATGTTTGTTCTGAACAACAACTGAAACTCTTGACCATGTCTGCATGCTTTTATGCATTGGGTTGATGCCACATGATTGGCCAATTAGGTACTTGCATTAACAAGCAGTTGTACCTAATACTGAGTGCAAGTCTCCACTATTTTGAATGTTGAAATCAGAACAATTGAAAACAAATATGAAAGGGAGAAGTTAAGCATCTTCAAGGTCCAAAGTCTGACTGTGGGCTGATCAAGTGGAGGACAACCACATCACAGACTTGCAAATACTTCAAAGTCATCTTATGATATGACTCATCAAACCCACAGGATGTGACAAGGAGAACTTAATTAAAAGTAAAAGGAGCTACTGTTGGCAGCACAATACAACAGGAATGAGATTCTTGGCCACAAATTTGTGTTTGAAAAAAGTTCTGCATCACCCAAGTTTCATAATCATATCTTGTATAGAAATCTTGCAGACTAAAGGACACCAGTATTGATGTCATTTGGGTTCACTAGAAACACAAAAACACCATCAATCAGAGCACAAAAATTTCTCAAACCAAGGGATTTCTTAACAAGCCAAATAAGTACTGAACGTGCTATTGTCTTTTTGGGAGGTGGTGGGGTGGGGGGTCCTGTGCAAATTTGTAGACCATTCAGCCTTTCAGCTCTAGCACCAGGTGAATACTCCAGTAAGGGTGGGTTCAGTACAATGTCATTTTTGTTAATCTTTGTATATCTTACAATATTTCAATTCACATTATTATTAATATAAGATGAAGGTATATTTGAATTATGCTAACTGATAAATATGTCCTGCTATTTTAGCATCAGGGACCATTCTAAGGCTCAAAGTTCAAAGTAAAATTTATTATCAGAGTACATATATGTCATCACATACAACCCTGAGATTCTTTTCTTTTTCCTGTGGGCACACTCACCTAATCTGTAGATAAGTAATCATGAACAGGATCAATGAAAGATCATGTAAAGCATAGAAGGCAGCAAACTGCAAATGCAAATATAAATAAATAGCAATAAATAACGAGAGCATGAAATAACAAGATAAAGAGTCCTTAAAGTGAGATCATTCGTTGTGGGAACATCTCAATAGATGAGTGCAGTTATCTTCTTTTGTTCAAGAACATGATGGTTGAGGCACTTGTACCTTCTAACTGATGGCAGCAGTGAGAAAAGTGCATGGCCTGGGTGGTGAGGATTTTGACAATGAATGTTCTTGCCGATGACAGTGTTTTATGTAGATATGCTCAGTGGTTGGAAGGACTTTACCCATGATGTACTGGACTGAATCCACTACCTTTTGAAGGATTTTCCATTCAAAGTCATTGGTGTTTCCATACCAGGCTTTCCACCACACATCTATAGAAGTCTCTCAAAGTTTTTGACGTCATGCTGAATCTCTGCAGACTCCTGAGGAAGTAGAGGCTGTGCTTTTTTTCTTTTGCAATTACACTTATGTGATGGGTCCAGGACAAGTCTTCGAGATATTAACAGACAGACAGACAGACATACTTTATTGATCCCGAGGGAAATTGGGTTTCATTATAGCTGCACCAACCAAGAATAGTGAAGAAATATAGCAATATAAAACCATAAATAATTAAATAATAATAAGTTAATCATGCCAAGTGGAAAAATAAGTCCAGGACCAGCCTATTGGCTCAGGGTGTCTGACACTCTGAGGGAGGAGTTGTAAAGTTTGATGGCCACAGGCAGGAATGACTTCCTGTGATGCTCAGTGTTACATCTCGGTGGAATGAGTCTCTGGCTGAATGTACTCCTGTGCCTAATCAGTACATTATGGAGTGGATGGGAGACATTATCCAAGATGGCATGCAACTTGGACAGCATCCTCTTTTCAGGCACCACCGTCAGAGAGTCCAGTTCCACACCCACAACATCACTGGCCTTACGAATGAGTTTGTTGATTCTGTTGGTGTCTGCTACTACCCTCAGCCTGCTGCCCCAGCACACAACAGCTAACATGATAGCAGTGGCCACCACAGCCTCGTAGAACATCCTCAGCATCATCCAGCGGATGTCCGGCACTCAGGAATTTAAAGTTACTGACCCCCTCCATCTCTGATCCTCTGATGAGGACTGGCTCATGGTCCCCTGGTTTCCCTCTCCTGAAGTCTACAATCTGTTCCTTGTCTCTCAAGTTTTCGATAGCCATTTCCTGCAGCATGATATATCATTCTGCACATCAGCTGGCTGCTAACAGTTCCTGCCAGGCAGAGTGAACAAGGCTTGAAGGTTAACTGGCCTCACACCCATTTAATATTACGGCCTTTTTATTTACCTGCAGAATGATTCATCCCCTAAGAATCTGCAATTGTGATTTAATTTAGGAGATTTCAAAAACACATCTCTTTTGACAAGAAATGTCTATTCTGTAAGCAACAGTGTACTTTGAGAGATAGCTGCACAGGCATGAATGCCACATTCAAAAGAGGCATAATTTTTAGGTTTCATAACCACTAAATCACAGTTCTATGTGTTATTCATTTTACTAGTTTCTGTAAATCCTCACCCTGCACAACTTGAATGACTTATTTATCAACAGAAGATAATGATTTCACTTCAGAGTAAGTCAGTTGATAAGAACGTCTTGGGTCATATGAGAGATATGATAAGGTGCAAAGTGAAAATGATTTGGAGCATTGATTTGCATCTGGTATTATCGAAAGAGAAAGATTGGTTGGAACATCAAATTTCTTACTGACTTTAAAGAGTGTATAGAGTCAGTAAGATGTGCTTGACTCATTGGAATGATTTAATAAACTATGCTAAGAGGTAACAATAATGTAACACTTCATCAGCTGTGGACTGGAGAAGTGTCGGTTTAGATTAATTTAAAAATCAAGGAGTGGGGCTTGACTCTTGAACTCAAGTAACAGTGCTACTGACTGGTCCAAGTGAAGATAGGAAAAACATCCCTTCTACAAAGTTAACCTTTAACAGATATGATAGTGATTGAGCATCTAAATTCAATAATTATTAGACTTGATAATAATTTTCCCACAGATCGACTTGTACTTTTGGACATTTTACTCCATATATGTACTTTAACCTCTAATTTTCATTTGTATACAATTGCTAAATGTTGTTTTTTGTTGTAATTCACACTCTGACTAACACCACAGCAAATTCCTAATACATGTGTTATGAATGTGAAGCAACTCTGAGGGGCCGAAGGGTACAAAGTCGCCCCCTCCTTTTTGAGAATCGCAAGATCGCTATTATTTCGGGTCTGGGACCCAGGAAATGAGAAAGAGACACACGGAATACACAAGGTTTGGAATGTGTCCTGGCCTCAGCGGAACGGAGCCACTGATAATGGCCATTGTCTCTTGGAGACGGAATTGTGTATTGAGTACTGTACTATTCATTGAAGCCCCTCAGGGGACAACCAGAGTGGTCTGGTTGAGGGATTGCATCATCCCAACCTGATTGACATCTGAGACCCCATGAGTAAGGATAAAAGAGGGGTCTGGGGAACAACCCCTTTAGATGTACCAGGAGAAATGCTAGAAATCCCGTGATAGCGTTTTATAGCGAAGGCCGGTGAGAGCTCGTGTGCGTCCTCCCTTGCCAGGGTGGCAGGCTCATCATGGAAGAACGGTTTAGCTAAAGGAGAGACCACAAGTGAAAGGCCACGACAATGAGACTCCTAACAGATCGAAATCATAAAAGGAAAGCCGGCAAGTTTTTCTCCAAATCTCTCTCTCTCCCCAACCATTGCAACACAGCGGTTCCCAATGGCTGCAGCCTGCATGAACTGAGTGAACTTTATATTTCCATCGGACAATACATTATCCCCTAGGCAACGATAGAGCTTATTTCTTATTAATTATTATTATACCCGCACTTTAGATTTAGTATTGACGACATATATTATCTGTATATTTGCATTGATATTATTTTTGTGTATTTTTACTAATAAATACTGTTAAAAATAGTATCATCAGACTTCAACGGACGTCTCTATCTTTGCTGGTAAGTAACCCAGCTACGGGGTTCGTAACACATGTAAATGTGTATGGCAAATAAAGTTGATTCTTGATCCTAATGGTTGTTGTAACTGGAAGGGTCTCATCCTGAAATGTCAAACTGTTTATTCCTTTCTAAAGAAGTTGCCTGACCTACTGAGTTCCTCCAGCATCTTGTGTGTGTTACTCAGAATCCTGATACTTTATTACATGTGTGGCACTGTGTCATGAGAAGTGCAATGCAAACTTGGGAAGAGACCAGTTATGATATGTCAGTTAACAGTAATATAGGTTCGAAAACTTTTTCTTGAGGCTGATCTTTATCTTAGAAGATAATTTTCTACTTATGGATCATTACACATTTCAACTACAACTTCTTGCAGCCAAGATGCAAGTATCATTTCATGGGTGCCATCAAAGCAACTATCATCAAAGAGAAAATCCAAATGTGACTTGTTACATCTCTACTTGTCATTCTGAAGCAGGAATGCTGAGGTCTGGTTGAGCCAAGTGACCTGAACCTTTGACCTTCTGATCACTGGTAAAGCACACATTTGCTTGAGCTACTAGACAATTGGACCCATTGACTCCATTGCAAGAGTTCCTTAATCATATCCAGTGCAGATAGCTGGCTGAGTTAAAATTTACCCATTTTTTCTTCTGTTATTGTATTTACTGTACAGAGCTAAAGTGAAAGCAGAGAAATGGGGAGAGAATTTCAAAGGAAGGTATTTTGATTATCTGCTGAAATAATGACCCTGTAGTATTGCTAATGTCCAATTTGGATATTTAATCTCATATTGAATAGTACTGAAAGATTTGTTTGGCCCCACAGATTCCTCTCTAGGACATGAACATTCAGAATGAGGTATTATTTTAACAATCAAGTATACATTGCAGAGCAACATACAAATTGCAGAAATGATTCAGCAGGTCAGGCAGTACATATGCAGAGGACTAGTTCTAATGAAGAGTTTTGGCATGAAACGTCGACTGGTTATTCCTCTCCATAGTTGCTGCCTGACCTGTACTTTGTCTGTTCCTCTGGATTTCTAGCATCTGCAGAATCTCTTGTGTTTATATATGCTTTGTCTAAATTGTTTACCAGTCTTGATTGTCATAGCATCGGAGACAGATACGAGAGTAGGCCAGGCGCCTGTTTCATGGAGCAGAGGGCCTCAGACCTGATGTGGTGTTTTGAACCAAAATATTGACAATTCATACCCTCCCCAACCCCACAGATGCTGCTCATCCCACTGAGATCCTCCAGCCCACTTTGTGAAGAACCTGCATTCAGAATACAGAGGCAATTCAGAATGTCCTGTTGTCTACTTGTTTTAATCCTTCAGCCCACTTGTCCTCTGACCCATCTATCTGTGCTCTCCTATATGTTAAAATGATCTCCACACCTTTTCTTCCGTCTGGGCACACTGCTGCCTTCCAGGAAGACTATTGAATTCTGCAACTTCAAGTAATTTGTTTTCTCTGTCAGTATCAGTTCAGTTCAGAACATCAATTTGTGAAATTGTGTGGCGGCAAGGTAGTGTGGTGGTTAGCACAACACTTTACAGTGCTAGTGACCCGGTTTCAATTCCCGCCACTGTCTGTAAGGAGTTTGCACGTTCTCCCTGTGACTGCATGGTTTCCCTCTGGGTGCTGGGGCTTCCTCCCACAGTTCAAACGCAATTCAGTTGACAGGTTAATTAGTCATTGTAAATTGTCCTGTGATTAGGCTGGGGTTAAATCTGGGGATTGCTAGGTGGCGTGGCTTGAAGGGCCGGGAGGGCTTATTCTGCCCTATATCTCATCAGCAAATAGATAAATAACTATATATTGGCTCAGTTTTTCCAATGCCATTAATACAGCCTGACCGGCTGGGAATGTCTTGCAGCTCTACATTTCCTGACCCTTACATTCCATTGTCCAGCTGCCCCCATTTATCTATCAACCTACTGACCTTATCACTGGCCTTGGGCGATGAGAATTATTCCCTTTGTCTTTCTATCCCTTCCCACCCTCCCTGCTGCTTGTTTTTTCTATATCCAGTTCTGATAAAAGATCTTTGACCTGAAACTTTAACTCTATTCCTATTCCCATGGTTGCTTCCTAAACTGCTGAGTGTTCTAACATTGTACTAATCACTGCTTGTCACCCCCAAAAAAGATCAAATAAAGAGTGTCTGATGCCTTTAGGCCTGTACTCGCTGGAGTTTAGAAGAATGAGGGAGGTGTTCTCATTGGAACCTGCTGAATATTGCAAGGCCTAGATAGAGTGGATATGGAAACTATGTTTCAAATAGTGGTCAAGTCTAAGAGAAGAGAGCACACCTTCAGAATAGAAGTACAGTATGTCTCTTTAAAACAGAGATGAAGAGGAATTTCTTTAGCCAGAGCATGGTGAATTTATGGAATTCATTGCCATTTTTGGAGGCCAAGTCATTGGGTATAGTGGAGGCTGATAGGTTCTTCATTAATAAAGGCCATCAGAGGTTACACAATGAAGTGAGGAGAATGTAAAAATAAATCAGCTATGATCATGTGGCAGTGCAGACTTTACAGTCTGAATGGACAAATTCTGTGCCTATGTCCTATGGTTTTATGGTATATTTTACTCCTACTAAGAACATAAGAAATAGGAGCAGGAGTAGGCCATCTGGCCCATTGAGCCTGCCTGCCGTTCAATAAGATCATGGCTGATCTGGCCATGGACTCATTTCCACCTACCTGTTTTTTCCCCATAACCCTTAATTCCCCAACTATGCAAAAATCTATCCAACCTTGTCTTGAATGTATTTACTGAGGTAGCCCCCCACTGCTTCATTGGGCAGAGAATTCCACAGATTCACCACTCTGGGAAAAGCAGTTCCTCCTCATCTCCGTCCTAAGTCTACCCCCCTGAATCTTGAGGCTATGTCCCCATGGTCTAGTCTCACCTACCAGTGGAAACAACTTTCCTGCCTCTATCTTATCTACCCCTTTCATAATTTTATATGTTTCTATAAGATCTCCTCCTCCTGAATTCCCATGAGTTCAGTCCCAGGTGACTCAATCTCTCCTCATAGTCTAACCCCTCATCTCTGGAATCAACCCAGTGAACCTCCTCTGCACTGCCTCCAAAGCTAGTATATCCTATTATCTGCTTTTTGTCTGTTAATCCATTTTCAATATGTTCCTATATATTACCTTCAATCACATATCCTTCAGTTTTACAAACTAATCTGTTACGTGGATCTTAAAGGCTTATGAAACTCCAAATATACACCATATGATAATCTGAATACATTATAAACATACTCAAAAACCCCAGTGGTTTGCCAAACATAATTTATCTTTATTTAATCCATGCCAACTTTGCGCAATCCTGTTGATGTTTTCTAAGTTTACTGGTATCACATCCTGACACTAGGATAATTACAATTACTAAAAGATGAGATATGTTTCATTTAATAATATATATACATATGGGGAACAGTCTAAATGAATCTCAATACTTTAACAGATTATTATGCGTGGTGTTTGTTCTTTTCTGACCCACATCCTGATTTCCATTGCAGGAGCATTGTAATTGTCCTGGGTTTGATGATGAGCAACATTCTTGGACCATTGCAATTGTATGATGAAGATGCTACCATGATACTACGTATTGGATAGAAAGTTCCAGGATTTAGATTATGAATGATGAAGACATGACCATGGACTTTCAGATACAAATTGGGGTGTGACATGCAGGGGAACTTGCATCTGGTGGTATTCCTGTGCATCTGCTGCCCCTGTTCTTGTTGGTAAAATTGCTATTTGGAGTGCACTATTGGAATACCATTGGTGAGTAACAGCGATGCATTCAGTGCTGCTGTGTTTTGGTGGTGGGAACAATTAATGTTTGAGTTGGTAGATGGTATGCCAAGCAGCTTGCTTTGACCTGAGTAATGTCAATCTGCTTGACTGCTTTTGGAACTGGATTCATCCAGGCAACTGAAAAGTATTCCAAGCACTCCTTACTTGTACTCTCTGTAGGTGGTGCAAAAGCAATGGGGTATCTGGATGTGATTCACACTGCTGAATCTCTCATCCTCATAGTATTTATTGGGTTGGTGGAGATGATTTTCTATAGATTTCAAACTGGCTCATATCTGCAAATTCCAGTTGTAATATTTATTGAGTTATTCTTGCAAATGAAAGCTTTGTTTTCTCAAATTCTGCTGTCAATATTGTTTCAGACTCACTGGGTTGGGAATGGTACTCACAATGCAGACCTGGTCTGAGTGGGACATATCACCTCTCTCCACAAGCCTCATCCTGACCTGTATTAGCAAGCCACCGCAATCCTACTACAAAGCCGTTCTGGCAAAGTGGATGTAAGCCAAGTGCCAATAGTTGTCTCTGCTGACCAGATCCTGTGTGAGCCATGCCACAGTAACTTCATTTTGTGGAGTTAACTCAACAAAACTCAGGTATTATTGTTAATCTCCACATAAATACGTGAGTGCGATCAAATGCAGGTCCAAAAGATGTGGTCATCTATTTCAATGGACCATAGGAAATCTGAAGCAGAAACAATTTTTTCAAGTATAAGGTCACTTGTGAATAAGGAGAGTTTGTTGCTGATTACAGACGCTAGATCAAAATGATTCGATGATAAATGATGCCATGAGGTCACTTTTGGCCTGAAAATGGCACTCTTGATCTCACCATCTACTTCGTTATGATCGTGCACCTTATTATTTCCCTGCACTGCACTTTCTCAGTAGCTGTTACACTTTAATCTGCATTGTTATTGTTTTACCTTGTTCTACCTCAGTGCACTGTGTAATGATTTGATCTGTATGAACAGTATGCAAGACAAGCATATCTTGTATATACCAAGACATTGTATCTTGGTATATGTGACAATAATAAATCAATGCAACTCCAAGGTCCTCAAAGATGTTAATGTACATTCCAAATAGGAGTGAGTGGTCACCCAAATGTGACCCAATCCACATTCTCATTTACAGAATATAAAAAACTATAAGACTGTAAAAAAAAAGGCTACAGTCCAAGTCTAAATCCAAAACATAGAAAACCTGGATAATATTCTTGGGGCACAGCACCAGGCCTTCACTGTCCAGCAGCAAAGCGATCCCCCAATGATCAAAAGACAGTCCCCTTCTCCAGTAATAGAGAGGATCCCCAGTGATCAAAAGACAGTCTCCCCTCTCTGATAGCAGAGTGAACCCCCAGTGATCAAAAGGCAGACAGCTGGCACTCATCCTCTGCATTCACCTCTATGTTTCAATCTCCCTCATCGCCTTAACTGACTTTAATTGACCTTAAAGCTTTAATTGGCGGAATGGTTGTTGAACATTGGCGGAATGGTTGTTGAACATTGGCTTGCACCCTATCCTACAGCTTTCTCACCACAAAGTTCTCGCTCAAAGAGCCTTTTAGATAGATGCATGAAGATGAAAAAAATGGAAGGACATGGACTCACACAGGAGAAGGACGTTTAGCACAAATTGGCATCACAACATCATGGGCCAAATGGCCTGTTCAGTGTTTGTTCTATGTGTTTTTTCCTGATTTCTCTTGATACCCCAGATCTCAGAGATCTGCCAATCACAGATTTAACCATAATAATTGATTTAAACAACCATTGCTACAAGAGCGTTCCAATTACTATTTCACTCTGTTTGTAAAGTATTTCTCAACTTAACTTCTGAAAGGTAAGGCCCTAAGTTTTAGCAAATAGCCCCTAGCCTTAAAATGATTTTGTGGCAGCAGTACAATGCAATACATTATAATAATAAAAAGCTGAATTGCAGAAAGTGTGTATATATATATATATATATATATATATATATATATATAACAGTTAAATTAAATAAGTAGTGCAAAAATAGAAATAAAAGGTAATGATGAAGTGATCATGGATTCAGTGTCCATTCGGAAATCGGGTAGCAGAGGTTAGCTTTTCCTGAATTGATGCCTTCAGGCTTCTGTACCTCCTCCCTCATGGTAGCAATGAGAACAAGGCATGACCTGGGTGATGGGGTGTCCTTAATGATGGATGCTACCTTTTGGCAGCATTGCTCCTTTAAGATATTACGAAGGCTGGATACTACGAAGGCTAGTGTGCATGATGGAGCTGACTAAGTTGTAAACTCTCTGCAATTTACTTCGATCCTGTATAGTAACCCCGTCCCTCTCCCCCCCCCCCCGCATTACCAGACAGTGATGCAGCCAGTTAGAATGCTCTGCGAAGTACTTACATCTGTAGAAATTTGTGTGCTTTTGCTGACATGTCAAATCTCTTCAAGCTCCAAATAAAATATAGCCATATATAGTCCTGCCTTCTTTGCAGCAGCATTGATATGTTGGGTCCAGGTTAGATCCTGAGAGATATTGACACCCAGGACTTGAATTGCTTCCACTTCTGATCCCTCTATGAGGACTGGTGTGTGTTCCCTTATCTTATCCTTTCTGAAGTCCACAGTCAGTTCTTTGGTCTTACTGATGTTGTTGCTGCAACATCACTCAAACAGCTAATATGTCTTGCTCCTGTACACCCTCTCGTCACCATCTGAAATCTCACAACTCTAGCTATATGGAAAATTTCAGTCAAATCAACCCTTAACTTTTAATTTAATTCCAAGGAGCAGAAATTTTTTTTTCTGTAAATCTCTCCTTTCAGCTTGGCCACACAGTCCATATCTCATTCTGTTAGATCTACACTGCAATCTCTCCAGGTTAACATATTATTGGAAGGTTTTTGATCAGATATGGCTACAGAATTCCAAAAGCAAAATAGAGTAGATACCAGAAACCTGAGTTAAAAACAATGAATGCTGAAAATATTTTAGGTGAGGTGGAAAGAGAAAAAATGTTTCACATTAGCCTAGTGGTTAGCGCAATGCCTTACAGTGCCAGCTGTAAGATCGGGGTTCCATTCCCGCCACTGCCTTTAAGGAGTTTGCACGTTCTCCCTGTGACTGCGTGGGTTTTCTCCAGGTGCCCCTGTTTCCTCCTACTTTCCAAAGGTGTATGGTTATGGTTAGTGAGTTGTGGGGATAGTATGGTGTCAGAAACGTAGCAACACCTGTAGGCTACCCAGCACAGACCTCACTGATTTGATTTGATACAAATGACTTATTTCACTCTGTTTTACTGTACATGTAATAAAAGTGTGGGTCTTAAAAGGGTTAATGTTTCTGAATGAAATAAGGTCATTAACCTGAAATGTTAACTGGTTGACTTGAACTACTAAAATAACATAACCAGCACTTTGTATAATTATAACATAACTTTGATTCTTGTAGTCAAATATATAGGACAGTATAACATGTCTTTCTGATTATTTTCTGTACTTATTCTTGATTTATTAATGATGCAGTCACTTGACTTCATCTTTAACTATGCTGATTTTCATTAGTCACAGGTTTCCTCATTCAGTCAATCTGTTAACATCCCTTCTTAATATAATGCATCAGCTACAACGCTTGCACTGCCGCTTGTCCTTTGAATCATTGACACACATGGTTAAGTGGCTTTCCAGACCATCGCCCTGAGTTAAGGTTCTCGACCTGAAACATTGACTGTTGCTGCCTGACCCACTGAGCACCTCCAGCATCAAAGTTATTTGCAAATACGGTGACCAGTTGCAGTGTCAAAACGAAACTTTGTGGGACGCCAGTTAAAGAACTTGCTCATATATGTTACTGTCTGTCATCTGATTGTTGGCTGTTTCCAAGTCAGATCAAAAGTTTGTCTTCATGAGTTACAACTTTAGTCAATAATTTCTTATCAGGAATTGCAATGAAAGTTACTTTCATTAATTTCATTAATATGCATAGACAATCCCTTGTGCTCTATTTTTGTCATTCCGTAAAACAATTCAGGTCAGATTCAGTAGGTAAGATGTATTTTTTAACAATCCAAGCAGACTTTCTCAGATCATCTCAACATGTTCAGGATATTCAGCCACTTTGTCGTTAATTACAGATTCTACTAATTTTCTTGACTACATATGTTAGGCTAACTATAATTTCCTGAATAGAAGGAGCTTCAGAAAATTATAATTAGGGCATCTGCAATGTTCTTGATTACTTCCTTTAAGACCCTGAGATGGAAACCATTTTGGCATGAAGATTTGCCACTGTACAGTACCAGTTTTATTAATTACTGTTATTTTGATTACATTAATTTTGGTGAGTTCCTGTCCCTAACTCATTGTGTAGCTATAGATAAATGTCAGTAATTTTAAAAATAATAGTCTAGTTCTGATAACGTTGTTAGAATGGGGATTCTAGGCCAGCCACAAGGGACACGAACCTGCAAAAATAGTTGCCATAGTGAAGTCAGTGGATTGAAATCATTGAAGTTGAATTTGTGAAGGTGAGTGAGTATAAATAATGGCTGATCCTCTTGCATGCAAGTAACTAAAGACTCCCACTTTGGCAAACTCTAATGTGAACAAACCAAAATAGTGATTCTACATGCTATCTAAATTATATATTATTCTTTAATGTCAATAAAGATCTGGGTGGATATTGGAGCTTGAGTACTTACTCTGTGCACTCAAATTAAACTTGCTGTGAAGTCAAAAGACCAGCCAAACTAAAGTCATACTGATAAAGTCAGACTGATTGGAAATGGAAATTCTAAGGAGGCTTTGAAATATAGCTTAATAATTGAGTTATAGAATCAAAGAAAAGTACAGCACAGAAACAGGCCCTTCAGTCCAACTGGTCCCTGCTGAACCATTTAAGCTGCCTACTCCCATTGACCTGCACTGGGACCACAACCCTCTGTACCCCTACCATCCACGTTCTGTACCTACCCAAACTTCTGTTGAACATTGAAATCAAGCTTGCATGCACCACTTGCACTGGCAGCTCGTTCCACACTCTCACGACCATCTGAGGGAAGAATTTTCCCCTCATGTTCCCCTTAAACATTTCACCTTTCACTCTTAACCCATGACCTCTAGTTCTAGTCCCACCCACCCTCAGTGGGAAAAGCCTGCTTGCATTTACCTTATCTATATCCCTGATAATTTTGTATACCTCTATCAAATCTCCTCTCAATCTTCCATGTTCTAAGGAATAAGTCCTAACCTATTTAATCTTTCCTTATAACTCAGATCCTACAGACCCAGCAATATCTTTGTAAGTTTTTTCTGTACTTTTTCAATCTTATTTACATCTTTCCTGTAGAAAAGTGACCAAAACTGTACCTAATTTAGGCCTTATTAATGTTTTTTACAACTTCACCATAACACCTCTTCTCCTGTACTCAATACTTAGATTTATAAAGGTCAATGTGCTGAAAACTTTCCTTATGACCCTATCTACCTATGATGACACTTTCAATGAATTATGCACCTGTATTCCCAGATACCTTTGTTCTACAGCATACCTCAGTGCTCACTGTGAAAGACCTACCCTGGTTGGTCCTTCAGAAGTGCAACACCTCACACTTATCTGCAAGCTCTGAGAGTCTTTCTTGCTGTCCACTACAATCTTGGTGTCATCCAACTTGCTGATCCAGTTAGCCACATTATCATCCAGATTGTTGATATAGACTCAGCATTGATTCCTGTGGCACTCCACTATTCACAGGCCTCCCGTCAGAGGGGCAACCATTTACTGTCATTCTCTGGTTTCACCCACAAATCCACTTTATTACCTCATCTTGGATACTGAGCGAATGAACCTTCTTGACCAACCTCCCATGTAGGACCTTATCAAATCCCTTGCTAAAGTCCATGTAGACAACATACACTGCTTTGCCTTCATCAATCTTCCTGGTAACTTCCTTGAACAACTCTATAAGTTGGTTAGACACAACCTACCATGCACAAAGCCATACTGCCTATCCCTAATCAGTCCATGTTATCGAAATACACATATATCCGATCCCTTAGAATACTTTCCAATAACTATCCCACCACTGATGTCAGGCTCACCAGCCTATAATTTCCTAGATCCTTTTTTTGGCCTTTAGCTCTCTTATAGCTAGGAGAATGCTCAATGGTTATGCTATGTTAAGTCATGTTTAGATTTAGAGAAGATTCATTGTTCAATTTCTGAATCTCATCAAGACTTTCAAACATTGTGGGGACCTTTTCTGAATTATTTTCAAAATCTTCAACTCTTTGTTTAAACTCAGATGTTGGCTATTATTAATTTTTATTATATGAGAAGGTATTTTACCTTCTTTTCTCCTTAATGAACAGCTTTGGTCTTGGTAGGGGTTAGGTTCTTTTTTTTTGGTAATAAATTAGTATATTTCAATATAACTATTGATTAACATATGAATACAGGGTATTGAGATTGTTATTATGAATAGATATAATGTAATTGCTAGTTTTTAAATCTTTTTTGACCTTTTATATACACTTTCTTGTACTCTGTATTCTTCTATGTAGAAACGAATAAAAATATTGGAAAGAGATCCTTTCTTAAACAGTGGAATAACATTAGTTATCATCCAATCCTCTAGTACTTCACCTGTCACTAAAGATGATTTAAATATTTCTGCTAGGGTCCCTGTAATGTCAAACTTGCCTCCCACAGGGACCAAGGCAACACCTTGTCAAGCCTGGCTGGAAATTACTTTCAGTAATAGATATGATGTATATTGAAGTAGAAGCTGCAATGAAGGAATCAATCAATTCCTCATTTTCACTTGAAGTCTTGTAGAAAGTGATATTCTTTTCCCTCAATTCTCCCTCACTATTTTCTTCCCTTCAAGTTTACAATGCCTTCCCACTTGGTCCTAAGGAATATTGAAAACAAGGGAGGGCTGCTGAGATCATAAGAAACAGATAGATGCAGGAGTGGACTATTTGGCCCCCTGAGCCTGCTTGACCCTTTAATGGACTTGCTATTCCAGCACTGTTTTCCTGCTGTTTTTATGTGCAATGAGAAACATTGTGTTTTAGGATTTATTTGTGGAAGGCAAAAAGCTGATGTTATTTCAGAGAATCGTTTGTTAAAATGTAATGGTGAGATGGGTTTTATAGAATATCCTTGATAACTAATGGAACGGAAGATAACCAATTATTGCAGAACAAGTTATAACCAGTCAGAAGAATGGCCAGACCCTAAATGCTTTTTGTAGTTTCTGTTTACAGCCTGTCTAGAAAAGCATTGATAAAGTTAATGCAAAGGTTGCGGTTCAAGCTGCAGGGAGAGGCTGTGCCAGATAACATTCAATGAGTGTCATTTAGCAAATTGATGTCTGGCCAAAAATCTGTATTACATACCCCTCTGACCCCTGCTGTTTCTAATTCTGAAAAATGTTCTTAAATAGACTGCTACATACTCAAATTTACAAATGCTAAACTTGGGAGAACATTTGATTTTGATGATTCAGTTACAGAAAAAAAGTATAAAATACACTTTGTGGTCACTTTATTAGGTAAACCTGCTTGTTAATGCAAATATCTAATCAGCCAATCATGTGGCAGCAACTCAATGCCTAAAAGCATGTAGACATGGTCAAGAGGTTCAGTCGTTGTTCAGACCAAAGATCAGAATGGGGAAGAAATGTGATCTAAGACAATTTGACAGTGGAAAGATCGTTGGTCCCAGACAGGGTGTTTTGACTATTTCAGTAACTGTTGATCTCCTGGGATTTTCACACACAACAGTCTACAGGTACAGAGAATGGTGCAAAAAAAAAACAAAAAAAAATGCAGTGAGTGACAATTCTATGGGTGTAAATGCCTTGCTAAAGAGAGAGGTCAAAGGAAAATGGCCAGCTTGGTTCAAGATTACAGGAAAATGCCAGTAACTCAAATAACCATGCACTACAACAGTGGTGTGCAGAAGAGCATCTCTGAATGCACAACATGTCAACCTTGAAGTGTTGGGCTGTAGCAACAGAAGACCATGCTGAATTCCACTCCTGTGTGTAATAAGGTGGCCACTGTATATACATTTCAGTGGTGAGAATTATGGCAAATGAGATTGAATAAAGAAAACACCATAATGTAATATTTTAGAAGAAAATAAAAGAAATGAAGGCATAAGTAGTCAATGAATAATGCCAAAGTGAGGAGGTAAACCATTGAAGGCAACTGTGGAGTGATAATAAGCTTAATGCTAATCATCTCAGCTATTGTAATACAGCAGGCAACAAAATGAATAGGATGTCTTTTGCCAAATAAGTACTGAGCTTAATTGTAAACCTCCAAAAGGACCACAGCCTTGATGTAGGGTTTGGAGGCTTGTGTGCCTTGATGACCCAGAGATCTATGATGGCTGGAGTCAGGACCTTGTGCTTTGACTCTTGGTAGGGTCACCCATGCCAAACAGGTCAATGGGTAGACACCAGCCTAAGAGTAGTGCACCAGATCTCAAGGTTTAGGGGTTTAGCTCAGGGCTAACAACCCTGACTGGTCAACAAAAAAAATTGTTATCAAAACAGCAATGAAGAATCCTTTTATACGACAGAGATGGAGGCCCTTCACTGCTGCCCTAAACACCAGCGGCATAATGGGCAGGTGCTTAATTGTAAAGCTGCCTTGTTAAAGTAACTTTGTGCTTAGGTATTGTAGAAACTAATCACTGGTAACAGACTGTAAGGCACATACATATTTTAGAAGGGGGAAAGCAGGGTGTTGTACAGTATGTGCATGTTTTTATCTGAAGTTCAGAAACAGAGGGGAAATGGTGATACACAGATCAGTAAATGTTGCACTAGTGCTAGACCATGTTATTAAAAATATTAACAGAATCCTTGATTTTGTATCTGAAAGCATAAATGTGTCCAGTACATTGAAACATACAGTGAAATGCATCATTATGCTTCAATGATTAACACAGTCTGAGAATTGTGCTGGGGCAGCTGACAAGTATCATCACACTCCTGGTGCCAAAAATAACACACCTGCAACTCCGTAACTCTAACTCGTACATCTTTGAAATTTGGGATGAAACTGGAGTATCTGATGGAAACCCTCATAGTTACAAACTCCTTCGAGGGAGTGGCAGGAACAAACCCAGATTGGCGACAACTGGCCCTGTAAAGCAATGACGTCAACTGTTGCACTACATACCACCCAGTTGGGATGTGTGGATAAGGCAAGAAAATGGAGTTTGAAACAACAGATCAGCTGTGTTGAATGTGTGAATGAATTGTTGATGGGCTGAATGGTCTAATTCTGTCCCCATATCCTTTATTCTTATGCATGGGCCAAGGGGCGATGTCACTGGACTTACGAACTAGAGGCCTACTCTGTTGAAAAATGCAGTTTCAAATGTGACTGTGACACTTTGAAGAAATTAATTCTTTTAGGTATAAGAACAGAATCAGTCAGAATCAGCCCTAATATTATTGGCATATACCATGACATTTGTTGTTTTCAAGCAGCAGTACAGAATTATATTATATAGGGCAAAAAGAGAACAAAGAAAATCAATGAAATATAAAAATAAAAAAAACTACTTAAATCTGACTGATTCATTAATATCCTTTTAAGGCATGTATCGTTCATTCAGTAACACTTAAAGGCTAGAAAACTGAATTCCTCTCATTGTATGTCCTACATTCAAACTCAGGTCACATCTCTCAACTTCCCACTTAAGGAAGCCTACCAAGATTAACTGAATGGAATGCATAGCAAATGCGAATGTTGCCTACATTCTGACAATGTCCGCATTCCAAGAATAAACAAAGAATGTAAAAAAAATCTGAATTTTACTGAACCATCACGGCAGATGAAACATTTCATGGCACATGAGAAGATAGAGATCAGAGGCCAAGGAATTTTAGTGTCCATAAGTTCCAGCGCTCTCAAGTGGATATCTGCAGTTTTGAAAAATGCAGTCCTGAAGAAAGTTCTCAGCCCTAAATATCAACTGTTTACTCTACTACAGATGCTGCCTGACCTGCTGAGCTCTTCCAGCACTTCGTGTGTGTTACTTTGGAAAACTGCAAATTTACTATACAATACTATACTTTATATTTACTATAAATATACTATACTTTCAACAGCGGAGATATGGTGAAATTGATAATGATATTTTACATCCCCTGTCAAATGAAATTAAAAACTCAAGAACTCTAGTTGAAGGATTGTGGTCTATATATTGCACTACTTCAAAATAGGTACTGGGAAGTCAATTGGGTAATGCGAGTAAATATTGTTTACGCCATGCAAGTCAAAGATTCAAAGTACATTTATTATCAAAGTTTGTATACGGTATACAACCTGGAAATTCATCTTCCCCACAGACAGTCATAAAACAGAAAACTGTGAAACCAACCTGTTCAAAGAAAAACCTCAATCATCAAGCCCCAGCAAAGAAAGAGTGATTCAAAAATTGCCTAAAAGTAGTAACAAAAAAGAGTGACCAAAATTAGAACTAGAATTAGAAATTAGAACAAAATTAGAACAGGAGACAGAAGATCCCACTCAGTGTTTTAGGACCAGCTTCTTCCCCTCTGCCATCAGATTTCTGAATGATCCATGAGCGCTACCTCGCTACTCCTCTTTTGCACTGTTTATTGTAACTGATAGTAATTTATTATGCCTGCACAGTAGTGCTGCCACAAAATAACAAATTTCACCACTATTGTCAGTGACATTAAACCTGATTATGATTCAATGTCTGGCACTGTGAGGAATCTTAAATATGTGAAAACTTTGGTTTTTATATCTCCGGAATCAGTCAGTTCATGAACACAAAATGAAGTTTGATTGAGGAAATGTTTCCAGGAGCGAGAATGGAACAATCTGCAACTAAATTGGTGCCCTGGAGTGGATAAGCCAGATGAGAGTTATAGTGAGGTACTAATATTTGTTTCATTGTAAACTTAGCTTGTGCACCTATGGGAATGAAAATGGGACTGTGGCCAGTGAAGTAGTAGATGAGCGGTACTTGATAGAGGTGCACAAGATGGGCCAAAGCCAGAGCTGTGTGTTGCGTAAACATTTGTAGTGATGTAGGAATTGGTGGGTCGAGAACAACATCTTGGTGCAGAGGAGTGGGAAAGGGGGAGTTCAGTGCACTGCAGAAGGATCAAAGATAATTTCAGTGGTATTTTGAAGAAGTTAAGGATGAATGGATTTATCTTACAGAGGTTCTGAGAAGGCCCAGCAGTTCTAGGGGTAGCCAGCAATGGTGTTAAATTCCCCATCTGGTTATGCTCCACAAATAGCATTAGAAAGTGAAACACAAGAGATTCAGCAGATGCTGGAAATCCTGATGAAGGGTCTTGGCCTGAAACAGTGACTCCTCATTCCTCTCCATAGATGCTGCCTGACCTGTTGAGTTCCTCCAGCATTTTGTGTGTCACATAAGATAGGGAAATTATGTTGGGCTGTGAAGAATACTTCTGCCTGGAAGTCAACAGTCAAATTCCTGGAGTGACTTGAAGTGACCTGTTGTATTTCACTGCAGAAAATATAGCATTTCAATTGCATCATGGTGATATAAATGAGTATTATGCAATTGAATTTCTAAGCACTCATTCATATGTCAAAGTTCATATCAATTAGCAGTATAATTGGATATCGAACATGTGTATTTGAATATGGGCCCTGTACTGTGAGAGATGGTGCAGCGGTGATTTACCAGGATGATGCCTGGGTTAGAGAGCATGCCTTATGAGGATAGGTTGAGTGAACTAGGGCTTTTCTCTTTGGATCAAAGGAGGATGAGAGGTGACTTGATATAGGTTTACAAGATGAGCTGAGGCATAAATCGAGTGGATAGCCAGGGACTTTTTGGAAACGGCTAATGTAAGAGGGCATAATTTTAAGATGAATGGAGGAAAGTATAAGGAGGATGTCAGGGGTAAGAGGTGAGTGCATGGAACACCCTGCCAGGGATAGTTGTAGAGGCAGATACATTCAGGGTATTTAAGAAACTCTTGGATAGGCACATGGATGATCGAAATATGGAGGGCTATGAGGGAGAGAAGGATTGGATTGGTCTTAGAGTAGTTAAAAGGTCAGTACAACACTGTAGACTGAAAGGTCTGTACTGCACTGTATGTTCTGTGTTCAATGTTCTAAATATCCATCCCTCATACCTCTTTTTATTTTCTGAAGTCAAATATTCTATCTGAGAAATATTTACCTGTAAAGCAGTAAAATCCCTTTATCTTATTTAAACCACAGGATCAAAAAGAATAAAAGAAAATGTAGCAAATGGGTCTGAATGGTGCTGGTAATTTGAGTATTTATTGTCCATTCCTCATTGATCAAGGTTGCTGTTTAAAGTCATTTGGTCACATACAGGCAAGAGGTAAGTAAGGCAGGTTTCCTGCCTTGAATAACATGTGAGCAGGATGAGTTTTTATAACAACCCACTAGCTTTGTACTCATCACTTCTGAGACTGACTTTGCAGAACAAAATTTCAGTAGTTGAATTTGAATTTCCCAGCTTCCATGATGGGATTCAAACCTTTGACATTGGCTGAAAAATTCTGGCTGCTAGTCCAGTAACTTAACAACTACACCACCACTTCTCTTTGAAAGGCTGATTAACTAGAGAGTTTGTTATCCAATCAATAATACTGCCAAATTAACTCTGACCTATTTTCTACTGTGTGGCACAATGTTATAATTTTCTCAGAAACACAGTTGCTGGGAATCATTGAGTATTTTTTAATTTTTATTTTTATTTAGAGATACAGCAAGGTACCAGGTCCTTCCAGGCCAACAATCCCACACTGCCCAATTATATCAACGTGACCAATTAACCCACTAACCTGTATGTCTTTAGAATATGAGAAGAAACAAGATCACCTGGAGAAAACATATGTAGTCACAGGGAGATCATACAAACTCCTTACAGATAGTGGTGGAATTGAACCTGGCTCATTGGTGCTGTATTAGTGTTATGCTAACCATTACCATGCTGCCCAATAACTAAGTGTTAAATACTTAAGTGTTTTTTAAAAAATAGTTGCCAAATTGGTTCCAGGTCCCCAGAATATGCTGCCTTTGTAAGGATTGCTGTCTGGACTCAGACATTGATCTATAATATTGTACAAAATTCTGCAAAGGTAAATTCAAGTTCAAGTTCATCACCATTCAACCATATACATGTATACAGCTAAACAAAACAAAGTTCCTCAGGAACAAGGTACAAAACACAGTACAGACATCACATACAACATATAAAATAATATTAACGGATAAAAAAGTATTCTGGAGATGTAGCAACATCATGATCATTCTGTGCCATGCTATATGATGTGGGTGATGATGGTCTTCCAACTGCCTTTAATCTGAGAAATTCTAATAAGCTCTTCAAAGCTTTTGCCTGTCCATCCCTTGATGTAACATGAACGTCATGCACTGTCAAATGACACTTTTTCTTCTATCAATTCTTCCCATCACTGCAAGATGTTCAAGCTTCTCTTTCCTCAGTACGTGTCCTAGAAATTTCAGCCGCCATTTCCTGATTGATGAAATCAACTTTCTTCTTGTTTCGGCTTTTCACAACACTTCCTCATTTGTTCTGTGATATTTTTATCATTCGTCTCAGAAACCGCATTTCTGCAGCTTTGAGTCTTCCCTCATTTTGCTTTGATATTGTCCAACATTCGTTTCCATACGTTAGTGTGGAATGAATGTAACACTGCAACATTCTGAGTTTCATTCCCATAGGTTCTTTAATATCTTGCTCAAGCACTTGAACGTGCATTTAGCAATCCCGGTCCTTCTAATTTCAACATCAGCCTGTCTGGCAGATGTTATCATGCAAGTTGATGAAAATTGCATATATGACATATAGTTAAATATACAACACTATTACTGTTACTGGCACTGTCATAAATAATGTCTACTAGGCAGTAACAGAGTGATAACACCCAGTACGCTTTAATTTGCACAAAAAACGACCTCTAATTGGCGCAGCCCACTCGTGTGGATGCAAGATTTCTCGAAGAATGTGAGACCTGCTTCAAGGGAACTTGGGAGACCAGATCCAAAACCATTGTCTCCACACTTGAAGCCACCTACAAGTAGGTCCCTCTTAAATTGTGTATGCAGTATACACTTCATTCCAGCAGTTCTACCACCCCATATCCCCAGTGGGGTAGGGGGACATGCACACATGCCTACAGTGAAGATACAACAGACTAGTGGAAATGTGGAATTTAAATTCAGATAATGATCTGGAATTTTTTTCACCTAGAGCGTGATTGGAATCTGGAACGTATTTCCTAAGTGGGCGGTGAAAGTAGATATTCTCACTTTTAAGTATCTAGACAAGCACAAGAATTGCCAAGGCATAGAAGGCGGCAGATCAAAGGCTGAGAAATGAGATTATTGTAGATAAGTATGTGAGAGTCGGCCTGAACATGGGGGGCCAATGCTCCTGCAAAGAAAGAATAAAACTGACAGACAATCTGCCACCAGCCTGGGAAGCAAATTCTGTTGTGGCAGATTAATCTTGTGAAGTCTTCTGCATAAATATCTGAGCACCATTGTCTAAATTAGGAGAGCTCACCTATAGAATAGTCAAGCATAGGCAACATAGTAGCCCTCACAAAATCTCAAGTTATTAACTCTTCCATCACAATGGCTGGCAAAGTTCTGTTTCCTGCAGGAATGATTCACCAAAGGGAATGGTCTAATGATGTACAAATGAGGAGAAGTAGCCCCTGGGGCCTGTTACTGTGCTGTATTTCTAAAATAAAAAAACAACACTGACATCTACCTAACAATGTGGAAAACCATCTAGATGGCTCCTATTCACAAAAAAAGCAGGATAAATCCAACCCAGTTAGTTTAATTCCATTTTTAATCTCAATAATCAGCATTACATTGTGAACAGTTCTATCAAATGGCATTTGTTCATCGATAAACTGCTCTCAGGTGACCAGTTTAGTTTTTGCCATGATTACTAATGCCTTGATCCCAACATGGGCTGAAGAATTGAATTCCAGCGATGTGGCGAAAGGATATTGGGCAGCTCAGGTAAAAGTGAAGTCCAAGTCAGTGGTCATTGAAGGGAAAACAATCCACAACATTGTAGTTATACTTCTCAGAAAAGAGATAATTGTGGTTTCTGAAGGCCAGTATTGTTGCGGGCGTTGATCAGGATAGTGTCCTAAGCCCAGCCATGCTCAACTGCTTCATCAATGACTTCCCTTCCTCATAACATTAAAAGTGGGATATCTTGCTGATGACTACACCATATTTAATTCCATTACAATATCATACCATCACTACAGTAGTGTAACAGTTAGCATAATGCTTTACAGTGCCAGCAGTAAGATTGGGGTTCAATTCCTGCCACTGTCTGTAAGGAGTTTGTGCTTTCTCCCTGTCACTGTGTAGGTTTCCTCCAGGCACTCCAGTTTCCTCCCACAGGCCAAAAACTTACAAGTTAGGGTTAGTAAGTTGAGGGCATGCTATTTTGGCACTGGAGCACAGGGAGACTTGCAGCTGCCCCCAGCATATCTCGAATGTGCTTGTTGTTGATATAAACATTGCATTTCCTGTATGTTTTGATGTTTCAAAGAACATGTGACAAATAAAGCTAATCTTCCTTTCTATTTAATTCCTCTCCCAATGAAGCAGTCCATGTCCCCATGCAGCAAGGCTCAGGCAACATTCAGGCATGGGCTGATCAAGCAGAATATAACACTTGAGTTACAAAAACGCCAAGCAATGACCACTTCTATCAGAACTGGGTCGAGCAAACCACATCTGATATTACTGTCTCCAGTTCACCATTAACAATACCCTGTCACATGGTTTCAAGGCTAGGGTACCTATGGAGAGTGACTAATCTCCTGGGACTCCAAAGGCCTTTCCACTATTTATAAGGCAGAAATCAGGAGTATGATGAAATAGTCTCCACTTACCTGATGCAGTTCTTACAACACTGGAGAGGCTGAACACCATGTAGGACAAAGCAGTCTTCTTGATTGGTAGTGCATTCATCACCCTAAAGATGCATTCCTTCAGCAGCCAGTGAAATATGATGGTTGTATGTTCCATCTACAAAAAGTGCTGTAGTGACTTACTAGGCACACCAACAATATCTCCCAAATCTGTGACAGCTAACACTAAGAGGGACAAGAGCTTGGGTGCATGGGACTCCACTATCAGCATTTACACCTCCAAAAGTCCACACACTATCTTTGAAAATGTGAAGAACTGCAGATACAGGAAATCTGGAAGAAAAACAGCAAATTCTAGACATAGCCAGCAGGACAGACTAGATCTGTCAGAAGAGATTCAGAATCAGATTTTTCAGGTCAAAATATTTTATCAGAACTGCAAAGGAGACAAAAGAAACTTGCAAACCTGCAGGGAAGGTAGGAGAGGATATCCCCGATGGGTTAAAAATCAGCAGGACAATGAGGATGAATTATATCCAGACAATGAGGGTTATCCAGTTGATAAGTGAATTAGAGCATTTACTGGGTCAGAACATAGACAAAATAAACTGACAAAAGAACATGAGAGATATGAAATGCAACATCTTTCTTATTTGGAAATACGGTATAGCAGTATTTCTTCATTGCCATTGGATCCTGGGACTTTCCTCTCAGATTAGACATTGACTTTGTGGGAGAAGCAAGATAGTGGTTATAGATGGTTGCCTATCTGACTGGAGGATTGTGACTAATGGTGTGCCACAGGGATCGGTGCGGGTCCATTGTCATTTTTTATCTATATCAATTATCTGGATAATGATGTAGTTAACTGGATCAGCAAATTTAGTGGACAGTGAAGATTATCATGACTATCACGGCGAGATCTGGACCAGCTGGAAAAATGGGCTGAAAAATGGCAGATGGCATTTAATGCAGACAAGTTGCACTTCGGTAGGACCAACCAGTCTTGCACAGTGAATGATAGGGCACAGAGGAGTGTGGTTGAACAAAGGGATTTGGGAATACAGGTCGATAATTCATTGAAAGTGGCAACACAGGTAGATAGGGTTGTAAAGAAAACTTTTGGCCCATTGGCTTTCATAAATCAAAGTACTGAGTACAGGAGATAAGACATTATGTTGAAGTTGTATGAGACTTTGGTGGGGCCTAACTTGGAGTACAATGTGCCGTTTTAGTCACCTACCTACAGGAAAGATGTAAGTATGATTGAATGAGTACAGAGAAAATTTACAAGGATGTTGCTGGGATTGGAGGACCTGAGTTATAAGGAAAGATTGAATAGGTTAGGACTTTACTCCATGGAATGCAGAAGACTGAAGGGAGATTTGATAGAGGTATACTAAATTATGAAGGGTATAGATAGAGTAAATGCAAACAGGCTTTTCCCACTGAGGTTGAGTGGGACTACAAGCAGAGGTCATGAGTTAAGAGTGAAAGATGAAAAGTTTAAGGGGAACTTGAGGGGAGATTTCTTCACTTCGATAGCCGTGAGTGTGTGGAAAGAGCTGGTAGCACAAGTGGTGCACGCAAGCTCGATTTCAACATTTAACAGAAGTTTGTATAGGTACATGAATGGTAGGGGTATGGAGGTCTATGGTCCTGGTGCAGGTCAATGGTAGTAGGCAGTTTAAATGTTTCTGTATGAACCAGATGAGCTGAAGAGCTTGTTTCTGAGCTGTACTTTTCAATGACTCTATGAATCTATTCCTTCTTCTTCATCCATTTGCCTTTTCCACCTAACATTTCCCAGCTTCTCACTTCATAACCCTCTCCCCCACCCATCCATCTTCCCCCTCACCTGGCTTTCACCTTTCACCTCCCAGCTTATACTCTTCCCAACATCTTATTCAGACTTTCTCCCTTTCCTTTCTTGACCTGATAAAGGGTCTTGGCCTGAAACATTGACTGTTGTAACACTCCATCGATGCTGCCCAACCTGCTAAATTTCTCCAGCATTTTGTATGTGTTACTCTGGATTTCCAGCATCTGCAGAATCTCCAGTGCATTCTTTCCCCCAAGTCATATTTTGGAAGTACCTTTATGGGATGGGTTGCAGCAGTTCAAGGTGGCCAACACCAACTTCTCTAGAGGAATTAGGGAAGGACTTGTCAGTGACACCCTGATTCTGAAAAATGAACCATGAAGAGTTTAGTGTGTTTCTTGTGACATGGAGCAATTTATAAGCCATTAAGCCATTGCACTATGAAGATTTCTTTATGTATTGTTTAACACATTTTGCTATGTCTCTAAAATCCCCTGAACATTTTGAAAATCTCAGAATGATAGTGACTGGATTTCTTAAATAAAGAAAAAAAATTTGATTGCATCATAATGCTAAGATTGATGCCAATATACTTTCAGTTTCTTTGTGGTTGGTTTTATTACAAACGTTTGCAGAAAAATAAGAAAAAAATGCCAATAGAATGAAAAATCAGTAAAATTAGATGTCCTTTTGACTATTCTTATTTCTATCTTGTGTAATTTTCCAAAGTAGAAGCATAATTGCTGTCTCAAATGCACTTGTTTTATTCGAGATTGAGTATAATCTGCCACTTTACAGTTGGCTACCCTTTGGCAAAAAATCTATGGACAATTCTGGGTTTTATAACATAGCTACGTTTTTTCCTTGGAAGTGTAGTTTTCCCATCAGGCAGTCTAAACTGTTTTGGCTGAAGATGTTTGGCTAGTAATTGGAAATATCAAGTAAACTTGGCCCAGATTGCAGGGTCATGGCTATCACAAGAATATGACTAATGTGCTTTTGAGTAGTTTTGTAGTTTCAAAAATATTCAATACTGAAAAATGTATTATCTGCAAGGATTGCAGTAATAAAATGAATCAATTCTTTTTAGACTGGATGAGCAGTCCACCAGGACTTTGAGCCATGCATGTGTTAGATTTGAACAGTTAGGAACTTGGCCATGTGTCAGAAAACTCCTCCTGTTATGAGGCAGTCCTTCAGAATGGAGGATGATTCACTTAACCTATGGGTTTAGAGATGGCTGAAGTGGCCAATGTGGTTGTCTCAGGTGGTCCGGAAGATTGCAGTAGACCCACGTCCTTGCTTAGGGAGGAGTTGAATCTAGCCATGACCAACCTCTCAAAGAATTTCGTCATAGTAGGTGTGAGTGCCACTGGTCAATAGTCGTTGAGCAAGCTCTCCGTGCTCTTCTTGGGCACTGGTATAATTATCACTCTTTTGAAGCAGTTGGGTATCTTCAACTGCAGTGAGTGATAGAAGGTGTCCTTGAACCCCACTCACACCCCAGCTGCTAGTTGGTTGACACAGGTTTTCAGAGCCCTACCAAGCACACTATCAGGGCCTGACACCTTGCGAGGGTTCACCCTCTTGAAAGATGTTCTGATGTTGGCCTCTGAGACGGAGGTCACCAGATGCTGCAGGGATTTGCACAGGTGTAGTTTTATTCTCCCTTTCAAATCAACATTTATTTTCTTTCAATGTCTCTGTTGCCTGTCTGGTTTTGGGACCTAGGCTGGTGGATACAGTAGAGTAGAAAAGGCAGTAGTCAGTCCAACAGTCATGACATAAACAGCCTTTTGGTCTCTCATTCAGATGATGATGTTGTAACAGGTGCAATGTTTGGCTTAGGGTGTTGCCATGAGGTCTTGTGCTTGTCTGATGCGATACTGAGTGTCAGTTATGACAAGCCTCTTGTCAGGAGGGGGATTTAATCTCTGTTTTCTTCCTTACCAATCATCCTTTGCTGGAGGATTGTGTCTTTTCTGACTCTGATGTTGAAGTAGCTCAATTTGTCTCCTTTTGGGACATGAGCCAAGCTTTTGTTTCAAGGTCAGACAAGAAGTCTTCCAAACTTATAGCTTGAAGCTTGGGCATACATAAGAACATAAGAGATAGGAGCAGGAGTAGGCCAATCGGCACCTCAAGCCTGCTCCGCCATTCAACAAGATCATGGCTGATCCAATCTTAACTCTAGTTTTCACCGATTCCCACAAGGCAACAGTGCCAACCAACAGGGCACCATGCCGCCCATTTTATTTTATTATTCATCTTGCCCAAACCCATGTGATCACCCGGGGGGGGAAAAAAACGATTTGCCAATTGAGGAGAAAAAATCTGGAAAATTCCTCTCCAGGCTATCGAAAACTGGTCCAGGAGATCACATGGCTGATCTAAACCTAGCCTCATGTCCACTTACCTGCTCGCTCACCGTATCCCCTAATGCCATTTTTATCCAGGAAAATGTCTATCTCTGTTTTGAATTTATTGAGTTTAGTAGCTTCCACAGCTCTCTGGGGCAATAAATTCCACAGCCCCACTACCCTCTGAGTGAAGAAATTTCTCCTCATCTCAGTCCTGGAACGGCATCCCCTTATTTTAAGATTATGCCCCCTAGTCCTAGTTTCACCCATCATTGGGAACATTCTCCCCACAGCCACCCGATCAAGCCCCTTCACAATCTTATATATAGTGATTATGTGTTGGAGTTAGCCTGAGCATCATGAAGTATTTGTTTGTCCTACAGGGGCAATGCTGAGATACCAGAATAGCTCTAGATTAAAGGGCTTAGAGCAGATGGCTGCCATTATAGAATGCCTAACTTCTGTCTTGCTGGTGTTCAGATTCAGATTTATTATTTATCACGTATTACAATGAAATGCATTGTTTGTGTTAACAACCAGCACAACCTAAGGATGTGCTGGGGCAGTCCACAAGTGGCATCACATACTTTGGTGCCAACATAGCATGCCCACAATGCTTGGTGGAACACCACAGAACATTAACAACAAAACAACACCAGCAAAACAAGCGTCTTTCCTCCTCCCAACTCCCCACAAGCCAACACAGACTGTCATCTAATCCCAGGAGAGCCATCTTGGCTTCTAGTGGATCTATGAACAATGGCCTCCAACTTCCCCAATGGACATCAGCGTTATAGACCCAGGTCTTCGAAGTCCAGCACTAGCCGATACTATTACCCCGAACTCTAGGCTCGTTGACTTGCACGGGTGGGTGGGGTGGTGGTTACTGGATCTGGGACCACCTACTCACACAGACATTTGATCAAGAGACCCACTGACCTAAGGAAATTAGCTGACCTGGTGGGCCACTAGTCCTTATCCTCATTTTGGACCAGGCCACAGCGTCTGATACCCATAGATGTCCTTCGTCACCCATCTATGTCACTGGCCTTTGAGTGCAGTGGGTAGGCTGAGACTCCGGATGTCCTTCATCACCCATCCATGTCACTGGCCTTTGAGCGCAAAGGGTGGGCCTGGACTCTGGATGTCCACTGTCACACATCCACATCGCTGACTTTCAAGAATGTTGCACAGACCAGAGGTCTAGACTCTGGCCTGACCTCTAACTCTTCCACATCCCTGTCCATAAATCTTAATCTGATCTCTAACTGCCCCACATCCCTGATCCCGAACCCTTACCTGACCCCTAACTCCCTTCTCTGTCCATAAAGTCACCCCTAAGAACTAAAAAAACCCAAGTTTGAGCCAAGATCTCAACAAAGTCTGCAGTTTAACACCAGCTTGGCTCTATACCACAAATGTTTTTCAGTGACAGATCTAATGGAGTTTTGGATACTCAGGATGTTGTTCTGAATGGGCAGGGGAGCTGATGAACTGATGGTGAATCAGTCTTGGCGGTGCCTTTTGAAAGTCATTGAGATGTGCTCATAAGTTTAGCACTAATGTGGTATGAATAATACCTGTGATTCATCGGCAGTGGAGTTCACTAGTGTAGGCTGTTTTATCAGAGGAGTTATGAATAGAATTAACACAGTGCAGTCATCAGATAACAGCTCATGCCTAATCTTATAAAGGGAGAAAAGTAAACGTTAATTTTATGACCAAGATAACTTCTTGAACAATGTCCTAAATTACAATAATTAGACTCCAGGACCACCTTTTTTGGCATCAAGCATGACTGTAGCCATGTATGGTTTTTATCTCGGACAATGTCAGATTCCTGATTTGAGTTCTAGCAAATACTTTCAGGCATAGTTTTCCTTGTCAATGATTCTCCTTTGAAAGATTTCCTGATTTTTATTGTTGGAAGCTGTCTCTTACTTTCTGTTTCCCTTTCACCTTCTCTATGCTGGGATATGTTTCAGTTGTTAAGAACGTTGCATTAATTGTTTTATTGGAAAATATCATTATTTAAAGATGTCTTTTGGCAAATTATTACTACAACTGTAATTGGAATTCCAAATATAATTGGTTTATTATTGTCACATGGACAGAGATACAATGAAAAGCTTGTTTTGCATACTGTTCATACAGATCAATTCATTACACAGTACATTGAGTTAGAACAAGGCAAAACAATAACAATGTTTATTTAGAATCTCCTACCAAAAGAATCTCATTCTGTTTTGTACTGGTTGATTTATTTTTCCTCTCCTGCATTCAGCTTTCTGATAGAGGTCTAAGGAACTTTAATGAACTTGTTCAATTTGAGAATTTCCTGATAGTGGCAACATAGGATGGGCAAGAAAACAAATGGCCTTCATAAGTCAAGGCTTAAGTTCTTCAGCCAAAGGCTCGTGAATTGAATGAATTTTTTGCCACAGAGGACAGCCCTTCATCTCTCGTCTAATGGTTCCCATTGACAATTTCCTTACTTATCAGATTCCAGCATGAATAGCCTTTGTGTTTGTTCTTAATAAACCAACTGTCTCCCCCTTCACTGCCTTCTCTCCACACTTGCTTCCATCTTCCCTCTCTAATTTAGTTCTGATGCAGAGTTTTGACCCAAAATATCAACAGTTTCTTTTCCCCAAAGATCTGCATGATCTGTTGAGTTCCTTCAGCTGTCCATTTCTTTTTGCTCTGGATTTCAGCATCTCTTGTGTCCGTGTAGATTATTACTAGATTGTTTTGATGGGTTCTACAAACACATGTTCAGATTGACTACTGTCCAATGCTGTTTTTCTTTAGATTATAGGAAATGAAGATTCCATCCTGAAGAAGCGTCTCGGCCCAAAACATCGACTGTTTATTCATTTCCATGGATGCTGCCTGACCTGCTGCATTCCTCCAGCATTTTGTGTGTGTTGCTAAGGAATGAAGATTGTCTGATATATATTTTTAATTTCCAGTAATTTCTTCCCCCCCTCCTTCTCTCTTCTTCCATTCCACATTTTGTTCTCCTCTTACTTCTTCTCTTTTCTTTACCTGTAGTGTCTACCTCTGGAGCCCCTCCTCCTTCCCTTTCTCCCATGCTCTACTCCCCTCTCCTGTCAGATTCTTTCTTCTTCAGCCCTTTACCTCTTCCACCTATCATCTCCCAATTTCTCACTTTAACCCCCCCCTCCCTCTCCCACCTACTTTCCCCCTCACATATCTTCTTCTAGCACTTCCCAGCTTGAACTCCTTCCCCTTGCCCACCTTCTAATTCTGGCTTCTTTCCTCTTCCATTCCAGTCCTGAATAAAAGTCTCATCCTGAAATGTCATCTGTTTATTCCTTTCCACAGATGCTGCCTGATCAGCTGAGGTGTTCCAGCATTTTGTCTGTGTGTTACTCTGGATTTCCAGCATCTGCAGAATGAATTGTGTTGTTGATAGATAGCATCTGGAGAAGGCAGATGTACTGCACAGACACATGAGATTCTGCAGATGCTGGAAATCTTGAAGAACATGCACAAAGGCCTGGAGGAACTTAGCAGATCAGGCAGCATCTATGGAGATGAAAACACAGTCACATTTTGGGTTATGATCCTTCATCCTATACACAGTATAGGAAAGCCTGGAAATGCTTGGGTTGGTAGCTGCTGAAATCTACAGTATTTGAAATATATTAATAGCTTTTCAATTAAATCCACTCATTCTCTCAGGCATCTTAGTTTCCCATTTAATAGCTATGTTTGTGCATTCTGTGCATACAAATGCCATTTTTTCTTTAGTTTCCACACTGTGAGAACTGATGCTCAATATGCTACTGCTTTGGAATTTCTTTGCAGAAATATACAACTACTGTATGTATCAAACTAGAAGACACAAAGGCCAGTCACTCTAAAACTGTCAGTGCTACAGACAGGTCAAAAAGTCTCTGATAGTTATATAACAATAATTTTGTTTATATAGCAACTTTAAACTAGTACAATATCCAAAGACCCTACACAGGAACCTATTCAGTCACCATAGGGAAAAAAAGGATCACGTGACTCCAGAGCTCAGTGCAATAAAATCAGGAGCTTAAGGAGGATGTGGAAGCTCTAGGGAGGGTGCAGAGGAGATTTGCCAGGATGCTAGAGGACCTGTCTTATAAAGATAGGTTGAGTGAGCTAGGTCTTTTCTCTTTGGAGTGAAGGAGGATGAGAGGTGACCTGATAAGGGGGTTTAATATATAGTATTTCTGTTTTTGCATGTTTAAAAAATGTATTCAATATATGTATACTGTAATTGATTCACTTATTTATTATTATTATTTTTTTAATTTTATTTTTTTTCTTTCTGCTAGATTATGTATTGCATTGAACTGCTGCTGCTAAGTTAACAAATTTCACGTCACATGCCGGTGATAATAAACCTGATTCTGATTCTAATAAAAGGCAAAGCCTTTTTGTGGAGTGGTGAGCCAGAGACTTTTTTCCCCAGAGCAGAATGGCCAATTACAATGGGGAATAATTCTAAGATGATTGGAAGTAATTATAATGGGATGTCAAGTTCTTTACATAGAGTGGTGGGTGTGTGGAATGCCCTGCTGGGGTGGTGGGAGAGGCAGATACATTTGGCGACATTTAAGAAGCTCTTAGATAGGCACATGGATGAAAGAAAAGTGGAGGGCTACGTAAGAGGGAAGGGTTAGATTGATCTTAGAGTAGGTTACAAGGCTGGCCAAAGTGCCTGTATTGTGCTGTAATGTTCAAAATTCTAAGTTATCCAGCTCTTGAACAATCTACTGTATACAAGATGCTGGAGGAACTTAGCAAGTCAGGCAGTATCTATGGAGGGGAATGACCACTTGATGATTCATGCGGAGTCCTTCATCAACTCACTATTCCCCTCTATATCTGCTACCTGAGTTGCTCGGTTCCTCCAGCATTTTCTATGTGTTGCTCTAGATTTCCAGCATCTTCAGGATCTCTTGTGTTTATGATCCTGTACTTCGGCTGTTCTTTCAATCAGTTACTTCGCAGCTGATCTATATTTCAACACCATTGACATGCATTTTTTTAAAAAATATTCTCTGATCAGCTTTCCTTATAAAAAGCTATTGAGTTTATTTTTGAACATTTAAATTGACCCAGCATCCACAGGCCACTTTGCTGAACCAAGAAGATATTGATTGAGGATTTAATTCCAGGATTTATTCAGTGTAAGGGCAGGTGTCTTGCACAGCACTTTTAAACTACAATCATTTTGGAGAATGTTGATGTTTCTTGCTCATATTTTCTGAAGAAACTTGCACATTTGTATCTTTTGTTTTGAAAGAATAGAACGATCTTTTGCTGGAAGGGCTTCAGAGGAAACAAAAAAACTGGACTATACTGCCTGGGTCATAGAGACAGATACATAAGGGGCTTTTAAGAGATGTTTAGGTAGCCACACGAATGTGAGAGAAATGGAAGGATATACACATTGTGTCGGTAGAAGGGATTAGTTTAGTTGACCATTTCTTTACTAATTTAATTGTTTCAGTGCAACATTGTGGGCCCAAGGGTTTGTTCCTGTGCTGTATTGTTCTATGTTGTGACTATCTGTAATGTTTGCTGTCTTGAAAATAGATTCAACATAAAAGATCTCAGGAGTAAGTATCTATTTTCTGCTTTTAACTTTCAAGGAAATAAACAATTAATTCTAACTTTTTAATTTAAACAATTTTGCCAGTACTACTCTCACTTTTCTGTAGTAAAGGCAGACTCGGAAGCAGAAAACGTTTTAAAATAGAGGTTGATTTTTTGCTATTGGTAAATTTCTGCAGCCAAATCAATCAAAAGGCAATGGTGGGGTAAAACAAAAAAGTGCTGGCATTCAGTTTTTGGGTTTGTTTGACAAATAACTTCAGCTTTTAGAAAGCTTGTTTAAACTGACTAATTTTCCATATTAAAAAAAATCAGCACCACATTATCACGTTATACCTTGCATGCAACATTAACACATGAAGAAGACCACAGAGATAAAGTTGAATTCTTATGTACAACCATTTGAAAACACTTCCTCCCAGACAGCAAACTCTTTTATTCATTGATGTCTCCCAATAGCAGTTGCTAAGTGTCACCAAATTCTACGTAGTAGCCATTGACACCAAATAAAATTCAAATATCTTACATTTAATACATGAACTATAATTTCTTCAGGGGGTCTAAAATGTGACCAAAACAAGGGTCATCTGAATTCTTGACCTAATTTCCTTGAAGTACGCTCAGACAGATCATAATTTGATAGGTATGAAATTCAGAGTTGTCTTTGTACAGTAGGTATAATAATGATGGTTCATTACTAAATATGTTTTACTCTTCCTACTATTCAGGACTTCCATGCTACCATTTGCCACAATTTCACATGGGATCAAGAACCAATGCAGCAGGTACGGAAGGGACTTTGGCAGCACCCTGACACAATGTTAAAATCTTGTGCTCTGGACCAAGATGTATATCTTAACCTAGCTGCCCTTACCACTTCTGTTACAATATTGGTATTTACACTGACTGAAATATGTTAAATGATACATATATATAACATCACAGTGCTGACCCTTTAACCTACTCTACCATTAATTTAAGTCTTTCCTCCCACATAGCCATCCATTTTTCTTTCATCCATGTGCATATCAAAGGGTCTCTTGCATGTCCCTGATATATCTGTCTCTACCACCACCCCGGCAGTGCATTCCATGCACCTACCATTCTCTGTGTAAAAAGAGGCAAAATACCTCTGGTATTTCCCTCCTATAATGGAAAAAAAACAGCAAAAAATCCACCCTAGACCCACCAAACAGCTCTCAGTCCAAAACTACAGCACTCTCAACCTTTTAAAGGCAAAGTGTACCTGAGTCCTTGAAGACTTATTTCAGAGTTCCTCAGGGCCACTGTATGACCAGAGGAATTTTCACAACTGTCTATGTGAATGTAGCCCAAGTCTCACAGCATTACCATTCGTTTATCAAAACCCAAGTAGCTGAAAACCTGAAAGACTGATGGGTGTTAATTTACCAAACTGTCAGCAGTGGTTTGGAGAAGGCAGAGCTGTGATAATAAACCTTGACTCTGATTTGGAGGAAGTGGTAAATCTTGGTCTTGCTCTTGATACATGAATTAACAAAAATAATCCTATAAATATTAAAATAAAGAATGATCATGTTGCAAATTTTCGTCCTTACAGATCAATAATCAGTATTTCCTCAGTCTGGTTTTCAAGCACTGATGCTCCAATTGGAGTGCAGTTCAGTTGGGGAGAAGGGGGAGCGCGGGTGGTGGTCGGAACGGCACAGAAGATCTCGCGAGACTTCTTTCCGGGGAGGCAGCGCGAGAGGAGGGGGGGGGGGGGGGTGGGAGAGAAAACGAACGCGAGCCGGGGGAAAAGAACTCTCCAGTAACGGACGAGCCGCGAGACGCGTCGTCGGTGACGTCAGGAGTTTTCCCCTCAAAGTCAACAAGAACAGGAGCAGCTGGAGTTTCAATGTGAAACAATTAGAGATATATAAATAATTATATATATTTTAAATTTAAAAATATATCATCCTCCGGAAAAGTAGCCCAGCCGATCCACCCCGAAGGATAGCTCCAGTGCGGTTGAGTTGGTGGGTGGGCGAGCCGGCCGGCGCTGCACTGAGGCTGAAGGTAGGTGAAGGAGGATGGAGATGTCTGGATGGGGATGGGAGATGGAACCGGCCGGCGGGCCGGCTTGGCCTGGCCGGTCACCCCTCCCTTCTCCCGTCCGTACAGTACGTTTTTTAAAAAAAACAATATTGTCTATGATATGTGGGAGACTTTGTATTGGTGAGGGGAGGAGGGAGTGGGGATGGTGGAGGAGGAGGAGGAGGGGTTTCTGTTTGTGGCCTAGTGTGCATCAGTCTCCTCCATCACCATAACTACTACTAACTAACCCCAATAACTTTGGAGCACCATTGCGCCGGTGGGGTCAGTAATAACTCTCCTGCATTGATGTTGGGTTGCAGACTGTTTTTTTCCCCCCAAGGCGACTGCAGTTTATCTGAATGGGAAGAAGAGGAGGCGGCGGTGTATTCAAAAGCCGCTTCCGAAAAAAGATTGTACAACATAATAACAGAATATGCGAATTGAATGGAAAATAAATAAAGCGACGAGACTTGTAATCAGCCAGACAGCCCTTTGCACTTTCACCCGATAGGATTTATCTTTTATAATGAGATGCTCAAACACACCAGCCTGATTCAGCGACAGATTGATTTTGTCCGAATGCTTTTTATGTGTGTGGGGGGGGGAGGGAGTGGTGGTGAGAAAACGCATTTAGGGTTGCTGTGGGTGTTTTTGTCTTGGTGTTATTTTTCAGACAATGCAAAATTAAATGCATTTCTTTAGTAAAAGTAAATGGACTCGGGTGGAGGATGTTGCAGACTACGTCTACCCGGCGTCTGCTGTAGGAATGTTATGTCTCGTACAAATGTTAATTTAAAAAACATACCAACAGCCCAAATGAAGGACTAGTACATTTCAGGTTTTAAAATGCTTAATACTATATGAGGCTGCCATGATATAATGTAGGGGTGGAGTTTAATTAAGGTATTGATGTCTCCAAAAGGCATAAAAAATTAATAACTAAACTCAAACCTTTTGTTTTAAAATTTAATTTTCCTCACCGAAGAATCCTGCTGAAATGTCTTGTTGCGATTCCACTATTTAAATATTTGAAGTAATTCATAGAAGCAACGAAATTGTATTTATTTACAAAAACACTTATTTTGACAAAGCAGCTTTTAGATATTAGATCAGATTAAATCACGTTTAACAAGGTACTATTATACAGCCCTAAATTATTTGTGTCCATTTGCGAAAATAGTTTTTCTCAGTCCTAATTTTTTTCTGGGTAAATCTGTCATTGAAGTATCACAAGACTAAAATTGTGATATGATCGTTTAGTGCGTCATTTTTCGTGTTCAAATTGTGGTATTGTTTTCGTGACAGCGGTAGCTATCGGATTGGAAGACGGCTTGAGGAAATAGTGGTGGGAAGGCAGAGCCAGTCCAAAAGACGACTTGCTCGGCTAGCTGGGCTCTGAAGGAACTGCGGAAATGAGCGATATAACCATTGTGAAGGAAGGATGGGTGCAAAAAAGAGGTAAATTTGGCATTATTTAAGTTACTGTCTAGTATCGCGCACGAATGGGAACGAATTATCAGGATGGATGAATGGGGGGTGGATAGCCGAAATAAGTATTCGTGTGTAGTTTTGAGTATGCAAACGTTACGGCAGCGTGTTTTCGACGCTGACGTAACCGGCATAATACAAGCCAAATTATTTTTTTGATTTGGAGTGTTTTTACCCATTACTTAAGCTGAGATTTCGATGGGGTTTTAAAAACTTGTTTTCAATCGCGCCAACTCTAATTGCGGATTTGTAAGATAATCAAAATAGGAAACAGATCTGTTTACATATTAGTTTTGGCTTGGATCCATTGTTTCTTTAGTGTTCAGTTGGTTTAGTGGTAATGTTAGCAGTTGGTCCTTAGTGGCATATATTTATTCGCTTGTGTGATCGTAAAAATAGAGTAAGTGATTAGGGAGTTTGGAAATAACAAAACAATTTCCTGTTTATTTCGGAGTGGCTAGGTTCCCAGTGCTGGGCTGTGCATTTGCCTAACGTGGCATGTAATACCTAGTGTTATTATTTAAAAAAAAATGGGAATCTGGGACAAAATTGTCAGTTTATAATGGACTATGGTTAGAAAATGTAAAAATCACTGGCATGGTAATAGTAAGTTTGTTACTAATCTTCGTAACAATGTTTTATAGATATTATAAGTGCCAATGTTTGACATTGGTCTTGAACGTTGCTAAAATTTTTTTGGCAAACCTCTGAAGTTGTGCTTGATGCTTTGTATTATGTTTTGGAAATCAATTAGAAAATATTTTTAACATGACTGATTTGTAGGACGATGGTGCTTCACGAAGTTATAAACTTTGTGAGAAGAGATATGATGTGCTTGTGGTTCATCAGTTTTTTAAATAAAATTAATCACAGAAGATTTTATCTTGTCTCAATTATCAGCAATCCTGTTGGATTTAAGCTTTGCCTCTATTGTATTTATACTGTCATTTAATTTGTTGCTTTAATCTCTTGCAAGTCATGGAATTATGAACTGTTATAGAATTAATGTTAGTGGAATATATAATTAGAATTTCCTATTGTAAAAACAAACTGTCTCAGGAAATTAATCACGTGTTTTTTTGATGCATCCATAAATAGTAACTCAGTAACTCAAACACTGAAATCTCAAATTACACTCTTCTGTTAGAGAAAAAACCATTGTTGAAGCAGATTGCTCATCATAGAGAGTGAAATGTAACTATTTTGTAAGATGTCTGCAAAATAAATCGTATGGAAGCGTGACCGTATTTAAGACCTGAAGGCATGATTGTAATATGAATTCTTTGAAACATTGCATTAATTCAGTTGCTGAGTTCATCCAGCATTTTATGTGTGTAACAGTAGTTAAGTTACGAGTTGAGCTTTAATTGTTTTAAATGTTTGTGTCTTAACAACATTATAAGTTTGGAGTTTGTGTGTGTATATGAATCATGCCATATATGATTTAAAGAAACAGGTTTTTACTGTAATGCTCAGCTAGCTTTCCTTTAACTATTTCTTAAGTATTTTATACTTAAATGTATCTTTTAATCTTACTATATGTGATATAGTGGTTTTAATTTTCACATTGCAGTAATGAAGACCATTTGGCCCATCATCCCTGTGGCAGCACCTTGAAAGAGCTATAAAAAATGTCTTGCATTTCTGCTCTTTTTACAGTATAGATATAGAAACAGATCCTTTGGCCCAACTCATTCACGTCAACCAAGTTGCCTGAGTTAGTCTCATTTGCCTGTGTTTGGCCAAAATCTCTCTAAACCTTTCCTATCCATGTAGCTGTCTGAATGTCTTTTAAACATAATTGTTCCCACCTTTCACTTCCTCTGGCAGCTTATTGCATATGCCCACCATCCTCTGGGAGGGAGAAGATGTCCTTGAGGTCCTCTTTAAGTTTTTCTCCTTCACCTTAAATTTGTCCTGTATTTTTAGATTCCCCTACTCTGGGGGGGGGGGGGAGGTCTGATCATTCACTTTATCAGTGCCCTTCATCATCTTATTAACTTCAGGAACATTACCACAGGCTATTTGTCTTATGTGCACCTTTCCTAGTTTAGTAACATCCTTCCTATAGCTAGATGACTGGAACTATATAGAGTACTCCAAATTAGTCTCACCGGCACTTTGTAGAGTTGTAACTGACATCCCAACTCTTGCACATAGTGCCCTGACTGATGAAGCCAAGCATGTCAAACTCCTTTTTCACCAACCAGTCTACATATTTTACCACTTTCCTGTATTTTTTATCTTTAGGTCTCTGTTCTACAACTCTGCACGAGGTCTGGCATGTACTATGTATGTGTTGCCTTGGTTTAACATGACAAAAGACAACACTATACATTTTCTGAGTTAAATTTCATCAGCCATCTCCTTAGCCCACTTTCCCAATTGACCTTGATCATGTCGTAAGTTTGGAAAACCTTTATTGTTCCCTATACCACTGATTTTGCTGTCATGCATTCTCATCCAAATTGATAATGGGCCCAGCACCAGATTTCAGAGGCTTCTAATCTGGAGAAAAATTCCTCCTCTGCCACTCTCTGAATCATTCTAGCAATCCAATTTGTATCCAGTTTTTTTTCTGGATTCCATGTGATCTCGCCTGGACCAGTCTATTCTGTGGGATCTTGTCAAAAGCCTTGCTAAAGTTTGTGTAGACAATGCTTACTGCCATCCCTTAACAAATCTATTTTGAAACTGCATCTAATATTCTTGTGAAAACAGATTAAAGAACTTTTTTTCAGGTAATGAATTGCTAGAAATATACTTTTTAAAAATGTTCTTCTCTGCTCTGCAATCTGCAATAGTTAAGCAGAAATCAATAACTCATAATTTTGTAAACCTCAGTTTAATATCCCCAGAAAGCTGACTTGACAAAAATATTCTGGGATCTTTGTCGCTCCACACAAGTGCAGCTCCTTATCCCTTTCATTCGTAAATTATCAGTACACACACATAATTAAAAATGTATGTGTGTGAATGGCTTTAGCTTCAGATGTAATCCACTTTCAGAAAAAAAGCCCACATATGCACCAACCTACCTCATTGTTTTTGGCCTGGGATTTAGAATAGAAAGCCAGATAGTTGAGATATGAACCTGAACTGAACACATTATATAATTTTCTCTTGGACCAAACTAAGATCCAGTTATTTCTTCAGGCAAAACTGGGTATTTCTTTCTGTTTTCTACTATTCATCAGTTAGTAACTTATAGAGTGATCTGTTAGATTAGGTATTGAGTATTCATTGATATAGCAAATAAATCTGGTACTTTGAATGTTATTAAGCAGAATGCTACCATTTTAGTTAAAATAGCATGAAATGGAATATTCATCCTGCACTCCCTAAAAAGAAACCTGAAAGTAAAAGTTTGCTTAAAAAGCAGACTTGTTTTCTCTGCTGTATACATAATAATGAAGTTCTATTTGGTGTCTCACAAAATTATAAATTTCTCTCAAACTCCTGACGGGCACTATCAGTGTTATAAAGAGTTTAAAGCAGTCTAAAAAAGTTAGTTTTTCATATCATTGCAAAACTTTTGTAAGGAGGAAATACTTGAAGGAATGCTGTAAATTAATAGGTGCACCAATGTCAGCTTTATCAATGTTTCTTGGGATTTTAAAAATAAATATTTTATGTTGGGCAGAACCAAGTTAATGTGATTTGTCCTTATTATAGGTATGGGTGACCTTTCTGAAGTTACTGGTTGCTGGGTCCTTTAATGGATATTTAGACTGCAATTGTCCAATGTCACTTAATACCAATGATTTGACTGTGGTACTTGGGTTTTATTCGTATTGGCCTATCATTCAAAACTTCAGTAGTGGTTTTTGCTCTGATAAATAATAGATAAGATTGATTACATTCTATAAAAATGCAATCTCACTATGTTGTGATTATCATAGTGTGATACAGCAAAGAAACAGCCTGTTTCAGGTTGGGATGTTCATAATGAAAGATCAGTTTTGAAGTAAGGGATTGGCAAATGGAGAAAGATGGAATTTCTTCACGGAGTGCATTTTTAAGAGTTTTTTTTATTTAGGAGGGCTCTGAAGGCTTAATTGTAGTGTATATTCAAAATGACAATAGATTTGAAATTTTGGATATTTTGAAAATCAAGGGAAGGGTTAGTGCATGAAAGTACCATTAAGCTCTATGAGAAGTGTGCCAAATCCGCTGGAAGGATAAATGAATCATCATTGATATCCTCTCATGGGCCAAAATCCTCAGCAATATGGACATAAATGATACTCTGCCTGTTTTGTACAGCCTAATCCATCCTTGCATTATCAACACCAGACCCATAGGAAAAAAATGCCAAGTAAATAAAAGAAAAGATTCAAGGATGTGCTCAAAGCCTTCTTGAAGAAAGGAAATGTCTCTTGATTCTAGGGAGTTCCTGGTTCATGATACCTTTAAATCAATTGGCATTCAGAATGAAGTAGTCATAGACATTTAGCCTACAGCACAATACAGGCCCTTTGGCCCACAAAGCTGTGCCAAACACATACTTACTTTGGAAATTACCTATTTTTCTAAGCTTCATGTACAATTGGATCTAACATAGGCTCAGCAGGAGAAGCCGGAGAGTGGCAGTAAATGGTCATCTCCCTGACTGTAGGACTGTGACTAGTGATGTGCTGCAGGATTCATGCTGGCTTCATATTTGTTTATTATCTATTAAACTGATTTAGATATGCAGATGATACAAAGATTAGAGGCTCAGTGG
Source organism: Hypanus sabinus (assembly GCF_030144855.1). Classification (NCBI taxonomy): domain Eukaryota; kingdom Metazoa; phylum Chordata; class Chondrichthyes; order Myliobatiformes; family Dasyatidae; genus Hypanus; species Hypanus sabinus. The sequence continues at coordinate 15,764,553 of NC_082717.1, forward strand.
ACAGTGAGGAAGTCTTCAAAGCTTGCAAAGTGATCTGGACCAGCTGGGAAAATGGTCTGAAAAATGGCAGATGGAATTGAATGTGGATAAGTGTGAGGGTGGCAAACCAGGGTAAGACATGTATAGTGCATGGTAGATCACTGAGGTGTGTGGTAGAATAAGGGGACCTGGGATTACAAATACGTAATTCTTTGAAGGTGGCATCATGGGTAGATAAGTTCCTAGAGAGAAATTCTAGCACACTGGCATTGTAAATCAGGGTATTTAGGACAGGAATTGTGATGTTAAAGTTGTACAAGATGTTGGTGAGGCTGAATTTAGAGTATTGTGTACAGTGCTAGTCACCCGGCTACAAGAAAAATATTAATAAGCTTGAAAGGGTATCAAGAACATTGACAAGGATGTTGCTGGAAATTGAGGTACTGAGTTTGTGGAACAGGGTGAATTGGTTAGTATTTCATTCCATGGACTGCAGGAGAATAGGAGATCTTTTAGAAGTATAGAAAATTGAGGAGTGTAGATAGAGTGACTGCATGCTGGCTTTTTCTTAAGTTGGGTGAGACTAGAACTGAAGGCAAGAGGTTTGGAGTAAAAGGTGAAATGTTATAAGGAGAATCTCCAGGTTTTGGGAGGGGGAGTTGTTTTTCCTCAGTGGTATGAGTGAAATGAATTGCCAGCAGAAGTGGTAGGTGAGAATTCAGTTGTAGCATTAGAAGTTTGGATAGATAAATGTCTGAAGAGTTTAGAGGGTCCAGGTGAAGGTAGATAAGTCTAGGCAGAAGACTGTATTATAGAGCCTGTTCCTGTGGTATAGTACTTTGTAACTTCATGATAGATCCAAGTGGAGAAGCAGCACTTGAATTGGCTTGAGAATTTCATGGCATACAACACTGCATAACGGATGAAAGGAGTGTTTCACCTCAAAATCTTCACCATCAGCCCCATCTGTAGCAGAATCTGCAATTTCTACAGTGGTCTTTTCAGCTACCTCAAACCACAAACACTGGAGTAGAAGCAAATTGCCTTTGATTTCAAGAAGCTATGTAAGGGAAAAGCTGTTGAGTATGAAGATCAGCTGTGATCTTATTGAACAGTGGAGCAGGAATGAGGGCTCTGATGCTTATTCTCACTGCTAGCTGACTTCTGATCGTGTGGAGTAATGTCAGAAATACAGAATTGTTGTATTGTCTAGATCACAAAAGGATGTTCAATCACTAATGCAGTCCAGTGATTAATCTTGATGCTGCCAAGTTCTGGAAATCTTGCGTACTATTGTGGTTATTTTGCTTTCAACATTCAATTTAACAAGAATATGTGAAATGGGGGATAAAGAAGTCGATATTGTGAAATCACATTATAGGCCCTGACATTAGGTGTTAAAGTTGTTCAAATACAGTTAAATTGTTCAAATATATGCAATTTATATTAATCTCCCACCCCACCCCCCACCATTCTGATTGCTTTTGAATAAAATGGAAATTAATGAGTTTGTGGAAAACTGTTCTTGTGTATGGACAAGGACTAGACAACACTTGACCTCCTTTTGGGAAATGAAGATGGACAAGTGGCTGAAGTGCCAATTCAAGTGAAAGTAGTGACTATGTTTGTGATAGTTAAAGAGATTAGAATGGTCTAAAAGTTCAATTCCTAAATCAGGGCAAGGTTCATTTTGATGGCGTTAGAAAATAACTTGCAAAGTTTGATGGGAAAGACAGTTGGTCAAAATTGAGTGTATCATATTTTCAACAGCATCTCAGGCAATAGCATTAGATAAACCAAATTCACAAGGGGAATAAAACAAATTAGAGTAGATTTTGGCTGATTGCACCATCAGTTAATCAGAGCAGCTACTTATTTGGGGCAACTCTTAAAGAGCAAAAACAAATTGAGAAAATAGCCAGAATTTCCTTTGTTTATTTGACCATAAGATATAGGAGCAGAAGTAGACCATTCAGATCAAGTCTGCTCCGCCATACAATCATGGGCTGATCCAATTCTTCCATTCATCCCCACTCCCCTGCCTTCTCCCCATACCATTTGATGCCCTGGCTAATCAAGAACCTATCTATCTCTGCCTTAAATGCACCCAATGACTTGGCCTCCACAGCCACTCGTGGCAACAAATTCAGCAGATTTACCATCCTCTTGACTAAAGTAATTTCTCCACATAATAGGGATAGGGGACTGTTACTGAGCAGTTTTGTGGGCACTTGTGTGGCTGTTGGACATTGCACTGTACTTGGAGCAACCAGTTTTTAAATAGCATCAGTTGCGTATGTTTGTATTCAAAAAGCAGTGATTTTGTCACTGATAGTTGGCAAGTAAGACAGTTCAGAACTGTTTTGCTCACTAGCTTCAAGCATTCAGGCTTGGAGATGCAAGAAATGGCTGGGAGTGAAAATGAAACTATTTCACTACTTCAGTAAGTTAGGATCTATGAAGAATTTGAAGGTATTAACAATCATCTTGAATGTTACAATGCAAGTGAAGAATTGGAGGATGCAACAATTTTTGACTAGCGTCAGTTGGCCATTAGACACTACACTGTACTCAGAGCGACAGTTTTAAAAATAGCATCAGTTGTGTATGTTTGTTATTCATTTGGGCAGGTAGACGCTAAATTAAAAAGCAGCAATTTTGACTACTTCATGGAAGAAAACAGTGAAGGTGGTCCATTATCTCTGCACTAAGTGCCTGTGCTGATTTTGTTCAACAAAAGTCACTTACAGTCAATCAAAAGAACACAGAGCTTGCACTGTGTGAATTCTGCCATTGATAACTGTTAGGAATTAATACAGTTTTATAGTACTGCAGTAATGTTGGTAATGTTCCAATTTGTTCTACATTTCATTTAAATACATAATTTGTTACTCAGTTAAATGGTAGTTTGACTTTTTTTTATATATAACAACTATTTCCATGGAACTTTGGCTAATTGGAGTAGCCACTTAATTGGGCCAAAATGTGTTCCAATTAACCAGAATCCACTGTGGACACAATATCGACAAGAGAACATAACCAGAGCAAAAATCAGAAGTCCTTTGCAGTACAAAGTGATAATATTGCTATGCTGAGGTAGTGATCAGGGCTGTACCAGTTAGTTCAAGAACAAAATGGTTGAAGAGAAGTATTTCTTGAACCTGGTGTGAGGGTTTAGGTTTTGTACTTCCTGCCTGCTGGTAGCTGCAATAAGATGGCATGGCCTGGATGGCAAGTAAAGGGATGTAAAACAAGTGGGAGGCTTTATAGATGTTCCTGATAAAGTGAAGGTGAAAGCTGGTGAGATTAGGGTATCCTGACTGATGTGGGATGTTAAGGCTTTGGTCAGAAAAAAGGAGGCAAGTATCAGGCTCAGATCAGGTGAATCCCTTGAGCTGTAGAAGGGATGTAGGAGTACAGTATAGACAGAAATCAGGAGTGTTTTTGTTAGTGATTCTGTTGGTGTGTCCGGAGACATTTCAACATTGTGTACCAGTACATTTTCATAAAGTTGGATTAATCCTGGGGGTATGGGCTGATCATGTGGGAAGAAAGGGAAGAAGTTACGGGAGCCCAGAAGAGATTTTTCTATCTACCTTGGACATCAGTGAATTGTCAGAAGACTGCAGAGTGGCTTGATTGCCCTTTTTAAGAAGGAATGCAGGGATCAGCCAGGAACCACAGGCTGATGAGTCTAATTTCGGTGGGAAAGTTACAGTGGAGTGGGGGGGGGGGGGGGGAGGGATTCTGAGAGACTGGATCAGTCTGGATTTGGAAAGGCATAGACTGATTAGGTATAGTTGAATAGTTGACAATTATGCGAGTGGGAAATTGAGTCTCGCAAAATGATTCATTTTTTTTTTTGAAGAGGCGATTGAGGTTGACGAAGATGGTGCATGTAGACATTGTCTACCTGAACTTTAGCAAGGCTTTTGACAAGCTTCTGCATGGTAGATTAGTTTGGAAGATGAGGCCACGTGGTGGTTGACAATTGGTTACAAAATAGCATGATAGAAGGTTGTTTTCTAGATTTGGAGGTCTATGATCAGTTGTGTGCTGCGTCTTTTGTTTGTCATAAATGATTTGGATGAAAATGTGGGTGGCACAATAATTCAGTTTGTAGATATTAAAATTCGTGGTGTGAATAAACTTGTCATTGGGAAAGTAGGCGAAAGAAAAGCACATGGAATTTAACTAGGATGAGTGCAAAGTGATGGGTTTTGGGAAGTTAAACTAGGGCAGGATATGTTTAGTGAATGACAGGGCTCGGGGGATGTTGTAGAAGAGGTGTCAAAAGGTATAAATACAGAATTTCCTGAAAATAATTACCCAGATGGACTAAAGTGGTGAAGAAGTGGCATGCTTGCCTTTAGTGCATTGAGTGTAAGACTTGGGATGTCATGCTTCAGCTTGACAAGATACTGGTGAAGCTGCGCCTGGAATGTTACCTGCTGTCTGGCTACCATGTTTAAGGGAGGTTGTGATTAAGCTTGCAAAGGTGCACAAAATACTGAGTTGTAGCTAGACTGAATAGCTTGGAACTATTTTGTGTGGACCGTGGAGATTTAAAATTTTAAGGGAAATCAGAAAGGTTTGTAAAAGTCTTCTTCCCACAGAAGGACAGTCTAAAGGCTGATTTCTACTTCTGCATAGTAGCCGATGCTGCAGCCTTCGTAAGTGGCCTGCGCCGTTGTGAGCATTTATACCTGTGCGTTGGTGTGTCTGCGTTGCTCTGCAATTCACCATCAAAATGCTAGTTGGCGGTGGTGTTTCTAATGGCGACTGAGTGCATCGTGTTGGAGTTGGAGCTAATAAACGTTGAACAAGGGTTACTTTTATTGTAATTACTGCAATGCAGAAAGGAGAGAAGACGTCAGAGGAGATGGTACGTATGACCATTGAATGGATTGCGGCAGAAGGAGGGTGAATTTTCTGTGCTTGTCCGGCCACTGAGACATGGATGAGGAAATGCATTTCAAATATTTTCAGATGTCAGCAGGTAGATTTGGCGATTGGTGCATCGTCTCCAACTATTTTTTCGCATCAATGTACGCACGGTATGCCTATAGACAGGAGGAAATGCAATGCTACCAAGCGGACCAATCACAGTTGTTGCGGTCTGTGTCGCTGTGACATGCAGTTACCTTTTTGGAGAGGTGTGCGTCAGGATATGGCGTAGGTACAGCGTAGGTTACGTGGCTAGGCCGTACCTAAGGTGTTCATTTGACTCAGAGGTATAAATCAGCCTCAAGTCTAAAGGCATAGGTTTAACTTAAGAGGGAAAAAAAAGAAAGGGGAACTTAGTTGCAAGCTTTTCCATAGGTGGTATGTATAGTGCTTATAAAAAGTACTCACCCCCCCCCCCCCCCCCCCCCCAGAAGTTTTAATGTTCTGTCGTTTTACAGCATTGAATCACAGTGGATTTAATTTGGCTTTTTTGATACCGATCAACAGAAAGATTCTTTTATGTCAAACTGAAAATGAATCTTTACAAAGTAATCTAAATTAATTACAAATATAAAACACAAAATAATTGATTACATAGGTATTCACCACCTCGATATCCGTATTTTGTAGATATACTTTTGGCAGTGATTACAGCCTTGAGTCTGTGTGGATAAGTGTCTTATCAGTTTTGCACATCTGGACACTGCAATTTTTCCCCATCCTTCATTACAAAACTGCTCAAGCTCTGTCAGATTGTATGTGGATCATGAGTGAGCGGCCCTTTTCAAGTCCAGCCATAAGTTCTCAATTGGATTGAGGTCTGGACTCTGACTTGGCCATTCCAGAAACTTATTTTGTTGTGTTTTTATTTAAGCCATTTCTGTGTACCTTTGGCTTTGTGCTTGGGGTTCTTGTTTTGCAATAAAACAAATTTTCTCCCAAGTCGCAGTTCTTTTGCAGACTGCATCAGGTTTTCTGCCAGGATTTCCTGCATTTTGCTGCATTCATTTTACCCTCTGCCTTCACAAGCCTTGTAGGGCTTGCTGCAGTGAAGCATCCCACAGCATGATGCAGCCACCACCATGCTTCATGATAGGGTGGTGTGATTTTGATGAAATTCAGTGTTTGGCTTATGGCAAGCATAGCATTTAGTCTGATACCCAAAAAGTTCAATTTTGTTTTCTTCAGACTATAGAACCTTCTTCCAGCTGACTTGAGTCTCTCACATGCTGCATGGGAAACTCTAGTTGAGCTCAAGAAATGTAGCTGCGATCTGCGTAAGATCAAGGCGACGAAACAATACTACATGGACAAGATTCAGACTCAACTCTCCACCAACAATACACACAGCTTATGGCAAGGGCCGCATACCATCGCAGATTTCCAAGCTAAATGCAATGGAATTTCTAACATTGCTGCCTCGCTCCCAGACGAGCTAAACCTTATTTATGCTCTATTCTATGTTGCCAATACTGAGCCCCTGATGAGACCTGTAGATGATGCGACCAGGAGTTTGGTCATCTGAGGCCAAGATACGCAGGTGTTTCCAATGAGTGGACAGTTGCAAGGCTACGGGACCAGATGGCATCCCACAGCTGGTTCTTGGGATGTGTGCAGCACAACTGGCAGGTGACTTTACAGGCATTTTTAATCTCTCCCTCTCCTACTGCAGAGTGTCCTGCTTCAAAATATCAACTATTCTTCCTGTACCCAAAAAGATCAAGGTAACATGTCTGAACGACTGGCCTCCTGTTGCACTCACCTCAATAATAAACAAATGCTTTGAGAGACTGGTCAAGGACCATCTGCAGCATGCTTTCATTCACATTGGACCCCTTACAATTTGCTTACCGACACAACTAATCGATAGATGATGCGATAGCCACAGCTCTGCACACTGTCCTTGCACATCTGGAGGAGAAGATGCATATGTGAGAAAGCTGTTCTTGGACTACAGTTCAGCATTCAACACCATAATTCCCAACAGACTTGACAAGAAGCTCAGAGACCTCTGCCTTCAATCTGTCTTGCGTGGCTGGATCTGGACTTCCTGTCAGATCACCGGCAGGTGATAAGAGTGGGTTCCCTCACCTCTGCCCCTCAACACAGGTGCACCTCAGGGCCGTATACTAAGCCCCCTCCTTTACTCTCTGTATACCCATGACTGTCGCCACCCATAGCTCCAATCTGCTAATTAACTGCCGATGACACTACACAGATTGGCCTAATCTCAAATAATAATGAGGCAGCTTATAAAGAAGAAGTCATCACCCTGACACAGTGGTGTCACGAAAACAACCTTTCCCTCAATGTTGCAAAAACAAAGGAGCTGGTTAGAATCATAGAACACTATAGTGCAGAAAGCAGGCCATTTGGCCCTTCTAGTCTGTGCCAAAATTTTATTCCGCTAGTCCCATTGACTTGCACCCAGTCCATAACCCTCCAGAGCTTTCCCATTCATATATCTATCCAATTTATTCTTAAAACTTAAGAGTGAGCCCGCATTTACCACGTCTGATGGCAGCTGATTCCACACTCCCACCACTGAATGAAGAAGTTCCCCCTAAAAATGTCCTGAAACACGTTGTCTCTCCTGTCCTCTCATGTCCTCTCGTATTTATCTCTCCTAATCTAAGTGGAAAGAGTCTACTCGCATTTACTGTCCATAGTCCTCATAATTTTGTAAACCTCAATCAAATCCCCCCTCATTCTTCTATGCTCTGAGGAATAAAGTCCTAACCTGTTCAATCTTTCCCTGTAACTCAACTCCTGAAGACCTGGCAACATCCTAGTAAATCTTCTCTGCTCTCTTTCAATCTTACTGATATCCTTTCTATAGTTAGGTGACCAGAACTGCACACAATACTCCAAATTTAGCCTCACCAATGTTTTGTACAACCGCATCATAACATCCAACTCCTACACTCAATACTTTGATTTATGAATGCCAGGATGCCAAAAGCCTTCTTTGCAACCCTGTCTACCTGTGACGTCACTTTCAGGGAATTATGTATCTGAACTCCCAGATCCCTTTTTTCCTCCGTACTCCTCAGTGCCCTACCATTTACTGTGTATGTCCTACCTTGATTTGTCCTTCCAAAATGCAACACCTTACACTTGTCTGCATTAAATTACATCTGCCATTTTCTGGCCTATTTTTCCAGTTGGTCCAGATCCCTCTGCAAGCTTTGAAAGCCTTCCTCGCTGTCCACAAAGCCTCCAATCTTGGTGTGATCAGCAAACTTGCTGATCCAATTTACCACATTATCATCTAGATCATTGATACAGACAACAAACAACAATAGTCCCAGCACAGATCCCTGAGGCACACCACTAGTCGCAGGCCTCCAGTCTGAGATGCAATCATCCACGACCACTATGTCTTCTTCCACAAAGCCAATTTCGAATCCAGTTTACAACCTCTCCGTGGATACCTAGTGTCTGAACCTTCTGAACTAACCTCTCATATGGGACCTTGTTAAAGGCCTTACTAAAGTCCATGTAGACAACGTCCACGGCCTTTCCTTCATCTACTTTCTTGATAACCTCCTTGAAAAACTCAGCAAGATTCGTTAAACATGATCTACCACGCACAAAGCCATGCTGAATATCCTTAATCATTTCTTGGCTGTCCAAATATTTGTATATCCGATCTCTCAGAACACCTTCCAATAATTTGCCAGCTACTGATGTCAGGCTCACTGGACTGTAATTACCTGGTTTACTTTTGGAGCCTTTTTTTTAAACAATGGAACAACATGAACTACCCTCCAATCCTCTGGCACTGCACCCATGGCTAAGGACGTTTTAAATATTTCTGCCAGGGCCCTTGCAGTTTCTACACTAGTCTCTCTCAAGGTCCGAAGAAGTATCATGTCAGGCCTGGGGGATTTATCTACCTTTATTTGCTGTAAGGCAGCAAGTACCTCCTCTTCTTTAATCTCTATATGTTCCATAACACTACTGCTTGTTCCTTTCCTTCCATATAAGCTATGCCAGTTTCCTCAGTAAATACTGATGCAAAAAAACTGTTTAAGATCTCCCCCATCTCGTAAGGCTCCACACATGACTACCCTGATCTTCTAAGGGACCAATTTTGTCCCTTGCTGTCCTTTTAATATACTTGTAGAAACCCTTTGGGTTTACCTTCACATTATTTGCCAAAGCAGCCTCATGTCGTCTTTTTGCCTCCCTGATTTCCTTCATTAGTATTTTCTTACATTTTCTGTACTCTTCAAATACCTCATTTGTTCCTTGTTGCCTATACCTGCTATACACCTCTCCCCTTTTTCTTAACCAGATCGCCAATATCCCTTGAACCAAGGTTCCCTATGCCTGTTAACTTTGCCTTTAATCCTGGCAAGAACATGTAAACTCTGCACTCTCAAAATTTCGCCTTTGAAGGTCTTCCACTTACTGAACACATCCTTGCCAGAAAACAACTTATCCCAATCCACTCTTTCCTAGATCCTTTCTCATTTCCACAAAATTGGCCCTTCTCCAATTTAGAACCTCAACTCGAGGACCAGACCTATCCTTATCCATAATTATCTTAAAACTAATGGCATTATGGTCACTGGACCCAAAATGTTCACCTACACATACTTCTGTCACCTGACCTGCCTGGTTCCCTAACAGGAGATCAAGTATTGCATCCTCTCTCATAGGTACCTGAATATATTGATTTAGAAAACTTTCCTGAACACATTTGACAAATTCCAAGCCATCTAGCCCTTTCACAGTGTGGGAGTCCCAGTCAATGTGCAGAAAGTTAAAATCGCCTACTATTACAACTTTATGTTTCTTAAATCAGTCTGCTCTCTCTCTGCAGATTTGCTCCCCCAATTCTATCTGACTATTGGGCGGTCTGCAGATTTCCTCGTGTTTGCGTCCCTCAAAGTCCTGTCTATTTCTGCCTCTGCCTCACGAATGATACGAAGTTCATCCAGCTTCAGCTCCAGTTCCCTAACTCGGTTTGTCAGGAGCTGCAGCTGGATGCACCTTTCACAGGTGTAGTCAACAGGGACAATTGTGCTGTCCCTAACTTCCCAAATACTGCATAAGGAGCACTCGACTGTCCTAACTGCTGCCTCCATTACCTACTCCTAAGTTAATTAGATTAATTAAAGGAACTTACCCATCCTTACCTCACTGGGAGCAAGCTTGTCCACAGCCTCTGCTTGCTGAAGCCTCTCGAGCCAAAGCCTCAAAGCTTTACTGCTACCCTGAGCCACTCACTCACAGCTGGTTGTGGACTACAGGAGGAATAGAGACAGGCTAGCCCTTATTGACATCAATGGATCTGGGGCTGAGAGGGTGAGCAGCTTTAAATTCCTTGGCATACACATCAGTGAGGATCTCACATGGTCTGTACATACTGGCTATGTGATGAAAAAGGCATAGCAGTGTCTCTTTCATCTCAGATGGTTGAAGAAGCTTGGTGTGGGGCCCCCAGATCCTAAGAACTTTCTATAGGGGTACAATTGAGAGTATCCTGCCTGGCTGTATCACTGCCTGGTATGGGAACTGTTCTTCCCTCAATCGCAGGACTGCAGAGAGTGGTGTGGACTGCCCAGCGCATTTGTAGATGTGAACTTCCCACTATTCAGGACATTTACAGCAACAGGTGTGTAAAAAGCACCTGAAGGATCATTTGGGGACCCAAATCACCCCAACCACAAACTGTTCCAACTGCTACTCTCTGGGAAATGGTACCGCTGCATAAAAGCCAGGACCAAAAGGCTCTGGGACAACTTCTTCCACCAGTCCATCAGACTGCTTAACTCAGGTTGACTCAACTGTATTTCTATGTTGTATGGACTATCCTGTTGTACTCAACTATTTATTATAAATTACTATGAATTGCACATTTGGACAGACATAAATATTTTTACTTATGTATCTGAAGGATGTAAATAATAAAGTCAATTCAATGTGTTTTTTTCCCCCAACAGTGGCCTTCTCTTTGCTGCACCCATAAAACTTCAACCGGTGAAGCACCTGGGCAACAGTTGTTGTATGCGCGTTCTCTCCCATCTCAGCCACTGAAGCTTGTAACTCCTCCAGAGTTGGCATAGGTGTCTTGGTGGTCTCCCTCCTGAGTCCCTTCCTGCATGGTAGTCAGTTTTTGAGGATGGCTTGCTCTAGGCAGATTTACAGTTGTGCCATATTCTTTCCATTTCTTGATGATTAACTTAACTATATTCCAAAGGATGTTCAGTGACTTGGAAATTTTCTTGTATCCATCTCCTAACTTGAGCTTTCACAGAGTTACTTGGAGTGTTTTTATCTTCATGGTGTAGTATTGCTGGGATACTGTCTCACCAGCAGTTAGACCTTGCAGATGCTGGTGTTTTTTTTAACTACAGGTAGTCCCTGAGTTACGAACGCCCAACTTATGAACAACTCGTACTTATGAACCGAGGAAAGAGAATGCTATCCGCTATTTTAAGTCATTGCCATTGACACTATGAGTGTGTAACTTTGTATTTGGCTTAAGTTTTTCTTAGCAAGATTCACCCTGCCCTTGCCCCTGCCCCACCCCTCCCACCTTTTCCGGTCGGCTGGTGGTGCAGTGAGATCAGCGCTGGGCTTGAGAAAGGTGATTCCCAAGTTCGATCCAGTGACAGACTGCTCCCGAGCGCGCTGGTTTGATGTCGAGCTCGCAACTCGACCTCGTTTTAAAAAAAAACACTGCCACCTCCTGTTTAAATTCCCACGTGGAATATTGAGGAGGATCAAATATCCAAATCCAGCACAGCCCCCACTTGTCCTATTTAACCTGGCTCAGTGCCGTGGACTTTAGGACCCGGGAATTCAGTGCGGTGGTCCTTTGGACCCTGCGGACCTCGGGAACTGGTGGAGGACAAGACCCGCCGCCTGCAGTGTTTCTGTTCCATTGACGGGAAGCGATTGTGATTGAAAATAAAGTGGAAATAATAAAGTGTTTGGAAAGAGGTGAAATGCCATCGGTCATTGGAAAAGTGTTAGGCTACAGTCGGTCAACGATCGGAACAATTTCCGATAAAATGAGAATAATTGAGCATGTGAAAGGCGTGCCCCAATGAAAGCTACAATTATTACTAAACAATGCAGTGGTTTAATTATTGGAATACATATGTTTATTAAGTGTTTTATATGCATAGAAAGGTAAAACATATACTATGTACAAAGACAAACATTTGACTAACTGATGTTAAATAATACCAAATGTACTTATTCTGACTTAAAGACGGACTCAGGAACAGAACTCGTTCATAACCGGGTACTGCCTGTACAATCAATTGAAACACCTTGACTGCACACAGGTCTCTTTAAAAAAAAAACAGATCTCCATTTAACTAATTATGTGACTTCTAAAACCAATTGTCTGCACCATTGATTTGGTGTCAAATTAAAGGGGTTACTTATCCAATCAATTACTTTGTGTTTTATATTTGGAATTCATTTAGATCACTTTGTAAAGATCTGTTTTCACTTCCATACGAGCCTTTTTCTGTTGAGGAATGTGTTTTAAAAAAGCCAAATTAAATCTACTGTAATGCAAGCTGTAAAATAAAACATGAAAATATCCCGGGGGGTGGGGGGAGAGGGAGGAGGTGAATGGCAGTAGGTAAGAAATGAAGTAATGGAAGTGGTTAAAATTACAATGTTAAAACTGCATGAATTAGGCCAAATTCAGGCAAATTGGGACTAGCGCCTTGGTTGCATGAATGAGTTGTGATGAAAGGCTTATTTCCATGCTTTATAACTTGTGTGTATAATTCTCAAGAATTTAATAATCCCATTATTATGGAAATCATATGTTGGGGGGGGGGGGAAATTTTCAGCTCAACAATCCGGAATGAAGGACTAATTCTGAGTTTAAAAAAAGTTTATGGGTTTAACTTGGTTCACCATCTGGTATTTGCCAAGTTCACTTTGATTGTACCCACCAACCCCTATTATCTTTGTCACAAGAAAGATGAGCAGTGATTCAAAGTATAACAGATGCAGGAAATTCAAAATTTAAAAAAATATGCTGAAAGTACCTGTACAGTTAATATGGTCCATTAAGTATACTTGTCTATATATGTTGCTTGACTTCTAGTGTTTCCAACATTTTGTTTTTATTATGGGTAGAAATATGAAGCACCATCACTGTTAAGTTCAGGACATTGCCACTAATCCAACCCAGCTTGTAAAATACAATATAATTTGAATAAAACTGGCCTGCAATATTTGGGGGCTTTATTGGTATTCTGTTTTTGCAAGCTGTTCATTTATGAATCCTAGGTATGCAGATCCCTAATGAGGCTGCAGCTTGAATATTGTACAAATCTGTTCTTTATGCTATTTTCCTACAAAAAAAGCTAAGGTCTGTGCTTATTTTTTTTGTATTGGAAGGCTAGTGGAAAAATAACCCAAGGTAACTTAGTGCAAAGGCAGTAATCTTATTATTTGTATTATTACTGGGTGTTTCAACTGTCCAAAATACAAAGTAACCCAAATATCAATGATAATTACAACTTTATTGACTTTCTCTTTTTGGGCTTGAATAATAAAGTCTCAATACTGGGGAAACTTACTGTTAGCTTTTAGGTTATCAAATTGTTTTGAAATTTTTATGCTTGTTCTGTTTCTGTACCTTGATCCCTTGAATCATTCATGTGCCTTTTTATGTTTGCATTTAATATATATTAAAAGTTCTGCAGATGTCTTTTAAGAAAATAGAACTGTATTGGCCTTTTGGTGTTGATCTATACAAATCTACTCCATGATCAGTCTAACTCCTCTTTCCTACATAACCCAAAACCCTCTATTTTTCTTTCATCTGTCCGCCTATCTAAGAGTCTCCTAAATGTTTCTAAAGTACTAGCCTCCACCATCACCCCTGACAATATACTTCAAGCATTTATTACTGTTTGTTTAAAAAAAAAACTAGCTCTGGCAGATCTCCTAAACTTTCCTCCACTCATGTTAAAAGGATGTCCTTTGACATTAGCCATTGCTGTCCTGGAGGAAAAGGCGCAGGCACCTACTCTATATATGCCTTTTTAAATCTTGTATACAAGCTCCAAAGAAAAAAGCCTTGGCTTTATCAGCCTACCTCTCCGTATTAGGCAGATTCTCAAATCCACACAGCAATCTGGTAAATCTCCTCTACACCCGCTCTAAAGCTTCCACACCCTTCCTATAATGAGGCAACTAGAACTGAACACGATACTCCAAGTGTGGTCAAACCAGGGTTTATAGAGCTGAAACATTACCTCTCAGCTCTTGAACTCAATTGCTTGACCAATGAAGGTCAGTACATCATAATCACCCTGTTAATTTGAGCTGCATCTTTGGAAGATCTCTGGAGTTGGACCCCATGATCCTCCCTCTTCCTCACAATGCTAATAATCCTGCAATTAGCTTTCTATTCTACCTTAAAGTTTGACCTTCTAAAGTGTATCAAATCACCCTTTTCTGGATTGAACTCCATCTGCCACATTAACAGCCTTCCACGGGATCCAAAACACCACCGTTTGGTAGTATGAGTTTTTTTAGTGAAATTATTTTTCATTCTTCAAGGCATCAGCTGATATAAAAGTTTAATATCGAGAGAAAATTACCTTGGTAAAACTCTTACTCATTTTAAATTATGATATGTTTTAATTTTTGCCTTTTATATTGCAGCTTTCTTGTATGTAACTAACCAGACCATAAGACATGGGAGCAGAATTAGGCCATTTGGCCCATAGAGTCTGCTCCACCATTCAATCATAGTTGATCCTTTTATTGTCCCCTTCTCAGTCCCACTCGCCAGCCTTCTCCCTGTAACCTTTGCTGTGTTCAATCAAGAACCTATCTAACTCTGCCTTAAATACATCCAACAACTTGGCCTCCATAGCTGTCTGTGGTAATAAATTCCATAAGTTCACCACCCTGAAAATACATCAAAATTCTTTTCTTCCAATTATGAAAAAAATACAATCAGCGGAAACGGGAATCATTGTAGTTCCATGTGGAGTATTTCAAATGCTTGTTTATTTGGAGTTAAGACTAGGATTTGTTGGATATTGAGATTCACTTTTTAATTTGAGTGGATGTTAATGGTCAGTTTTTTATTTTGACTGTAGTTTGCTAATATTTTTGATACATTAAGGCTGTTTAGAGCAGCACATTGGCATAGCTAGTAAAGTGTTGCTACCTCATAGGTCCACAGATCTATGTTCAATCCTAGGCTTTGCTGCCTTTTGTGGCGTTTGCACATTCTCTTTATTACCAATCCGTAAGTTGGCTACTGTAAAACTGCTTCCAGTGTGTAGGGAAGTGCTAAAGTCTGAGGTGCATTGTCCATGTGAGAAGAATAAAATAATTTAGAGTAAATGGCTACTGTGATCACAGTGGTGTTGATTGCTTCTGTAAGCAGCAGGAGTTTTGCACTTTATTAGAAACTTCCTTGCACTGCTTTAGGTCAGCATGTCATAACTTCAGTTTAAAAAAAATCTGTTTGGTGTGTCCTTGGCAGTTTTATTTCCTATTAAAAGTTACAGTGGCTCAAAACTTTGTGCCATGGTAGCGTAGCAGTTAGTGCGACATTGTAACAGCTAGAGATGTTCCGGAGTTCAATTCCAGCACCGTTCTGTAAGAAGTCTCTGTGCATTCTTTCCATTTTCCCCGAATGCTCAGGTTTCCTCCTACAGTTCAGACATACTGGGTAGGTTAATTGGTCACTGTAACTTGTCCCATGATTAGGCTAGGGTTAATCAGGTTTGTTGGGGGTTGCTGGGATGGCGTAGTTTGAATGGCTGGAAGGGCCTACACTGTGCTTTCCACCTTCAAGCAAGGCTGCAGGATTGGAATTGCTTAATTCAGGCAATGCCTTAAAATCATTTAAAAGACACTTGGACAGATGGAATGCATGGGAATGCAAGGTTTAGAGGGCAAAATATAGAAGATGATGGCATTAGTTTAGATGGGCACCTTGGTCACCATGGATGAGCTGGGTTGAAGGGCCATTTTCTGTGCTACATTACTGATTTCACTTCCTTTCTCCACTCCTTTAATGAACAATATTGTGAATGAATAAACTGTACAACAGATTCTTGGTTGCAATGCCCCTTCTGAATATTTGTAAAATAAAGATTTTAAGAGATTTTAAATTATCATGTGTTACTTACTGTGCACACCCTGGTTCAGAGAAACATTGTCACTTTTCTATATACATTAGTGGTTAAATACGTTATTGTTATGTAACGACATTCTTGTATACAGGCAGTCCCTGGGTTACGTACGAGTTCCATGACTGAATTTGTCTTAAGTCGGATTTGTATGTAAATCGGAATAAGTACATCTGGTATTATTTAGCGCCAGTTAGTCAAACATTTGTCTTAGTATATAGTATATATTTTACCTTTCTATGCATATAAATCACTTAAGAAACGTATGTATTCCAATAATTAAACCACTGCGTTGCTTAGTAATAATTGTAGCTTTCATTGGGGCAGGGCCTTTCACATGCTTCATTACTCTCACTTTATCCTTTAAAATCATTCCGATCATTGACTGACTGTAGCCTAACACTTTTCCAATGACTGATGGGGTTTCACCTCTTTCAAATGCTTTATTATTTCTACTTTATTTTCAATCGCGATCGCTTCCCATCAACTGAATAGAAGCACTGTGGGCGGCGGGTTCCGACCTCCTCTGACTCCAGAGGTCTGTTGGGTCATAAGGACCACCGCTCTGAATTCCCCGGGTTTGAAAAACCACCGCACTGAGTGAGGTTAAACGGGACAAGTGGCGGCTGTGCTGGGTTTGGGTACTGGATTTGATCCTCCACAATATTCCGCGTGGGAATTTAAACTGGAGGTGGCAGTATTTTTCTTTAATGAGGTCGAGTTGTGAGCTTGACATCAACACGGCATGGGTGGTACGGGAGTCACTTGATTGACATCAACCCGGCACAGGAGCGGTCTGTCACTGGATCGACTCGGGAACATCTGTTCTCGAGCCCAGTGCTGATCTCACTGCGCCACCAGCCGACCAGAATTGGGGGGGGTGTGGGGTCAGGGTGTACGTTGCTAAGAAAAATTCAAGCCAAATACAAAGTTACATACTTAAGTGTCAACGGCAACGACTTAAAATGGCAGACGGTGCCACGATCCGACTTAAAATGCTGGACGGTGTTCTCCTTCCTCGGTTCGTAAGAAAGTATGAGTTGTCAGTAAGTTGGACGTTTGTAACTCGGGGGCTTACCTGTATTATCTTCACTTGACTTGACATCCAATTAACATAATGGCCACAGTTATTGTGTCTGTGGTACATAAATAGGCATGTCATTTGGAGACTTATTACAATAACAAACCTACTGTTCAAATATGGAATGAAATATGAAAATAGCAATGAAGTTTTAAACCCCCTCTCTCTTCCCCCTCCCTCAATCATCTAAATGTAATGCCCTAGATTTGAAATGGAAGAGACTTTAAGTGACTGTTTTAGTTTTAAGACATTCTGAAGAGAAGAGATGAAAGACCAGGTATTGCATTCCCTGTGGTTTTAGATGGGTTGTGGCTCACTGCACTGTTAAAACAAGGCTCATTATAAAATGAAAATGTGACTACAGGGCCTTGGCTATATACTTTGTGTATTATTGACTTGGATAAGATGACTGTAATCAGATTTGCTGATGGTGGAAAGGTGTGAAAGTAAGTGGGTATTGAAAAGATAACATAAATTATGAAGGGAGAAATGGGATTATCCAGTTTGGGAGGATTATGTAACAGTATTCAGTCTTGGCATTTGGAGAAAACTGGATATTGTAGCGATGTGCTACACACACCGCTGAAATAACGACATGCAGTCGGTAAGTCGTTTTGAGACTAGTTTATTCAAACTTCGCAGTGCTGGTATTTAAATCCCTAGTGCCCGCCCTTTGCGGGCGGAAATGACGTCGGAGGTGTATTACCAAAGTCTCCCCCTGCGCGCTGGCTATTTGTGAGCCGGTTCGCCTGCGCAGAAAGTGGGTTGCCACTTACCCCCCCCCCCCCCCCCCCACCAGAACCGGCGATACACCCCCCCCCCCCCCCCCCAATGTCCACAGTCTGGATCAGCCTCTGTTTGGGAGGTCTGCCTCTGCGCCGTGGTGCCTGAACCTCGACCGGCTGCACCAAGTCCACATGGGCTGGTTTGAGTAAGTCCACCGTGAAAACCACCTCTTTCCCCCCAATGTCCAGAACGTATGTGGACCCGTTGTTGATTACCCTGAACGGCCCCTCGTACGGCCGCTGTAGTGGTGCCCGGTGTCTGCCCCTTCGTACAAACACAAACTTACAGTTTTGCAGTTCTTTGGGTACATGGGTCGGGGTCAGTCCGTGCTGTGAAGTTGGTACAGGGGCCAGTTTGCCAAGCCTTTCGCGCAGCCTGTCCACGACTGCTGCGGGTTCTTCCTCTTGCCCCCTTGGGCTGGTATGAACTCTCCTGGGACGGCCAGGGGTGCGCTGGACACCAACTCAGCTGACGAGGCGTGCAGATCCTCTTTGGGTGCTGTACGAATTCCAAGCAGGACCCAGGGAAGCTCATCCACTCAGTTAGGTCCTCTCAGGCGGGCCGTGAGAGCTGACTTCAAGTGACGGTGGAAGCGTTCCACCAGTCCGTTCGACTGTGGGTGATAGGCAGTTGTGTGGTGCAGCTGCGTTCCCAACAGGCTGGCCACAGCCGACCACAGGTTGGCCGGTAGCCACGTCGCACAGGAGGGTCCTATCATCTGGGCCTAAGAGAAAGTCCTGCAGCTGTAAATCCGAGACTGCGGTCCTGTAGCTGGGCATCTCGTCGTCTGCCTGCTGCGCCTCTGCCAGTGTTGCATAGTCCACCCCCAGGGACAGGGCCTGGGCAGCTGGTCTGAAGAGCGCGTCCGCCACGATGTTGTCCTTCCCCGAGACATGCTGGATATCCGTCGTGTACTCGGAGATGTAGGACAGATGTCGCTGCTGGTGAGCCGACCAGGGATCGTTCACTTTCGTGAACGCGAAGGTCAACTGTTTTTGGTCCGTGAACGTGGCGAACGGCCTGCCTTCCAAGAAGTTCCTGAAATGCCGGATTGCCAGATACAGTCCAACAGCTCCTGGTCAAAAGCACTGTACTTGAGTTCGGGTGGTCGTAGGCGCTTGCTGAAAAACGCCAGGGGTTGCCAGCGCCCCTCGATGAGCTGCTCCAGCACCCCACCGACTGCTGTGTCAGATGCGTCCACCGTGATGGTGGTCGGAACGTCTGTTCTGGGGTGCACAAGCATTGTGGCATCTGCCAAGGCTTCGTTGGCTTTAACGAAAGCGGCCGCGGCCTCCTCGTCCCAAGTAATGTCCTTGCCTTTACCCGACATCAGGGTGTACAAAGGGCATATGATACGGGCTGCTGAGGGGAGGAAACAGTGATAGAAGTTCACCATATCAACGAACTCCTGCAGGCCTTTGACTGTGTTGGGCCGGGTAGAGTGGTGGATCACGTCTACCTTGGCGGGCAGAGGTGTTGCCCCATCTTTGGTAATCCTGTGGCCCAGGAAGTTGATGGTATCGAGATCGAACTGGCATTTGGCTGGGTTGATCGTGAGGCCGAACTCACTCAGGCTGGAGTAGAGCTGGCGGAGGTGGGACAGATGCTCCTGATGACTACTGCTGGCTATAAGGATGTCGTCCAAATAGATGAATGCAAAGTCCAGGTCGCGTCCCACCGCATCCTTTAGCTGCTGGAATGTCTGTGCGGCATTCTTCAGGCCGAACGGCATTCGGAGGAACTCGAACAGGCCGAACGGGGTGATGAGTGCTGTTTTGGGGATGTCTTCAGGGTGCACCGGGATTTGATGGTATCCCTGGACGAGGTCCACTTTGGAAAAGATTCTTGCCCTGTGCAGGTTTGCTGCAAAGTCCTGTATGTGTGGCACGGGGTAGCGGTCTGGAGTTGTAGCCTCGTTCAGTCTGCGGTAGTCACTGCATGGTCTCCAACCCCTGGCTGCTTTGGGCACCATGTGCAGGGGGGAGGCCCATGGGCTGTTGGACCTCTGTATGATCCCCAATTCCTCCATCCTCTTGAACTCCTCCTTCGCCAGGTGGAGCTTTTCCGGGGGGAGCCTTCGTGCGCGGGCCTGGAGGGTGGCCCCTGGGTTGGAATGTGGTGCTGTACCCAGTGTCTGGGCATGGCTGCCGTAAACTGCGGTGCCAGAATTGATGGAAAGTCCGCCAGGATTCTGGTGAATTCGTTGTCCGACAGCATGATGGAGTCCAGGTGTGGGGCTGGCATCTTGGCTTCACCCAGGGAGAATGTCTGGAAAGTCTCGGCATGTACCAGTCTTTTCCCTTGCAAGTCGACCAGCAGGCTTTGAGCTCGCAAGAAGTCTGCCCCCAGGAGTGGTTTGGCCATGGCGGCCAGTGTGAAGACCCACGTGAACCGGCTGGCGCCGAATTGCATCCGCACTGTGCGGGTGCCGTAGGTCCATATCGTGCTGCCATTTGCGGCCCTCAGGGTGGGTCCTGGCTTCCTGTTGCGGGTGTTGTACCCCGTTGGGGGCAAAACGCTGATCTCTACGCCGGTGTCGACCAAGAAGCAGCGTCCTGACTGTTTGTCCCAGACGTACAAGAGACTGGCCTGGTAGTAACGCGTGGAATCAGAGGATATCTGCCAAATCTGGAACTGGGCTTCTGCTTGGCTAAACCACACGCGTGGTCGCAGCGTCCAGAAAGTCGGCAGTTTGAGCGAAACTGCATGAACAGATGAAGAGTCGCTCATCTTTGGTCCAAATCCTGTTTGGACCATCAGGGTCACCAATGTAGCGATGTGCTACACACAGCGCTGAAATAACAACACGCAGTCGGTAAGTCGTTTTGAGATTAGTTTATTCAAACTTTGCGGTGCTGGTATTTAAATCCCGAGCGCCCGCCCTCTCTGGGCGGAAATGACATCAGAGGTGCAGTACCAAAGTCTCCCCCCTCGCACTGGGTATTTCTGACCCGGTTCGCCTGTGCAGAATGTGGGTCGCCACAATATCTTCATAAAAAGGCACGCTGCTTGGGGGTGGGGGAATATTGAGCAATCCCTTTTACTGTTGGGCTGGAGATCAAGGTTTTGTTGCAAATGTACAAGAATTTAGTGCGATGAAGCCTGAGTAGCGGTATTTGGCTTTGTCCTCAAGGGTTTACTTCATTATAGTAAGGAGAATGCACTTTGCAGACTGTGCAGTGTAGTTTCACTTGATTGATTCCTGGTTTGAAGTTGTCCTCTTCAAAGGAAAGATTGATTAGTGTGGGTCGATGCACACGCAAGAAGTATATTGAGAGAGATTGTATTAGGATGTTTCCCTGTTAGGGAAGTCTAGCGCTCTGGTCAAGTTTTGAGATGCTTAAAACTGGGGCTAGGAGGAATTTCTTCTGAGGTTTATCATGAATCTGTAATTTTTGAGATTCGGAATCATTAAGGATATGTAATTGTATATATGTTACATTTTTAAACAGAGAACTGAGGGTAATCGAAACCTGACAGGGAAGTGGAATTGTAATTTATTGAATGATATAATAATCCTGTTCTATACATTCTATACATTATTTCCCAAGTTGATCAGAGTGGAAAATTAAATCTGAGTTTTGTGAATTGCAAGGTTAAATTAATTTAAAGAGGCAAACTGCAACAGCATTTGTTTTGTATGTATTTATATGTCATTTTAGTAATAGTCCATTTAACAGTAGTGGATCTATTTATGTTATAGAAATTGCCTTTTCTAGACTAATAGTTAAATATAAAGTTAGGGACAAGGGAGGAAATGAGGAATTAACTTTTCACTAGCTGCAACTTAAAAATTATCTGTAATTTAGTAATTAGAGGCTTTTGGTTGCAGAGAGCCAATAACTATTAAGGATGGAGGTGGAAATTTTGATCAGGACAGTATCTACAAAAACCTGTGTTTACGAGGGTTTACAAACTATGAGCTGGATAGAAAAGTGTCCATTTAAAAAAATCTATCTTGAGTGTCATTGACTGAAAATTTGAAATCAAGTCAAAATGTTAGGAAAGACTGAAGTTGCTCACTTAAATTTTAAATGCCAGAGTTAGAAATGATCTACAGTTGCAAGAAAGTTTGTTGACCCTTTGCAGTTACCTGGTTTTCTGCATTAATTACCTGGTTTGAACTTCATCTATGTCACAATAATGGACAAACAAGGTCTGCCTAAACTAATAATATGAACAATTGTAATACTTCTAGTCAATACTGAGGACCCAATTAAAACAATCAGTCTAGGTTCAAAAAGTATGTGAATCTCTGGGGTAATGCCTTCATCAAAAGCTTTATAGAGTCAGGTGTTCAAATCAGTTAGGTGAGATTGGAGGTCTGGGCTCTGGAAGTCCCCTGCCTTATAAAAAGGGCATGGTCAGGTTAATGACAAAGCTTGCTTATAAGAAAGATCTGTTTATGTGCATTATGCCTTGATTAAAAGAACTTTCAGAGGACCTAAGGAGAAGACCTTAGGACCTTGGAGCAATTATGAGGCTATCAGGCAGGAAATTCAAGGCTTGAATTGGAAACAGATTTTCTCAGGGAAAAGTACTGAAGAAATGTGGCATATATTCAGGGGATATTTGTGTCGAGTTCTGTATAAGTACGTTCCAATGAGACGGAAGATATGGTAGGGTACAGGAACCGTGGTGTACAAAGGCTGTAATAAATCTAGTCAAGAAGAAAAGAAAAGCTTACAAAAGGTTCAGAGAGCAAGGTAACGTTAGAGATCTAGAAGATTATAAGGCCACTAGGAAAGAGCTTAAGAAGGAAATTAGGAGAGCCAGAAGGGGCCATGAGAAGGCCTTGGCAGGCAGAATTAAGGAAAACCCAAAGACATTCTACAAGTATGTGAAGAGCAAGAGGATAAGACGTGAAAGAATAGGGCTTATTAGGTATGACAGTGGGAAAGTGTGTATGGAACCAGAGGAAATAGCAGAGGTGCTTAATGAATACTTCAGCATTCACAATGGAAAAGGATCTTAGTGATTGTAGTGATGACTTGCAGCAGACTGAAAAGCTTGAGCATGTAGATATTAAAGAAAGAGGTTGTGCTGGAACTTTTGGAAAGCATAAAGTTGGATAAGTTGCCGGGACTGGATGAAATGTACTCCAGGCTACTGTGGGAGGTGAGGGAGGAGATTTGCTGAGCCTCTAGTGATGATCCTTGTGTCATCTATGGGGACAGGAGAGGTTCTGGAGGATTGGAGGAATACGGATGTTGTTCCTTTATTCAAGAAAGGGAGTAGAGATAGCCCAGGAAATTATAGACCAGTGGGTCTTACCTGGAGAGGTATAGTATGATTAGGAGTAGTCAGCATGGCTTTGTCAAGGGCGGGTCATGCCTTACGAGCCTGATTGAATTTTTAGAGGATGTGACTAAACACATTGATGAAGGAAGAGCAGTAGGAGTGTATATGGATTTCAGCAAGGCATTTGCTAAGGTACCCCATGCAAGGTTTATTGAGAAAGTAAGAAGACATGGGATCCAAGGGGACATTGCTTTTTGGATCCAGAACTGGCTTGCCCACAGAAGGCAAAGAAGGCACAGAAGGTTGTAGACGGGTCATATTCTGCATGGAGGTCGGTCACCAGTGGAGTACCTTGGATCTGTTGTGGGACCCTTACTCTTTGTGATTTTTATAAATGACCTGGATGAGGAAGTGGAGGGATGAGTTAGTAAGTTTGCTGATGACACATAGGTTGGGGGTGTTGTGGATAGTGTGGTGGGCTGTCAGAGGTTCCAGCGGGACATTGATAGGATGCAAAACTGGGCTGACAAGTGGCAGATGGAGTTTAACCCAGATAAGTGTGAAGTGGTTCATTTTGGTAGGTCAAATATGATGGCAGAATATAGTATGGTTGGCCCTCCTTATCCGCGAGGGATTGGTTCCAGGACCCCTCACTGATACCAAAAATTGCGGATGCTCAAGTCCCTTATTCAACCTGTTTTAATGCGGTGGTCCTTAGGACCCAGCAGAACCTCAGACCTTAACTTGTCTCAGTGCGGTGGACATTAGGACCCGGCGGTGGGCTCTGAATCTGCAGTGTTTCTGTTCATGAAAATAATCACGATCACGATTTAAAATAAGTGGAAATAATAAAGCGATCGGAAAGAGGTGAAATGCCATTGGTCATTGGAAAAGTGTTAGGCTACAGTTGGTCAACGATCGGAACAATTTTAAAGGATAAGGTGAGAAAGGCCCTGCCCCGATGAAAGCTACAATTATTACTAAGCAACACAGTGGTTTAATTATTGGGTTTTTGATCCTCCACATCAACCCGGCACGGATGGAGAGCGCGCTCGGGAGCGATCTGTTACTGGATCAAACTTGGGAACTTCCATTCCCAAACCGGCGTTGAAACATACATTCTTAAGCATTTTATATGCATAGAAAGGCAAAATAAATACTATATACTAAGACAAACTTTTGTCTGATGCTAAATAGTACTGGATGTACCTGTTCCAACTTGCTTAGTAAGAGAACTTCCGATTTTTTTTTTCCCCATCCCAATCCACGATAACCCACGCACATCCTCCCGTATACTTTAAGTCATCTCGATATTACTTATAATACTTAATACAATGTAAATGTTGTGTAAAATAGTAGTTATAGTGCATTGTTTAGGGAGTAATGACAAGGATAAAAAAGTCTGTAATTGCTTGAACAACAAGTGCTGGAAGAGCACTTCTGGGTTTTCTCGATTCGCGGTTGGTTGAATTTGTGGATGTGTATGCACAATTTTGCATGTTTTAGTTTCTACTCTGTGGAAGGAAATCTTAAAAATTAATGTATAGTCTTTTTATATTTTAGCTAGTGAGTTGGCAGTAAGTGCATTGCAAATTCATTCTTTATAGGCATGAAGTGAGTGGTGAATGTAAGTTCAGAATTGCCATTAAAATGTTTTTTCTGCCATACAATTTTAACATATTTCAAGTTAAAGCTGGAAATCTAAAATGCTTGGGTTATAAAAATTTGAAATTTTTATTTCAAATTCAATTTATAAAAATTGCATTAAATTTGAAATTAGAATAGCACATTTTTCTGCAACCGATTAGAATGAGTTTGAAGGCTGAAAGGTATAATAGTTTAATATACATGATATAGTACAGATACTTGAACTGTTTGGAAACCAGAAGTGGAGAAATTGAATACTCATTTAGAATCCTTTTAGCTGCAAATTGATTAAGTTTTCATGTATATCACTTTGAGTCTAAATATTTTAAAGTTGTCTTGATGGTAAAGCTAATACCAAAGGATTTAAGTTGCTTTCAAATATTCTGATTTAAGATTGAGTTCCTATTGTGGCAGCTTTGAATTGGTTAGAGAGTTTATAAGTGTACCCTCATTCTGTAAAACTTGAAATAAAGGCAATGGGTGTGATACTACATTTCAGATTGAGGCTGCATCTGGACTGAAGGAAAATTGGTAGTAAATGGCAGTCCAGGAGTTGAGGTATGGAGATGGAGGACAGTGATTGATACGTGGTACCACATTGAGTGAGGGGTGCAAAGGGAGAAGAAATTCCTAGTAAACCCATACATTCATTCACATACTAATTTTCAATTTGCTCTTTTCACTTTTTCTATTATCCCCTCCCCAAATGGTTCCACCTGCTAGCCTATATCCTCCTCCTCCTCCTGTGCCTTTATTGGCAACCTTTTCTCTTCTCTCAGTTGTGATACAGAGTCTTGACCTGATGTGACAACTTACACCTTTTTGCCCTGACAAGTGCTGCTTGACGTGGTGAATTCTTCCAGCATTTTGTTTAAAGTTCCAGATTCCAGTATTTACAGTCCCCTTTAGTTTTCTGATCTTGAATTATTTGTAGAAGACATTCATGTAGAGGTTTTTGTACCATTATGAACTCTTGTTGCTTTTTGTTAGGGAAGACTGATATTATTGGACATTTGCTCCTTGAGTGTCTTTTTCTTTTGAAAGGAATTGAAACTGCAATAGGTATATTGGCTGTTGAATAAAATCACATCCATTTGTAAAACTACCTGAAAAGTTCAAAATAACATTTGCTTTATCTCTCTAGAGCAAGGTAAAGAAGACTATTGAGATAATAGCACATTAAACTATTTTACAATAAAATTGAACAGTCAGCAGATTTTGTATTGGGTTCATTTAAGTAGCGTTTTCCTTTGTACAATAAACACTTTGTCATGCAGCCTCATTTATTACATTGTCTTGCATGATATAAACAAGATTTTCTCAGCATTTTACAATACTGTGTTAACTGCTAACAAACCTATTAGCAGACTTTGTAAAAAGAAGTGAATAAAGTGGGGATGTTATGCATCTGTTGTATAAGGCATGGGTAAGATGACTTCTGCAATGTGTGTTGTATTGCTGTCCTGTTTTTTTTCAAAAAAAGGTATTCAGAATAGTTTTACAAGACCAATATCTGGCATTGATGAATATGTTAGATGGGTTGTGTTATAATCTAGAACTGAGGACTTTGCTTGAAAATAGAGGTGGCATATTTTAATTAAAAATTCTCAATGTTGAGATTTTTTAAATGTATGTAGGTAGTTGATTAATAATGGGGTATTGTCCCTGGCTGGCTCTCGTACAAGCTGTTCCAAGAATGCATCCTGTAGGCACTCTACAAACTCCCTATCCTGTGGTCCAGCACCAACCTGATTCTCCCAGTTCACCTGCATGTTGAAATCCCCCATAACTACTGCGACATTACCTTTGCCACATGCCAATGTTAACTTCCTATTCAACTTGCACCCAATATCCATGCTACTGTTTGGTGGCCTGTAGACAACACCCATTTGGGTCCTTTTTTCCTTACTGTTCCTCAGTTCTATCCACACAGACTCTACTTCTCCTGACACTATGTCCCCCCCTTGCAAAGGACTGAATCTCATTCCTCACCAACAGGGCCACCCCACCCCCTCTGCCCACATTTCTGTCCCTACGATAGCACGTATACCCTTGTACATTCATTTCCCAGATCTGATCTCCCTGCAGCCATGTCTCCGTTATCCCAACAACATCATAGTTACCCATTCGCACCTGAGCTTCAAGCTCATCCGCCTTATTTCTGACACTTTGTGCATTCAGATATAGAATTTTTAGCCCATTTCTCCTCTCTCTGTTTGAATCGCTGCCTATTGTGCTTAAAGCAGCTCCCCGAACTCCCATCGGGCTATACGCCCCTAGAATTTTGTTGTCCTTCCTAAATTTACTTATTCTTTCAACACATTTAACTTCATGTTCCGTCAAGCCATCCCTCTGTACATGTGTCCTCCTTATCACTTGTTCCACCTCACCTTTCTCTACTACACACTTAATATTCCAGAACTGTGTAGTCCCCACCTGTCCTTTATTCTTCCTCTTGCTATCCTCTCTCACATTCTGGATCCCCGCCCCCTGCAAATTTAGTTTAAACCCCCCCCCAAGAAGCACTAGCAAACTTCCCTGCAATAATGTTAGTACCGCTCCAGTTCAGGTGTAAACCGTCCCTTCGGAATAGATCCCACCTTTCCTGGAACAAAGCCCAATTATCTACAAACCTGAAGCCTTCCCTCCTGCACCATCCTCTCAGCCACATATTAATCTTTATAATCTTTCTGTTCCTTCCCTCACTCGCACATGGCACAGGTAGCAACCCTGAGATTGCTACCCTGGAGGTCCTGCTCTTCAGCTTGGAACAGCTTGTATGAGAGCCGACCAGGGAGAAGACTATTCTGGATTTAGTGTTATGTAATGAACAAGATTTGATAAGCGATCTTGCAGTAAAGGAGCCATTAGGAGGTAGTGATCATAATATGATGAGTTTTTATCTGCAACTTGAGAAGGATAAGGGCAGCTCGGAGGTGTCAGTGTTGCAGTTGAACAGGGGAAACTATGGAGCCATGAGGGAGGAGCTGGCCAAAGTTAACTGATGGATATCCTAGCAGAAAAGATAGTGGAACAGCAATGGCAGGTATTTTTGGGAATAATGCACAAGGTGCAAAATCAGTTCATCCCCCAGAGAAGGAAGGATTCAAAGGGGGGAAAGGGGCCACAGTGGTTGACAAAGGAAGTCAGAGATTGCATAGCATTTTAAAAAAAAAAGGAAGTATGACAGAGCTAAGGTGAGTGGGAGGACAGATTGGGAAGTTTTTAAGGAACAATAGAACTTAACTAAAAAGGCAATACAGGGAGAAAAAATGAGGTATGAACACAAGCTAGCCAGGAATATAAAGGAAGATAGCAAAAGCTTTTTTAAGTATGTGAAGAGAAAGAAGATAGTTAAGAACAATGTTGGGCCCTTGAAGAATGAATTGGGTGAAATTGTTATGGGAAACAGAAATGGCAGAAGAATTTAATGAGTACTTTAGATCTGTTTTCACTAAGGAAGACACAAGCAATCTCCCAGATGTATGGATGGGCCAAGGACATAGGGTAACAGAAACAGATTGACATTAGGAAGGAAACGGTGATGAGTAGACTGATAGGACTGAAGGCTAACAAATCCCCAGGTCCGGATGGTCTGCATTCTAGGGTACTAAAGGAGGTGGCCCTGGAAATTGCGGATGCATTGGTAATCATTTTCCAATGTTCCTTAGATTCAGGATCAGTTCCTGAGGATTGGAGAATGGCTAATGTTATCCCACTTTTTAAGAAAGGAGGGAGGGAGAAAACAGAGAACTATCGACCTGTCAGTCTGACATCGGTGGTGGGGAAGATGCTAGAGTCCATTATTAAGGATGAAATAGTGGCATATCTAGATAGCAGTGATAGGATTGGGCCGAGCCAGCATGGATTTACCAAGGGTAAATCACGCTTGACTAATCTGTTGGCGTTTTTCGAGGATGTAGCCAGCAAGTTAGATGGGGGAGATCCAGTGGATGTAGTGTACCTCGATTTTCAGAAGGCATTTGATAAGGTCCCACATAGGAAATTGGTGGGTAAAATCAGAGCTCATGGCATTGGGGGGAAGATATTGACATGGATAGAAAACTGGTTGGCAGATAGAAAGCAAAGGGTAACAGTAAATGGGTGTTTCTCGGAATGGCAGGTGGTGACTAGTGGGGTGCCACAGGACTCGGTATTGGGACCACAGCTATTTATGATTTACATCAACGATTTAGATGAAGGCATTGAGAATAACATCAGCAAGTTTGCTGATGATACTAAGCTGAGTGGCAGTGTGACATGTGATGAGAATGTTAAATGAATTCAGGGTGACTTGGATAGGCTGGATGAGTGGGCAGATACTTGGCAGATGACGTTTAATGTGAATATGTGCAAGGTTATCCACTTTGGGAGTAAGAACAGGAAGGCAGATTATTATCTGAACGGTGTAGAGTTAGGTAAGGGAGAAATACAAAGAGATCTAGGAGTCCTTGTTCATCAGTCACTGAAGGTGAATGAGCAAGTGCAGCAGGCAGTGAAGAAGGCTAATGGAATGTTGGCCCTTATTACAAAGGGAATTGAGTACAAGAGCAAGGAAATCCTCTTGCATTTGTACAGGGCCCTGGTGAGACCACACCTGGAGTATTGTGTACAGTTTTGGTCTCCAGGGTTAAGGAAGGACATCCTGGCTGTAAAGGAAGTTCAGCGTAGATTCATGAGGTTAATTCCTGGGATGTCCGGACTGTCTTACGCAGAGAGGTTAGAGAGACTGGGCTGGAATTAAGGAGATTGAGAGGGGATCTGATTGAAACATAAGATTATTAAGGGGTTGGACAAGATAGAGGCAGGAAATATGTTCCAGATGCTGGGAGAGTCCAGTACCAGAGGGCATGGTTTGAGAATAAGGGGTAGGTCATTTAGGACAGAGTTAAGGAAAAACTTCTCCCAGAGAGTTGTAGGGGTCTGGAATGCACTGCCTCGGAAGGTAGTGGAGGCCAATTCTCTGGATGCTTTCAAGAAGGAGCTAGATGGGTATCTTATGGATAGGGGAATCAAGGGATATGGGGACAAGGCAGGAACCGGGTATTGAAAGTAGTTGATCAGCCATGATCTCAAAATGGCGGTGCAGGCTCGAAGGGTCAAATGGTCTACTTCTGCACCTATTGTCTATTGAAACGTTAGTGCGTTTAGATGAAGGCTGAGCAAAAATTGCAATTGAGTATGTCATTTTTCTACTCAGTAGTGGAACATGCTGAGGAGTTGGAACGCTAATTTATACGTGCGTAATACAAGGGCACGGTTGAGAGTAGAGCAGAAGCACCAGGAGAGAGGAGTATTAAAATGGCTGGCACATTAGTGTAGTGGTTAGTGCAGCACTGCAGTGCCAGCTGTGAGATTGGGGTTTGATATTCCCCCCACCTCCCCCCCCACTGTCTCTGAGGAGTTTGTATGTTCTCCCCATGAAAAGCTTTTCTTCAGATGCACTGGTTTCCTCCCACATTCCAGTGACATGTGCGTTTGAGTTTGTAAGTTGTGGGTATGCTACGCTGGTTCTGGAAGCATGGCGACACTTGTGGGCTGCCTCCAGGGCATCCAGAATGAGTTGATCATTGTTATAAACAATCTTTCACTGTATGTTTTGATGTTTTGATTTACATGTGACAGATAAAGCTAATATTTCTCTTTCTAATACTATTTAATGAGTATAGAACCAGATGACCATGGGGATAAATGAGTTTTGGGTAGCAGAAATGAAGTTATGAAGAGGCAGAAATTTGGACCTCCTTCCTCTTACAAGAGTTCACATTGAGTTAATTACAATTTAAATTTCTTAATTTCAAGTTCAAAGTTCAAGTTGCTTTTATTGTCATTTCAACCATAAACTGCTGGTGCAGTAAGCAGTAAAAACGAAACAACGTTCTTCCAGGACCCTGGAGTTATATGAAACAACACAAAACTACACTAGACTGTGAGACAACTCAAGACTACACTAGACTACATAAAACAACATAAAAACTGCACTAGACTATGTAAAACAACATAAAATTTCACTAGACTACAGACCTGCACAGGACTACATAAAGTGCATAAAACAGTGCAGGGCAGTACAATAATAAACGACAATAGGCACAGTAGAGGACAAATTACAATGTCAGTCTAGACTCTGGGTGTTGAGGAGTCTGATGGCTTAGGGGAAGAAACTGTTGCACAGTCTGGTCGTGAGAGCCAGTATGCTTTATTGCCTTTTGCCAGATGGCAGGAGGGAGAAGAGTTTGTGTGAGGGGTGCATGGGGTCCTTCACAATACTGTTAGCTTTGCGGGTGCAGCGTGTGGTGTAAATGTCTGTAATAGCGTGAAAAGAGACCCCGATGATGATCTCAGCTGACCTCACTATCTGCTGCAGGGTCTTGCGATCCGAGACGGTGCATTTCCTGAACTAGGCAGTGATGCAGCTGCTCAGGATGTTCTCGATACATCTTCTGTAGAATGTGGTGAGGATGGGGGTGGGAGATGGACTTTTCTCAGCTTTCGCAGAAAGTAGAGACGCTGCTGGGCTTTCTTTGCTATGGAGCTGGTGTTGAGGGAGCAGGTGAGATTCTCTGCCAGGTGAACACCAAGAAATTTGGTGCTCTTAATGATCTCAATGGAGGACCCATCAATGTTCAGCGGAGAGTGATCACTGTCTCCTCCTGAAGTCAACAACCATCTCTTTTGTTTTGTTCACATTCAGAGACAGGTTGTTGGCTCTGCACAAGTCTGTTCACCTCTGTATGCTGACTCGTTGTTCTTGCTGATGAGACCCGCCACGGTCTTGTCATCAGCGTACTTGATGTGATTCGAGCTGTGTATTGCTGCACAGTTATGGGTCAGCAGAGTGAAAGCAATGGACTGAGCCCACAGCCCTGGGGGGCCCCACCGTGCTCTGTGATGGGTTTGGAGATGCTGCTCCTGATCCGGACTGACTGTGGTCTCTCAGTCAGGAAGTCTAGGATCCACTTGCAGAGGGAGGTGTTCAGGTCCAGCAGTTTCAGCTTTCCAGTCAGATTCTGAGGGATGATTGTGTTGAATGCTGAACTGAAGTCTATGAACAGCATTCTAATGTTTGTGTCTTTCTCCAGGTGGATGTGGGCCAAGTGGAGGGTGATGGTGATGGCGTTGTCTGTTGAGTGGTTGGGACGATACGCGAACTGCGATTTCTAACCTAATATGTTGAAGGATTAGCAACAGAAGTGTTTGTTTCAAAAAAGTTACAAAATTGCCTTTCATGATGCATTGCAGGAGAGATTTTGTGTGCTAAATCCCAATGAGTAGCCAAAAATTCTGCTGTATTTTGCATTCGGGTAGATGGAGCTCATCAGCCTGGGAAGGCAGCCCACCTAAGAGAGGGAAAACTTTTGATTTCAAACCTCCGCTGCCATGTGGCCATACCCACTTATGGGAAAGGCTTTAGGAGTAAAACCTGAGGACAAATCCAGAGCTGAAGTCCTTAAGGCAGTCCGATGTTGCCTTCAACATCGCTCTGGCAACCCCTGCAATGTCACTGGTGCTAAGCTGTATTGGCCCTTGCTCTTCCCTTGGACAACATTGGTGGTGTGGAGAGGGGAGACCTGCTGCTTGGTCAACTGCCGGTCTTCCATACAACCTTGCCCAAGCCTGTGCCCTGGAGAGAGACTTTCTAGGCGCAGATCCATGGTCTCGCAAGACTAACGGATGCCATCATTCTGTACAAGAATTGAATATCAATATAGATGGAAAGGTAACTTTATTTCAAGACCTTTTGTCAATTTTACCGAAGTATACAGGCAAAGAAAACCTACACTGGTTCAAAATTAATAATTGACTTGACGAGTGGAAGACAGTGACTAGAACTACTTTGTGATTTCAATCCTGAAAGGCCTGAACTTTTAGACATAATTATTTAGTACTAAGTTCACCAAATGGCTCCCTTAACCTTCTAACATCTAAAATGTGAGGTATTGTGTTCCCATAACACAAAAAAAGCAAGCTTCATTAGTGATGCAGTTAAGGATGGCACTGTTGCAAAGTTCTTTAGAGCTACTGTCTCCCAATTTCAAGTTCCCTCCAGCCTCTGGTCTTGTCTGTCAAGATTGTACTGCATAGCTTTACTCTGGGTACTCTGGTTTCCTTCTTTGGTTTAATTGGCCATTGTATATTGCCCCCATTGTGCAGTTGAGTAGTAGAGTTTGGGAAGAGGGATGGTCAAAATGTGCAGAGAATAAAATAAAAATCAGTTGTGATTTGATGCTATGTGACTCTGTAGATTTCTAATTGAACCATAGAAAATAAACTTCACTTGTCCCATCACTGAACTGTTCCCACTACCTGCTGCTTGCTTTTGGGAATTCTTCATCTTGGTCTTAATATTTATTATTTATTAAATATTATTGCACAGTATTTTGCACAGTTTGTCTTTTGCACACTGGTTGTCTGCCCTGTTAGTGCAGTCTTCCATTTATTCAATTATGGTTATTGGATTGGATTTATTGTGTGTCCACAAGAAAATAAATCTCAGGGTTGTGTATGGTGACATGTATGCACTTTGATAATAAATTTACTTTGAACTCTTTTGTATACTTATGCTTTTGTGATTTGTTTTGATACTACTTGCTAGTTTATTGTTGAATAAATCCTCCCCCATCCCCCATTAGTTTTTACATTCTCTTTTACTGTTCCCAAAAAAGAAATTCCAGTCTTTCTGGCCTACCACTAACTTGCCAGTTTGTAAACTTAAGTTTTAGATAATATTTTATTTTGCCTCTCCCCCCCCCCCCCCCGTTGTTAATCACTGTTCATCTTTCTTATTAATTTCGTTGAACTATCTGCCACTGCTCATAAAACTTTCCTTTGCCCTATATTCCAAGTGACTCCAAAGAGCTCTCTTGCTTTATTTAAACAGAGGACCCAAGCTATCTACCCTCAGGCTATATTTGTAATTTAGCATCTTGTGGTCAGTTTCTTAAAGAATCGTTAAAATGTCTCTTGGTAATTCTACCTCCATAAATGACCAGTTTCAACCCAGCATTATTCCTAATTAAATTCTGTATCATAGTGATCCATGAGACAATTCATGAAGCACTCCACAAATCCTTCCATAAAAATTCATAGCTTTGCTGTGTTGATTAGAACAATCAATATGGAGATCAAAATCAACCATAACAATCAGCAAAACCGACCTTAATTTTTCCACTTTTGCTTTGTTCTGTTGAGGCAACTCATTAAATGGAAATACAAATAGCAGGGAGAAAAGGTGGGGTTGAAGTGGTCTGTAGCCCCACTGTTAACCCCCCCCCCCACCCTCATCTCAGACTGACTGGGGACAAATCCACCAACTATATCTCTACTCAGCGCAGCATTGGTGTCTTCCTTATTAATAATGCTACCCATTCTCTTTTTTTTGCCTATTCTTTAAAAGCATCAATTAACCTAAAATATTGAGTTCTTTGTTCAGGTTACCCTGCAACTGCGAATCTATGATAGCTATTAAATGAAACTCATTTATTTCTTTGTGTTGTAACTCATATTCTATTACAAATCTTCATGTATTCAGATAGAAGCTTTGCCTTTCTAACATTGTTACTCATTTCAATTCTGCACATTTTTGGTTTGCTTTGATATTAATTCACTCCTACATAGCTTTGTGCTGCTTGTTCAAGTTCATCACTTGAACTACAACCCATCCACTCCTTTAGTTTAAAGAACTGTGTAAAACCTTTGTGCAAGTTGCCAGGACACTGATCCCAACACTTCATATGAAGCTGATCCTGATAAAGCAGTTCATTTTGGTGCATATGCTGCATGAATTGGAAGCTATTTTTCTCACTTATTTTTGAACAACATGTGTACTTTAACCTCATTTACCCCTTGCCAATTTGTATGTAATTTGACTAATAAACTGGAAATGACCTTTTTGTGCTTCTGCTTTTCAATTTCCCTCCAAGCTGTTCTTAATTCCTCAGCTAAACCACCTCCAGAGTCAAATATGTAATTGGCACCAACATGGATCACTATAACTGGTTCTTTCTCTTCCTACTCTCCAAATTCTTGTGAGTTCTGAACAGATACTCCGGACCCTGATGCCAGACAGGTATCACAGCTTCTGTCTCATTTAAACTAATTTGAGGTTTCAAGTGATGGCAATTTAATAAATCTCCAGTTTGGCCAACTGTTCTTTCCTTACACCTGTCCACTCCATCTCCACTCCTTCTCTCCTTTACTCCCCCCCAAAAAAAAACTTTGCAGGTTCTAATTTCCAAGGGTATCATCCTAGCTTCTGCATTTGTTCATGTCATAAGTCCAGATATCGTTATTCTGTATTCTAGCAAATCTACACTAGTAATATTTATTACCCGGGGGGAAAAGCAATGCTTTCCAGTTCATCAAATATATCTTGTTCTTAAAATTTTAAACCTGTTCTTGATATTTTGAGGTAATATTTAAATGTCTTTTGAAGTTATAATTGGCACATTACCCGTTTTATAAACTTGAGTAGGTGGGATAATTTTTTAACGCAACTGGAATCGGGTTTAATATCACTGGCATACACAATAAAAAGTATAATTTATGATGATATATCTTATCTCTTATTTTCAATTAAGAGCCTATTTACGAGAAAAGCGGGAACAAACAATGTTGATGCCAAAACCTAGTGAAATAGAAATATCGATTCAGAAAGGAAGAATTAAAAAATTTACATCTTATATGTATAATTTGATTCAAAAGCAAATAATTAGATTAGGAATTCATAAATCAAGACAAAAATGGGAATCTGATTTGAATGTTAAAATTGATTGGAAAAACTGGTCAAGATTGTTTTGATAGTATGAGAAATACAATAAATGTTTGACTTGGATTAATACAATATAATTTTTTACGTCAATTATATATAACACCACAGAAAATAAATAGATTACATTCAAATATGTCTGACCAATGTTTTTGATGTAATCAAGAAATTGGTACCTTTCTACATTCTACTTGGTCTTGTTTTAAAATTCAACCATTTTGGATAAATTTAAGACTTCTATTGGAACAAATTATTGGAGTACAACTCCCACATAGTCCACTATTATTTTTATTAGGAGACATTGAAGGGACAATACCGAAACTTAAATTGAACAAGTATCAGAAAAAATTTATAAAAATTGCATTGGCAGTAGCCAAAAAAGTTATCGCAGTTAATTGGAAATCTGATTTATATTTAACTATGGATCGTTGGAATAATGAAATACATAGTTGTATTCCACTTGAAAAAATTACGTATAATTTAAGAAATGAATATGATATATTTTTGAAAATTTGGCTCCCATACTTACAAAAGATAGGATTAAATACATAGGTCCTTTGAAGATAAAATTATAGTAACTGGAGAAAGTAAAAAATAAATATCAAAATTATTTTGAACTCCATGGAGCATGTGGGGATCCTCAGATATCCAGGCAATCTTTCTCTTCTTTCTTTCTTTTTTTTTCTTTAGATAAGGGTTAAGGGGGGGAGGGTTAATATTATCTTTCTTACTATTTTACTATTACATTTATTCTTTGTAATTTCTAAAATTTAATAAATAAAAAAAGATATATATGAATGGTGATTTTCTTTGGTATGATTTTACCAAATTTCTATGTATACAGACTGGTTAGGGAGATGTGGGTTATTTTGTATTTTTTAAGACCCCAAAGCAGTGATTTTTTTTTTGTTGATGCATAAAGTGTACACTGTCCATTTTCAGAGGGTTCCTTAATTATTCCTTTACACCTATAGTGTTTATTATACATTTGCTTGATCAGTTATTTTTGGATTTCTGTCCTTGTCTTTGATTCTAGAATACATTATTGTATTAGTTTTGAGTTTTTGGGTGCCTCATGTCTTGAGTTTCTACATCTGATTACCCACAAGCCAAAATTTTGGGATTTTTGGAACTGGTTAACTCAAAATGATAAGGAAATCAAAACTAAGTATTTCAGAAATGGTCTTAGTATTGCCCAGAGTGTTTGTAGAAAGAATTCCTTTCCCCTTCACCTTGAAGACCAACATTTCATTTTGTTTTCTTAATTACCTGCTGTATTGCTGTATAAATTTTATGGTTTTGAGGCAATGAGTTTCTGTTTTGCATATAGCGCCCTTATTGAATGCCTTCTGGAACCCTAGCACCTGACTTTTATTGGTTTTCTGCTTGTATCTTTCATTAACTCTAAATTGTTCGAGCACAGTTTGTTATGCTTAAAACCATGTTTGCTTTGCATGATTGTATAATTCGTTTTGGTTCTCCTGTTCCAAGTACCTTGTTTAGCATAATTTTGTGAACCAGTGGCTTATTGCCATGTATATTTTAACTGTGTAAATTGCAGAATGGAAATTTTAAGGATAGGATACTCCAGTTTGTGTTTTAGATGAAAAACATAGCCACTCTGGGCTGCTTTCCCTAGAGATGGTTCTCACTTTGCTGCCTTGCTACAAGAGATTGAAAATGGGATTTTTACAAATAAATTGTAATAAGCCATTTTGTGAAATAGGGAATCATGGGAGTAGTGCATATAGAGCAGGGTAATTGCACAGAGGATGAAAAGATCTGGGACTACTGGCTGAAAATGTGGTAGGGGATGTGCAGTCGGTGATACAACTGGTGGGGGAAGAGCACCAATCTCGCCAAACTAGAAACTGAAAATATCAGGGGTGCTTTGCAGGCTCGTCAGCATATTTGGAGAGAGGGAAAGAGAGAAGTGGTTGTAAAAAAAAAGCTTTAATCTTCTAGAATTAAGAAAAGTTAGAAAGCAAAGCCCCAAATTATCTTGAAAGCAAGACCATTCCACCTATGATTCAACTCTCATTGCCTCTTCCCTGCTCCTACCCTCCCCTCCCAAGCAAGGATAGAGCTTCCTTTGCTTTGCCTTCCAGATTAACAGCATTACCATTCAGCACATCATCTACTGTAACTTCCACCATCATCATCACCCCCCCCTTCCCTATTCGCATTCACCTCTCACTCAATATCAGTAAGACCAAGGAAGTAATTGTGAATTTCAGGAAGGGGAATTCGAAAGGATATGTACCAGTTCTAATTGAGGGGATTGGCAGGTGAAAGGATGACATCTTTAAGTTTTTGGGTACAGCACCTTGGCAGATCTGTCTTGAGTTCAATATTTTGATGCAGTCACAAAGAAGGCACACCAGTGGCTCACCTTTGTTAAGAGTTTGAGGAGAATTGGTTTGCCAGCAAAGACTCCTGCAAACTTCTATAGATGTAAAATGGAGAGCATCACAGCCTTGTATGGAGGCTCCAGTGCACAGGATCATACAAGGTTGCAGAGAGTTGTAGACTAAGCCAGGTCTATCATGGGCACAGCCCTCTCCAGTATCAAGGACATCTTCAAGAGGTATTATTTATTTACTTTTTAAATACCAATTTTGTCTTTGCACTGTACTACTGGATTTTGTTCTTTGTCATTCAGTTTTATTTGGGATCTACCCTATTCTATATGTTCCCTCCATTCTCTTTGCTAACACAATAATATAAACCTCACTCTTTTTTAAAAAAAACTTCCCTTGAAAGGCCTTCAAATTGAATTGTTAACTGCTTTTTCATCTCAAAAGTGTTGCCTAGTTTGATGCATATTTCAAACGGTTTCAGTTTTTTCAGATTTGCAGATTTTACTTTTCATATTTGGATTGATTTCTTTCTTGTACCTAAATAGGAAGCCTGAAATCTTACTGGTTGTGTGCAAAAATCTTGTGCGTTTTTTTAAAATAAATTAAAAAAAAATTTTTGTTTCTTTTTGCCCTGTGACAACAAGCACACACTCAATTTTTTAGATGGAAGGAAACCTGAAGCTATTATATGGATAATAAACTACCATGTCCAGTTTGCTGTTAATTGCTTAAAAGAAATAAAATAACTGTCATTAAGCACTTCAGTCTCCTCTGTGTTTGCTTATTTTGCTCTCATTCATCTGCACTCTCACAAAACATATGGATTTTCTTGCTGGAGCTTTTACACACTATCCATGTGATTTGCATGCAAAATTTCACTTTTAAAAAGCCAAGTTTCCAAATATCACTCTACTTCTTCCCACTTGCAAATTCTCCAGCAACTTTTGCATCATGACAATGCATGCAGGTAACATCAGTTTCTATATTGTACATAAATATTTATCATAGCTGCACATTCCTGACCTCATGAGCTGTCATTGTAGGAGTTTCTACTGTTTCATTAAGTCATTCAGCTTTAAATTAACTAGCAGTTCTTTTGTGCTTCTTGCCCTTTGCTGCTTTGGAATTTGACATAGCGAATCAATAATTGCTTCAATAAAAAAAAAGTGTATATATATAAATATATATATATATAAATAACAATTACAGCACGGAAACAAGCCATCTCGGCCCTTCTAGTCCGTGCCGAACGCTTACTCTCATCTAGTCCCACTGACCTGCACTCAGCCCATAACCCTCCATTTCTTTCCTGTCCATATACCTATCCAATTTTACTTTAAATGACAATACTGAACCTGTCTCTACCACTTCCACTGGAAGCTTGTTCCACACAGCTACCACTCTGAGTAAAGAAATTCCCCCTCGTGTTACCCTTAAACTTTTGCCCCCTAACTCTCAACTCATGTCCTCTTGTTTGAATCTCCCCTAATCTCAATGGAAAAAGCCTATCCACGTTAACTCTATCTATCCCCCTCATAATTTTAAATACCTCTATCAAGTCCCCCTCAAACTTCTATGTTCCAAAGAATAAAGACCTAACTTGTTCAACCTTTCCCTGTAACTTAGGTGCTGAAACCCAAGTAACATTCTAGTAAATCTTCTCTGTACTCTCTCTATTTTGTTGACATCTTTCCTATAATTCGGTGACCAGAACTGTATATAATACTCCAAATTCGGCTTTACCAATGCCTTGTATAATTTTAACATTCGTATAAATTAGTATAAGTAAGCCAGTTCTAAAATCTACAAATCATTGCAAACTCCATGTTGTCCACACCATCTGCATCAGAAATCGAAGAGGAAATGTGGTAGTGTACAATAGTGATATACTGTGTAGTTAACATGCAGCGAGGTAGAGGGTGACAACCTTGAGCGTGGTTTAAATTTCTTTGGGTGCTAGTAGCAAAAGATGTGTGCACATGCACCTTAGAGGGAACATTAGTAAGCAGTAACTATTTCCCTATTTGCACTATTAGTATTTAAATATTTATTTTAAAGTTCTGATGAAGAGTTTCAGCCCAAAAATCTACTGTTTATTCCTTTCTCTAGATGCTGCCTGACTTGCTGAGTTCCTCCAGCATTTTGTGTGTCACTCTAGATTACCAGCATCTGCAGAATCTCTTGTTTGTTGCGAAGTTGTTCAGCTTTTGCTGATTTTTAAGGTAGCTTGAATGTTCTCTTTTTTTCTAAAAAGTCTCTGAATTATGACTTTTGTAAATGCTAGTGTCTACTAAATATAAATCAGTAGGTATTTGTAGTTGTATGCTACCTTATTGTATTTTGGCAAACAGATAAACAAAAAACTGCTAATGCTAATAAAGCCCAAAAGAAGGGTTATGTTTCCTCACATAACAAGTACTTGTTTTTGCTAGGTGGGAACTTTCAGTTTCATTTAGCATCTTCTATTTGATTCTTTTATTATGTCAATCAGTTTGGCACAGGCATGTTCTCTATACAATGTTTGTTCTAACCGTTAAGTCTTTCAAAGCTTTGTAAAGTCTGTAGTCTGAAAACTTATTTATTTTCTCATTCAACCTGTTCATTGTGGCAAATTTCTTTCTGTAATTTGTATAAGTTTCAATTGAATACTTTTGAGTTGGGGAAAGACTCCATCAAAATATATGGAGTCAGATTTTCTTAGTTGGTGTGGTCATTGCTGTCATGGGGGGGGGGGGGGGTCGGGGGGAAAGGAATAAGGGTTTGCCTTTATTAAACATCTTTTGAATTATACTCCCAAGCTGCCTTGATTCTCAATGATGTGAATGCATTGTGGTTGGTGAAGAGGGTGAGGAAGATGCTGGTAGTGCCCACAAGAATCAAGACCATTTCAGCTGACTTTCTGACCTGTTTTTTTTCCCCCAGGAATAACTTTTTCTGATGTTCAGAAATTTAATAAAATAGTCTGGATGTTGTGAATCAATTAAAATGTAAAATCTGAGATATAATTCAAGCTGCTAAACATTTTCCATTCCATTTATTTTCCATTCATTGAAAATTAAAAATGAAGTTTGTAAAATTCCTTATACATGCCAGTTGGTTGTGGGAAGAAACTACTGCAGTCTTCTTGATTTGTATAATGACACTCACAGTAATGTACAGCATAGAGATGAGTTCTGATGGCTCACCTAGTCCATGCCAACTGTGATGCTTATCCTTGCTATTCCTGTTTAACTAAGTTAGGCCCTTTACAAATCTACATCTTTCCTGCCCTTTCAAGGGACTCAAGGCCCATAAGACCCATGTGGGTGAGTGTGTGTTTTTTCAGAACATCCAGAACATACCTAAAACCAAAGTCCAAGTACATCTGTTATCAAAGTATGTATACCATGTACAACCTGAAGACATGGATGAACCAGGATATTCACACTCAGAGGACTAGATGAGTGGCATTCAAGACTGATGATCCAGAACCCTACAAAAAGTAGTGAGGAAGCGTCGTAGTGTAGCGGTTAGTGTAACGCTGTTACAGCTGCAGTTCTGTTACTTTGCTATAGATATGACCTATGGAAGGTCATTGCAAGAGAAAAGGCAACTCCATGTGACGTTTGAGATGTGCAGTAATTGGATGCATGACAGCTGTGGCAGGGTTTGTATGCCATTACTTGCCATAAGACAAAACCTAACAGCATAAGTGGTTGTGGTGCTTCGCTTGATGAGCTCAATGCCTTTTATGAACATTTTGAATGGGAGAATAAAACTACTCCTGTGTGAATCCCCATAGCATCTGTCGACCCTGTTTTGGAGGCTGATGTCAGAATGTTCTTCAAGAGGTGAGGCCTCACAAGGCATCAGACCCTGATTGTATACCTGATAGATTACTGAAGACCTGTGCCAGTTATCAGGCTGGAATGTTCAAGGACATCTTCAACCTCTGCCACAGTCTGCTTTGAGAAGGTAGGTCATGATTAGGATTTACTCCTGCCTGAGCAAGGACCTGGACCCTGCAATTTGCCTACTGCCACAACATGTTGGCAGATACGATCACATTAGCTCTCCACTCAGCTTTGGACCACCTGGGCAACAGCAGTCCCTGCATCAGGTTGCCGCCATCTCAGTGCCAGTCAACATGTTTCAAAACCTGGGCTTTTGTTACCTCCCCACTATAATTGTTTCTTTGACTTCCACATCAGGAGACCAGACATTGCAGATCATTAATAACATTTCCTCCTCTCTGATGATCAACACAGGCGCACATCAGGAATGCATGAAAAGCATTGGGCTAAGCTCTACACTCA
Organism: Hypanus sabinus; assembly: GCF_030144855.1. Classification (NCBI taxonomy): domain Eukaryota; kingdom Metazoa; phylum Chordata; class Chondrichthyes; order Myliobatiformes; family Dasyatidae; genus Hypanus; species Hypanus sabinus. The sequence continues at coordinate 15,806,801 of NC_082717.1, forward strand.
TGACTGTGGCTAGACACAGCTCAAACACCATCTATAAATTTGTCAATGGTACCACTGTTTGCAGAATCGCAGATGGTGACGAAGGTATGTACATGATTGAGATAGATTTGCTGATTGGTGTTGCAACAGCAAACTTGCACTCAATAACACCAAGGCTAAAGAATTGATTATGGACTTCATTAAGGGGGAAGTTGGGATATACCATACTAGTCGTCTCCATCAGGTCAGCTGTGGAATCATTGAGTATTTTCAAGCTCCTGAGCACCAATATTTCAGAAAATCTATCCTGGACCCAACATATGGGTGCAATCATTCAGAGTTTGAGTAAATTTGGTATGTCACCAAAGACTAACAAAATTCTACAAGTGTACTGTGAAGAGCATTATGGCTGGTTGAATCATTGCCTGGTATTGAGGTTCAATACACGGAATCATACTATTGGATGAACTGCAATTGTTGACTGCTTCTGCCTCTTCTTTCTTCCTGTTTGAATCTAAAAAGATTGGGAGAAATGTTCTTTGATGGGAAATTATTACTTGATTTAAGGTTTTTGGAGTGTTTTGTGTTTTTTTTTCCACTGTTTCCACTTCCCAGTGTCTCCACTGGTGGTGTGCATTTGTGTTTTCTGACATACCATGAGAAAAAAAACAAAGGGAAATCTGTTAGTATTAAAAAACAATACAAGGATAAACACAGTAAAATTGGTCCATTGTTTAAAAGTGGGTGGGAGAGAACATTGGTCAGAAATTAATGTATTGATTTGCCCAAAGTGCATTTCAAAGTTTTATGTACCCGAAGTAACTTTGTTCTGCAGGAATTTCAAATTTTTAGATGGAAAAATAACTATTCACCGTTGATTAGATTATGAGACAAGAATTGCATTAGCTTTTCCATTCTTTATAAATATTCTTCATATTTTAAAAATCTGTAATAATGCATATTCCTATTGTTTGTGTTTTCTAGGCAGTTCATTTCACATGAACAAATGATTAAAATGCCTCAAAGCATTTTTATTCAGTGGAAGCAGCATTATCAAACTCTGGTGCACATGTAGCAGAATTTATCTTTTAATATGCAGAATTGTTAGGAACTATCAATGGAAGAAACAGACATTTTGAAAACATGCCAAAATTAGTAGTTAAGATTGGCACTAACCTTCATTTGAAACATTTAAGGAATTTTTTTTTGTCTTTTAAATTGCTAAAATCTGATCACATTACATGTTGTTTGTAATCCTGTACAAGGACTACCAAGTCTCTTTGCACCTCAGGTTTTTTGTATTTTCTTTCCATTTAGAAAATAATCAACACTTTAATTTCTCCTATCAAAGTGCATGATCATACACAGTCTAACACTGTATTCCATCTGCCATTTCTTTGCACATTCTCCTAATCTAAATCCTCCTCTAGCCTCTCTACTTCCTCAAAGTTACCTGCCCCTCCATCTATCTTCATATTGTCTGGAAACTTCAACACAAAGCCATTGATTCAGTCATCCAAATAATTGACATATAACTTAAATTCTCAACACAGACCCTTGTGGATTACCACTAGTCACTGGCAGCCAGTCAGAAAAGGCTCAGTTTATTCCCTCTCTTTGCCTCCTTCCTATCAGCCACTGCTTTATCCATGCTAGATTCTTCCCTGTACTACAATGGGCTCATTGCTTGTTAAGCAGCCTCATCTGTGGCACCTTGTTAATGTTCTTCTGAAAGTCCAAGTACACAACATAAACCAATTCTCCTTTGTCTATCGTGCTTGTTTCTTCAAAGAATTCCAACAGATTTGTAAGGCAAGATCTTCCCTCAAGGAAACCATGTGGACTATGGCCTATTTTACCATATGTCTTCAAGTACCTTATACCTCATCCTTAATAATCACCTCAACAGCTTCCCAACCACTGAGGTCAGACTAGCTGGCATACAGTTTCCTTTCTTCTGCCTCTTCTCCTCCTTGAAGAGTGGAGTGACATTTGCAATTTTCCAGTCTTCCGGAACCATTCCAGAATCCAGTGATTCTTAAAATCATTAATACCTCCACAATCTCTTCAGCCACCTCTTTCAGAACTGTGAGGTGTACACCATCTGGTCCAGGTGTCTTGTCCTTTGCCTACAGACCCTTCAGTTTTCCAAGAACCTTTTTAGTTATGGTAACTTCACACACTTCAGCCTCTTGACACCTGGAACTTCTACCATACTGCTAGTGTCTTCCACAGTGAAGACAGTTGCAAATACTTATTCGTTTCATCTGCCATTCAGTTCTTTAATTCTGGCTCATTGCACACCACCCTAACACCCAACCCAGAATAGCTGATCCTCTAGTGGGCTCAACCATGAGCTGATCTAAAAAGACATCTTACAGGCACTCTAGAAATTCCCTCTTCTGGAATCCAGCATCAACTTGATGTTCCCAATTTATCTGCATATTGAAGTCCCCCATGACTATTATAACATTGCCCTTTTGGCATGCATTTTCTATCTCCCATTGTAATTCGTGCACCACATCCTTTGTATTGTTTGGTGGTCTGTATACAACTCTCAACAGGATCTTATTACCTTTGCACTTCCTTAGTTCTATCCACAATGATTCAAGACCTTTCAACCCTGTGTCACCTCTTTCTAATGATTGATTTCATTTTTTTTAACCAATAGAGAAACACCACACCTTCTGCTTTCCTGTCTATCCTTTCAATACAATGTGTATCCTTGAACTTTAAGCTTCCAGCTATAATCTTCCAGCCATGACTCAGTGCTGCAAGTTCACCTACCTTATTCTGTATACTGTGTACATTCAGATACAACATCTTTGGGCCTGTATTTACGCTTTTCGATTTTTGTGTGACTTTAAGTTGCAGTTCATCTTGTTGACTTCAATTTTGACCTATGAACAGCACCTCCTCACTACACATTGCCTCTGCCTCTGTTTATAAGCCAGCTACCTCATCTTCAGCTCTATTATCCATCTTTCCTTTTTTTTTACTATTTGCATTCAAATAAAAGTAGCACAGGACATGAGTCTCACCATGCTCAATGTTTTGATTACTAATTTTGTCTGCGGTTTTACTAACATCTGCCTTCACAACCTCTCCACTAACTGTTCTGGCACTCTGATTCCCATTCCCCTGCAGCTCTAGTTTAAACCCCACCATGCAGCATTAAGAAGCCTTCCCGCTATGGTATTAGTCCCCCTCCAGTTCAGGTGCAAACTGTCCCTTATGTACAGGTTCCACCTTCCCTGGAAGAGAGCCGAATGATCCAAAAATCTTATGCTCTCCCTCCTACACCCAACTCCTTAGCGTAATCTTCCTAGCCTCCTAGCACGTAACTTCATCTAAGTCACAATAATAAACACAATCTGCCTAAATTAATAATACACTAACAATGTTTAATCATTCACGGTCTAGGCTGGAAAAAGTATGTGAACCTTTGTTTTAAATAACTGGTAGAACCTCCTGTAACTGCTGATCAGACTTGCACAATGGTGAGGAGGAATTTTAGACCATTCCACTGTATAAAACTGTTTTAGTTGATCAATATTTCTGAGATAACCAACATAAACGGCCCTCTTCAGGTCACAGTACAGCTTCTCATTTAGGCTTAGGTCTGGACTCCAAAACATGACTCCACAACTTGGCCATTCCAAAACACAAATTTTCGTCTTTCTAAACCATTCTGTGGATTTACTGTTGTGTTTTGGATCATTGTCCTTTTGCATTGTCCAGCTTCTTTTAAGCTTCAGATGACAAACTGTGGCCCTGATATTCTCCTGTGAAATGTCTTAATACAATTTTGAATTCATTGTTTAAGGTGATTCTGAGAGACAATATAAGGTCTGTGGAGCAGAATGTTGAGTCCATCTAGGTAGAGATTAAGAATAGTAAAAGAAAAAATCACTGGTGTATGTTGTCTATAGGCCACCTAATAAAAATATTGCAGTGGCAGTGGGGATTAATCAAGAAATAACTGAGGCTTATAAGAATGGAATGGCAGTTGTCATGGGGGATTTTAACTTCCACGTAGACTGGGTGAATCCAGTTGGTCAAGGAAGTCTTGAGGAGGACTTCATAGAATGCATCCGTGAGGGCTTTCTTGAGCAGCATGTTAGTGAACCCACAAGGGAAAATGCTATCTTAGTTCTAATCCTGTGCAATGAGACAGGTAAGATTAATGATCTTGTGATCAGGGATCCTCTTGGAAAAGGGTGATCATAGTATGATTGAATGTCGCATTCAGATGGAGGATGAAATAGTTAGATCTAAAACTAGATCTAAAAACGTACAGGAGAGATGTCGGGTAAGTTTTTTTTTAACTCAGTGGTGAGTGCATGGAATGGGCTACCGGCAATGGTGGTGGAGGTGGAGAGGATGGGGTCTTTTAAGAGGCTTTTAGATAGGTACATGGAGCTTAGTAAAATAGAGGGCTGTAGGTAAGCCTAGTAATTTCTAAGGTAGGGATGTGTTCGGCACAAATTTGTGGGCTGAAGGGCCTGTATTGTGCTGTAGGTTTTCTATGTTTCTATGTAGTGTATTATGCTTGAACAAGGGAGAATACAATGGGATGAGGGAGGAGTTGGCTAATGTGAATTGGGAGCACAGGATATTTGGTAGGACAGTTGAGGAACAGTGGAATACTTTCAAAGATTTTTCACAGTGCTCAGCAGAAGTATATTCCATTCAAAAGTAAGGACAGTAAGTGTTGTGAGAGCCATCCTTGGATAACTGAGGAAGTAAAAGATAGTATCAACTTAAAAGCTCATGTTCACTAAGTCGTAAAGAGTAATGGGAGACTGGAGGAGTGGGAAAACGTTAAAAAGCAACCGAGAACAACTAAACAAGAAATAAGGAAGGGGAAGATAGAATATGAAAGTAAATTAGCACAAAATATAAAAACAGGAGTTTTTATATAAAGCAGAAGAGGGTGGCTAAAGTCAACAAGAAGGGGAAATTGATATTGGGTGATAAGGAAATAAATGGCTGAGGCATTGAGTGACTATTTTGTGTCAATCTTCATGGTGGAGGACACGGCTAATATGCCAACAAAGGATGTTATGGAAGAAATGGGAGGTGAGGACCTTGATAAAATCACTGTCACTAAAGAGATAGTGATGAGCAAACTAGAGAGCCTGAAGGCAGCTAAATCCTCTGGTCTGGATGGGATGCAACCCAGGGTGCTGAAGAAATTGGCAGTCTCTCTATAGACTCTGGGCAGGTCCCGGCAGATTGGAAGACAACAAATGTCACGCCACTTTTTTAAAAAAGGATATTGGCAAAAGACGGGCAACTATAGGCCAGTAAGCTTAACATCTGTAGTCATGAAAATGCCTGAAGCTGTCATTAAGGAAGAAATAGTGCAACATTTAGAAAGGAGTGGTTCCATTAGACAGACACAGCAAGTCCTGTTTGAGAAACTTACTGGAGTTCTTTGAGGACATAATGAGTGCAGTGGATAGAGGGGAACGAGTGGATGTCATTTACTTGGATTTCCAGAAGGCGTTCGATAAGGTGCCGCACAAGAGACTTATAAATAAGATATGGATGCTTGGAGTTGGAGGAAGTGCATTGGTGTGGATAGTGGATTGGTTAACCAATAGAAGGCAGAGAGTTGGTATAAATGGGTGTTCCTCCGGTTGGCAGTCAGTGGTGAATGGGGTGCCGCAGAGGTCTATGCTGGGCCAGCAGCTGTGTACTATTTACATTGATGATTTGGAAGAGGGGACTGAGAGTAGCGTAGCAAAATTTGCTGATGACATTAAACTGAGTGGAAAAGCAAATTGTACAGAGGATGTGGAAAGTCTGCAGAGGGATATAGATAGGATAAGTGAGTGGGCCAAGGTCTGGCAGATGGAATACAACGTTGGTAAATGTGAGGTCATCTACTTTGGAAGGAATAATAGAAGAACAGATTATTTTAATGGTGAAAGATTGCAGCATGCTGTTGTGCAGAGGGACTTGGGAGTGCTTGATCATGAATTGTAAAAAGTTGGCTTGCAGGTACAACAGGTTATTAAGAAGGTAAACAGAATGTTGGCCTTCATTGCTAGAGGGACTGAATTCAAGAGCAGGGAGGTCATGCTGCAACTTATACAGGGTACTGGTGAGGCCGCAACTGGAGTACCTTGTGCAGTTCTGGTCTACATACTTGAGGAAGGATATACTGGCGTTGGAGGCAATGCAGAGGAGGTTCACCAGGTTGATTCCAGGGAAGAAGGGGTTAACCTACGAGGGGAGATTGAGTAGCCTGGGACTGTACTCTCTGGAGTTCAGAAGAATGAAAGGGGATCCTATAGAAGCATACAAAATTTTGAAAGGAATAGATAAGATAGAAGTAGGAAAGTTGTTTCCATTGGTAGGTGAGACTAGAACTAGGGGACATTGCTTCAAGATTCAAGGGAGAAGATTTAGGATGGAGATGAGGAGAAACTGTTTTTCCCAGAGTGGTGAATCTGTGGAACTCTGCCCAGAGAAGCAGTTGAGACTTCTTCAGTAAATATATTTAAGAAACTGATAGGTTTTTACATAATTAAGGATCATGGGGAAAAGGCAGGTAGATGGAGCTGAGTTTATGGACAGATCAGCCATGATCTTATTGAATGGGAGGGCAGGCTTGATGGGCTGGATGGCCTACTCCTGTACCTATTTCGTATGTTCTTATGTTCCCTCAACGATTCCAAGCTATCCAGGCCCTGAGACAGCAAAGCAGCTCCAAACCATGATGCTCTTTCCACCATGCTTCACAGTTGGGATGAGGTGTTAGTGTACAGTGCCCTTTTTCCTTCAAACATAGCAGTGTGCATTTTTGCCAGAAAGTTCAACTTCTGTCTCATCTGTCCACAGAACACTGTCCCAGAAGCATTGTGGAACATAAACTTTATGTGCAGCCAATTTTTTTTTTGAGAGAATGAACATCATTCTTGTTCAGTGTTTTTGTTATAGTGGACGTGTGAACACAGAATTCAGCAGGTTCTAAATATTTCTGCAGGTCTTTTGCTGTTGCCCTTTGTTCTTCACCTCTTTCAGCATTGCACATTGTGCTCTTGATGTGATCTTTGCAGGATGCTCACTCCTAGGAAGAGTAGCACCAGCACTGAATTTCCTCCATTTGTAGACAGTTTCTCTTACTGTGAACTGATGAACACTCGGGTCTTTAGAAATGCTTTTGTAACTTTTTCTAGCTTCATTCATCTCAACAATTCTTCTAAGATTCTCTGAAAGTTGTTCTGATTGAGGCCTGGTGTACACAGTTAGATCTTTCTTGAGAAGAACAGGCTTCGTCAGTAACATGTCTTTTTTTTATATAGGGCAGTGCATCTTTACAACCCACACCTCCAATCTCATTGGGGTAATCACAAAGTGCACTGCAGATGCTGTGGTCAAAGCAACACGTACAACACGCTGAAGGAACTCAGCAGGTTGGGCAGCATCTGTGGAAACAAGCTGTCAATATTTTGGGCTGAGACCCTTCGTCAGGACTGAAGAGAGGGGGGGCAGGGCCCTACAAAGAAGGTGGGGGGGATGGTGGGAAGGAGAAGGATGGTAGGTACCAGGTGAAAAACCAATAAGAGGAAAGATCAAGGGGTGGGGGAGGGGAAGCAGGGAGGGGATAGGCAGGAACGGTGAAGAAGGAATGTAATGGGAAAGCACTGTGTAGTAGAAGGAGACAGAATCAAAAGAGAGAGGTGATAGGCAGCTGGAGGAGGAGGCAGAATGAAACTGGGATGGGGGAAGGGAGAAGGAGGGAATTACCAGAAGATGGAGAATTCAATGTTCATGCCAAGGTGCTGGAGACTACCCAGACGGTATATGAGGTGTTGCTCCTCCAACCTGAGTTTGGCCTCATCATGGCAGAAGAGGAGGCTATGTATGGACATGTCCGAATGGGAATGTGAAGCAGAATTGAAGTAAGTGGCAACCGGGAGATCCTGTCTGTTGTGGCGGACGGAGCGGAGGTACTTGAGGAAGCGGTCCCCCAATCTGCGTTGGGTCTCGCCGATGTGGAGGAGGCCGCACTGGATGCAATAGATGACCCCAACAGGCTCACAAGTGAAGTTTTGCCTCACCTGGAAGGACTGTTTGGGGCCCTGAATGGTAGTAAGAGAGGAGGTGTAGGGCCAGGTGTAGCATTTATGCTCTGTTCCCAGTTCCTCCATCTCTGCCGCATCTGCTCCCAGGATAAGGCTTTCCATTCCAGGACATCTCCAGTGTCCTCTTTCTTTAAGGATCATGGTTTCCCTTCTGCCATCATCAATGATGCCCTCACCCACATCTCCTCCATTTCCTGCACTTCAGCCCTCACCCCATTCTCCCGTCACCAGAACAGGGACTGAATTCCCCTTGTCCTCACCTACCACCCAAGCAGCATCTGTTGCTCCTGGTGCAGCCTCCTCTACATCGGCGAGACCCGAGGCAGGTTGGGGGACCACTTTGTCGAGCACCTCCGCTCCCTCCCCCCACCTTCTTTATAGGGCCCCTGCCCCCTCCCTCTTCAGTCCTGACGAAGGGTCTCGGCCTGAAACGTTGACTGCTCATTTCCACAGATGCTGCCCGACCTCCTGAGTTCCTCCAGTGTGTTGTACGTGATGCTCATTGGGGTAATGCCTTCTACGAAAGCTATTTGGAGTCAGGTGTTCCAATCAGAGGGTCACATACTTTTTGAACCTAGATTGATTGTTTAAATGGTGTACTCAATATTGATGAAGTTTGTTAATTTAGGCAGGTTGTGTTTGTCTATTATTGTGATGCAGATGAAGATCAGTCCACATTTTGAGTAATTAATACAGAAAACCAGGTAATTGTAAAGGGTTCACAAACTTTTTCTTAGAACTGTAATGTCACCGGATAGAGCACTACAGGCATTCACAGTTTCACAAATATATAAGAGAAACAAAATAGAATCAATGATAGACCATCAAAGATTGTGCAAAAGGTGACAAGCTGCAATTACAAAATGAGGGAAAAATACATAGTAAGAAAATGAGTCCATAGGTTATGGGAACAGTTCAGTGATGGGGTGAGTGAAGTTATTTCTTGTTCAAGAGCCTGATGGTTATGGGATGATAACTGTTTCTGAACTTGGTGATGTGCCTCCTGAGGCTCCTATACCTTAATCCAGGTCATGTAAGAAGAGAATATGACCTGGATGGTGGAAGTCCTTGATGCATGCTGTGTTCCTGTGACAGCGCTCTGTAGATGTGTTCAGTGATGGGGAGGGCTTTACCTGTGATGGACTAGACTGCACTCGCTACTTTTTGTAGGCTTTTCCATTCAAGGGTATTAGTGTTTCCATACGAGGTTTTGATATACAGTCAATATACTCTCCGCTACATTCTTCTTGGGCACCAGTATAATTCAAGTCTATTTGAAGCATGTGGGTACTTCAGACAGCCTAAGTGAGAGGTTAAAGATATTAGTGAACACTCCAGCCTAATGATCAGCTCCACTGCCTCATAAATTTTATAAAATTCTCCTCCACTGCTTTGTGGCTATACCCGCTCACGAGAAAAGCTTTGGGAGTAAACCCAGAGGAAAAATCTGCTGTCAGAGTCCCGAAGGCGGCTGGCTGCTGTATCCAGCACCGGCACGGCAATTCCTGTGATGCTACTGGCATCAAACTGTATCGACTTTGGTTGTTCCTTTGGACCTGTCATCAGCATGGAGAAGGGAGTTCGATTGCATGGGCAACAGACGGATCTCCATATCAACTCTGCTCTTGCTTGTGCCATGGAGAAGCCACTCCCAGTGACTACTAGAGACGCAGTACCCATGGTTGATCATGACCAACAGAGGCCACAATGATCAGTATAGATCTTTAGTACTCAGTTGGTCAGATGCTTTCTGTGAGTTCACCCTCCCAAAGGATGCTCTTGCATCGACCTCAGTGAAATCATAGGGTCATCGGGGGCTGTGGGAGTTTGTGAAGGTGCATCCACATTTTCACAATTGTGCTCAACTGGAGTGAAATCTTGTTTCTCCTGTGTTACTTGGTTTCACTTTGAAGGAGGTGTTAGTGTTCAACCTCTGTCATAGCTGCTGAGCATTCTTCAGTGATTCAAGGTAGCTCCAAAATTGCCACTTCGCATATGAGATGTCTTTCTGGAGATTGTGTTGGACCTCTTTTCCACTGATTTTTGTCCTGAGCAATTTGTGGATCTCATAATTCATCCAGAACTTGTGGTTGTGGAAGATTTTGAATGATTCTACAACTGTTTAAGTCTGTGACAACTGTGGTGTGCTCGTTCAGATCCTCATTCATTCAGATCCTTTGATTCCATGAACATGTTCAGTCTATCAACTCAAAGCATTCCTGTTGCCAATCCTCTGCCTCCCACAACTACTTCATTGTCCTCAATGAGGATGTGTGAGGTGTTGCACTTGAGTAAGTCAGATGAAAGGGGAATATGATAAATGGAAAAACCCTTAATAACACTGTGCAGAGGGATCTTGGAGTCTTTAAGTGTGTAGATACTGAATGTGGCAACACAAGCAGATAGGATGGTAACCAATGTGTATGATGTGCTTGCCTTCATCAATCTAGCCTTTTGAGTATGAATCAGGAAGTCTGTGGCAGTTGTATTAAACTTTGGTAAAGCTGCACTGAATGTTGCAACAGTTGTAGTCATCCCATTACAGGAAGGGTGTTGAGGTTCTGCAGAAGGTGTAGAGAAAATTCACCAGGGTGCTGCTTGCTTTAGAGGACAATAGCGCAGAAAAAAAAAATTGGGCTGACTTTGATTGTTTAACCTGGAGTTTCAAAGCTTAAGTGGAGACCTGATAGAATTTTATAAAATGTATGAGGCATAATTAGGGTAGATAGTCTCTTTCCCAGTGTAGAAATGCAAAATATTTGAAAGCATAGGTTTAAAGGGTGGGGTAGGGGGAAGAATTTTATTTTACTCAGTGGCAGGTGCCTGAAATTTTTGTGCCTGGGTTTGTGATTAAAGCTGACATGATACAGGAGGCATTTAGACAGACATGAGCCTGAAAGGAATGGAGGGCTATAGATGCAAACATGAGGAAATCTGCAGATGCTGGAAATTCAAGCAGCACACACAAAATGCTGGTGGAACATAGCAGGCCAAGCAGCATCTATAAGGAGAAGCATAGTTGACGTTTTGGGCTGAGGCCCTTGGTCTTGTAATCCACATTTGATGGTGATGTGGGTCAGCAGTTTCTGATTTCCTCCCTTTACGTTTCTATTTGTATATGAAAAGACAATGGATGCTGATATGCCGCCAACTAGATATATTGCTGTGTACAGTCTCAGCAAGTCTAGACTGATCCAGTCTCACAGGGCCAAGTAGATATTGCTGCTAGCTTCTCAGTGTTTTACTTGCCTTGAAGTCACAAACTTACCTTGTTATTTAGTCTGGTGTTAACAGTTGGGGTTAGATTAAATTTATTTATCACATAAAAAACCTACAGCTCAATACAGGCCTTTCAGCCCACAATGCTGTGCTGAACATGTACGTGCTTTAGAAATTACCTAGGGTTACCCATAGCCTTCTATTTTTCTCAGCTCCATGTACCTATTCGGGAGTCTCTTAAAAGACCCTATTGTATCCACCTCTGTGTTTTTATATATTTTTTTATATATATATAAAAAAACTTACCCCCGACATCTCTGTACCTGCTTCCAAGCACCTTAAAACTGTGTCCTTTTGTGATAGCCATTTCAGCCCTGGGAAAAAAACTCTTGACTATCCACATGATCAATGCCTCTCATCATCTTATACAGGTCTATCAGGTCACTTCTCATCCTCAGTCGCTCCAAGGAGAAAAGGCCAAGTTCACTCAACCTATTCTTGTAAGGCATGCTCCCCAATCCAGGCAACATCCTTGTAAATCTCCTCTACACTCTTTCTATAGTTCCTGTAGTGAGGTGACCAGAACTGAGCACAGGTGGAGTCTATGTACATCAAAGCATGTGGTGAAATGTGTTGTTTTCACTATCAGTCAACACAACCCAAGGTTTTGATAGGGGTAGTACACTAGTGTTGCCACACAATGTGGCATGTCCATGGTGTTCAGTAGAATAATACTTAGCTTATATGTATACAATGTCCTGTGTATGTTACTCAAAATGGGTTTTTTGGTTTGCTAAGAGTAGGAATGCTTCTTTGTCTTATAAGTGTTTATCTCGCAGTTGTTTTGCTTTATACTTGTTGATAAGGTAATTGTATTCATTTGTTAACCAATGGGGAATGTTATTTTGTCTTGTGAGACTGGGAACTTGGGGGAGGGGTTTTTTGCAGGCTTTTGGTAGAGAGCCGGGAGGAAGACGTCAAGGAAGGTGGATGTGCGCTGCACTGCTCGGAAGACCACCGGGCGTGGTCCTAGGTGCAAAGACGTGGAGGTCGGAGGCAAGCAACGGGGGGTCGAATGGTTCGATGTTTGAGCTCCAACGGTGTGCACTAAACTGACTGAACTTTGATAAGTTGGCGCCTTTTTGTTTTTTTCCCTTGCATATATATTGCATTGCCTAATATTTTAATTTTAGTAAACTCTTTAAAGTGTATTTTATAACGGTATTTGTTGTGGGTTTGATACTGTGGGCGGGCGCGAGGCATAAACTCGATTCTCACAGCACCTGTGTGTACGGGAGGTGGGATTGGTGTGTGGCTGGATCTCCTTTTCCCCTAGACATATACCAGCCTGTTGGGTAAGTGTTACATATGGCACAAGCAGCAGCAATAATACCAATGAAACAGAACAGCAGCATAGCAAGCCCATTTAACATTCGCAGGCTGCCTTTGACCTCCAGTCCTTGGTCTTGGCCCCAGACTTGCCAGTCCTGGGATCTCAACCTCCAGGCTCGCTGACCTCTGGATTTTGACCCCAGGATGCTCTGATCATGGGCCTCTGTCTTGGCACCTGCTCACTGAACTTGGACCTTAAATCCCAGGACTCGCTGACCTCAAAGTTCAAAGTAAATTTATTATCAACGTATGTATATGCCACCCTTGGATTCATTTTCTTGAGGACATTCACAGTGGATAAAATGGAATGAATGCAAAATGTACACCGAAAGTTGGACAAACAATGCGCAAAAGGACTGTAAACAAAAAAAAAAACAAATAATAAATAAGACCAAGATAGAGCAGGAAAATCATAGTGATATGCTATGGGCTGCTTACAAAATTTGTAACTATCTGTTTTGAATTATTCTCATTGTACTGTGCAGCATATGATTTCCTTTTTAAGCAACAAACTTTTGAACCGTCTTAATGAACTTGCAATTTCACAATCATCTGAAGGACTTGGTGGACTTGACTCTCAAGCATGCACGTACATCATCTTTAAGCAGACAAAGGTAGATTGTTATGGCCATAAGAGGTGGGGGGAGGGGTTGTGCTCCAAGCCAGGCTTGAAGCACAGAGTAATGAGATCCCCTCTACCTAGCATATTGTTAGCAAATGTGCAGTTGCTGAAGAACAAGATTGAGATTGCTGTATCAGAGGGAAATGAGGAATTACTGTCTGTTATTTGGAGATGTGGCTCACTCTGGACATGCTGGATGCATCGATAAGACCCAGAGCCTACATGATATACAGGATGGACCAGACTGCTGATTTGAAGAAGGCAAAAGGTGGGGGGGTCTGTGTTTCATGATGAACTCTCTGTGGTGCTTGGATGTGGTGGTTTTGTCAGACTCTTCTTCCCCAGACCTGGAACATCTAATGATTAAGTGCTGACCGTTCTACTTACCAAGTGAGTTCTCCTCTGTGACTCTGACTGAAGTTTACATATCACCAAAAGCCGGTGGTAATCAAGAACTAGAGATATTGAATGTTGCCATCACCAAATAAGAAATAATTCACTCTGACGCATTTCAAATCATAATCAAGACTTTAATCAGGCTTGTTTGAAGAAATCTCTGCCCAATTATCATCAACATATAACCTGCAGCACTAGGGGTCATTTTTATTATTTTATTTATTTCTCATTTTGTAATTGCACATTTTGTTGTGTAATGCACATTGGTTGTCTGTCCATCCTGTTGGATGCAGGTTTTCATTGATTCTGTTATTTTTCTTGGATTTACTGAGTATGCCCTCAAGAAAATGAATCTCAGGGTTGTATATGATGACATGTATGTACTTGAAACAAATTTACATTGAACTTCAAATATATAACAAATAATATGGAAAACCTGAGTTGTAGAGTCCTTGAAAGTGAGTCCATGGGTTGTGGAATTAGTTCAGTATTGAAGTGAATGAAATTATCCATGCTCGTTTAGGAGCCTGATGGCTGAACCTGGTGGAGTGTGCCCCAAGGCTTTTGTACCTCCCTGGCTAATGGCAGCAATGAGAAGTGAGCATGGCCTGGATGATGGATGCTGCTTTCTTGTGGTAGTCCTCCTTGTAGATGTGGTCAATGGTGGGAAGGGCTTTTTCTACGATGGACTGGGCTGTATCCTCTACTCTTGAAGGCTATTCTCTTGGCCATTGGTGTTTCTGTACCATGCTGTGATGCAGTGGTCCCCAACCACTGGGCTGTGGACTGGTACCGGGCCACAAAGTGTGTGCTATTGGGCCACAAGGAAACAATATGATTTGGAGATATGAAACGATATGAGTCAGCTGCACCTTTCCTCATTCCCTGTCATGCCCACTGTTGAATTTGAATGCACATGAGGTCATTACCCACGTGAGGTCATCAGTTGCCTAAACGCAGTAATATCCTAGCGCTAGGGATCACTGGTTAGCCTGGGTAACCGGCTGCCTCATGTGGCTGGCGAGAAGCGCTGTTGCTACTGGCCTGGAGAGCAGACAGATGGGCATTGCCTCTAAACCTGTTTAGCACACCGAATGTTTGTGGGGAACCTGGTGCTAAAGTATTCGCAGACAACCTAATTCGGGCTCAGTTTTGTAAGTAGCAGAGGAGCTATCGTGCTGCAATCTACTGAAAGTCATCCCTCAAGCCAAACTTTTGTTGGCCGATAGATCCTACCTACAAGGAGGGTGGGTGTGTTTAATATCCAAACGTTACTTAAAATGTTATGATTCTATTGACTAATAAGTGAGTTTTAATTGACTTATCGCTATATTCATGCGAGGAAAATATGCGCTGTGTGTTTAACATTAAATTTGTTAGATAAATTCTTTAAGAAACGAAATTCTGTGTATTAGCCACTTGTTGTTGACTTTTCACCTATATTCCAGTTGTGATTAACAAATATTGTCAATATTAAACCGGTCTGCAATGCAGAAAAAGGTTGGTGCCCCCGCTGTGATGTAACCAGTCGGACACTCTCCAGTGTGCCTCTATGGAAGTTTGTCAGAGTTTTAGATGACATGTCAAATCTGCACAAACTTCTTAGAATGTGGAGGTGCTGCTGTACCTTTTTTGTAATTGTACTTAGGTGCTACACCCAGGAGAGATCCTCTGAAATGAAAGTGTCATGGAATTTAAATTACTGATCCCCTGATGAAGATTGGCTCATGGACATCTGGTTTCCTCCTTTGTAGTCAATAATCAACTTTTTGTTTTGCGTCGTCGAGTAAGAGGTTGTTGTTGTGGCACCATTCATCCAGATTTTCAGCCTCCCTTCTATATGCTGATTCATCACTACCTTTGATTTAGCTGCTAAGAGTGGTGTCACCAACAAACTTGAAAGTGCATTGGAGTTTTACTTAGCCTCACAGTCATAGGTTAAAAACAAATAGAGAGAGGGCAAAGCACAGCCTCAGATATGTAATCCAGGACAAAATTAAGTTCAGAATAAATTTATTATCAAATACATATGTCACCATATACTTCATTGAAATTCATTTTCTATTACTATTCAAATAACAAGAGGCAATCTGTCAGCCATTTTGATGTTACCTTTTATGATTTGCCTCTTTCCATTTTTTTGTAACTTACTGATGTTTCAATTGGAGAGCGTTGTCATATTCTCGTGATTCAACGTATTCATTCATATGTTGTCATATTCTGATTCTCCAAAATAAGAACCAGTACTGTACTCTATTGTGTTCTGGTTTAAAACTATTAATTATATGTACCCTCTTCTATAAATTTCTACTTTTCCTTTATGCTGTTTATTTGTGTTCTATCTACATTAGGATGATTGAAACAAATGTTAATAATCTTTGCATGTTTTTAATACCTGATATGTGTCTGGAAGTTTGGTTCTGTCTCTTGGTCATTGCATGTCTATTAAATACTATATATTTGATACTATAACAACTGTTATGTCTTTCAACTTCATCTTAGTTAACTATCTCTTTTCTCACCTGTAATTGTTTATATGATCAGTTTAAAAACGTCAACTGTGTTTTTCTCCCCCCATCACCGTTGCTCCTTCAGATACCATAACCATCACTTTAATTCCTTATGGCTCCTAGACATCTTATTTGCCCTGTATAGATTGTGGTATATACGGTATGTATTGGTTTATAATTTAAAAACCTGGTTTGGACTTCTAGGTCTCTCTTATCACCAACATTTTTTAGCACCTTTCCATTTACTTCATCTGTCCTACTCCTATTTGACATACTGTAGCGCCTCTTTTCCTAGCGTATCCGAACCGACTCACAATTAGATAGCCTACGGGGGTTTGCGAGCACAGAGCTTTGGAACCTCTTCGCCATGGGGGGCCGGTTGACAGAGGCTTAAAAGTGAGGCTGAAGTTTTCGAATAAAGTTTTTCCTTCGACTGCAGTTACCGACTCCGTGTCGTAATTCTAGCGCTGCTTGTAGCACACCGCTACAATTGGTGACCCCGACGGTCCAAACGATTTTTGGACCAGAAATGACCGACGCCGCCTCTGTTCATGCGGTTTCGTTGAAACTGCCGGGTTTCTGGACACAGCGCCCGGACCTATGGTTCCAGCAAGCCGAAGCCCAATTCCACGTTCGCCGGATCACCTCAGAAGACACCCGCTACTACTACGTGGTGGGCTCCCTCGACCAGGACACAGCTGCCCAGGTCGCGGAGTTCGTACAGTCGCCCCCGGCAGACGGCAAGTACACGGAATTCAAAGCCCTGCTCCTCGGGACTTTCAGACTCTCACGGCGCGAGCGGGCTGCCCGTTTACTGCACCTGGACGGCTTGGGCGACAGACCTCCATCGGCTTTAATGAATGAGATGTTGTCTCTGGCCGAGGGACACACAGGCCTCATGTTTGAGCAGGCATTCCTGGAGCAGCTGCCCGAGGACATACGCCTGCTGCTGTCCGACGCGGATTTCAGTGACCCCCGGAAGGTGGCAGCCCGGGCGGACTTGCTGTGGAACGCCAAAAAGGTGAGCGGGGCGTCCATCGCACAGATCTCCCAGCCACGCTCCCGGCAGCAAACCAGTCCAGGCCCGGCCGCAGAGCCCACTAACCCCCGGCCCAATGACCACTGGTGCTTCTACCACCAGCGGTGGGGCGCAGAAGCCCGCCGTTGCCGCCCGCCCTGCAAGTTCCCGGGAAACGCCAGGGCCAGCCGCCGCTGATGGCTACGGCGGCTGGCCATCGGGATAGCCTCCTGTATGTGTGGGATAGCAGGTCGGGACTGGGGCTGAGGTCAGCGTTTTACCTCCGATGAGTTACGACACCCGCAGCAGGGCACCGGGTCCCCCCCTGAGGGCCGTGAATGGCAGCACAGTAAGGACCTATGGCACCCGTCAGGTGCAGCTACAGTTCGGCCCCAGCCAGTTCACGTGGGACTTCACACTGGCCGCCGTAGCCCAACTGCTTCTGGGTGCGGATTTTTTGCGAGCTCACAGCCTGCTGGTTGACCTGCCCAGGAAGAGACTGGTACACGCCGAGACCTTTCAGACGTTCTCCCTGGGCGCGGCCCAGTTGCCAGCCCCTCACCTCGGCTCCATCACGCTGTCCGACAACGATTTCACCAGGGTCCTGGCGGAGTTCCCATCGGTTCTGGCACTGCAGTTCACAGCAGCCATGCCCAGGCACGGCGTACAGCACCACATCCCGACACAGGGACCACCCCTCCATGCCCGTGCTCGGCGGCTTCCCCCGGACAAGCTCCGACTGGCGAAGGAGGAGTTCCAGAGAATGGAGGAATTGGGGATCATCCGGCGGTCCGACAGCCCCTGGGCTTCCCCCCTGCACATGGTGCCCAAAGCGACGGGGGGCTGGAGACCGTGCGGCGACTACCGCAGGCTGAATGAGGCTACCACACCGGACCGCTACCCTGTGCCGCACATTCAGGACTTTGCGGCAAACCTGCACGGCGCCCGGATCTTCTCCAAGGTCGACCTTGTCCGAGGGTACCATCAAATCCCGATGCATCCTGGCGACGTCCCCAAAACGGCTCTCATCACCCCGTTTGGCCTCTTCGAGTTCCTCCGCATGCCGTTCGGCCTGAAGAATGCCGCACAGACGTTCCAGCGGTTAATGGACGCGGTGGGACGGGACCTGGACTTCGCGTTCATCTATTTGGATGACATCCTCATAGCCAGCGGCAGTCGTCAGGAGCATCTGTCCCACCTCCGTCAACTCTGCGCCCGACTGAGTGAGTACGGTCTTACAATCAACCCTGCCAAATGCCAGTTCGGACTTGATACCATTGACTTCCTGGGCCACAGGATTACTAAAGACGGGGCAACCCCTCTGCCCGCTAAGGTAGATGCGGTCCGCCACTTCCCCCGACCCACCACGATCAAAGGCCTTCAGGAATTCGTAGGTATGGTCAATTTCTACCGCCGCTTCCTCCCTTCAGCTGCCCGGATCATGCGCCCCCTGTTCGCCCTGATGTCGGGTCCGAGCAAGAACATTACCTGGGACGAGGAGTCCGCCGCCGCTTTCGTTCAAACGAAGGAAGCTTTGGCTGACGCCGCAATGCTAGTACATCCCAGAATGGACACCCCTACCGCCCTCACAGTGGACGCATCAAACACGGCAGTCGGTGGGGTGCTGGAGCAGCTCATCGCAGGTCGCTGGCAACCCCTGGCGTTTTTCAGCAAACACCTGCGGCCTCCCGAGCTCAAGTACAGTGCTTTTGACCGGGAACTGTTGGCGCTGTACCTGGCAATCCGGCATTTCAGGTACTTCCTAGAAGGCCGGCCCTTCACCGCGTTCACGGACCACAAACCGCTTACCTTTGCGTTTACGACAGCATCCGACCCCTGGTCATCCCGCCAGCAACGCCACCTGTCCTACATCTCTGAATACACAACGGATGTCCGGCACGTCTCGGGTAAGGACAATGTCGTGGCGGATGCGCTCTCTCGCCCTACCGTTCATGCCCTTTCCCCAGGGGTAGACTTTGAGGCACTGGCAGAGGCACAGCAGGTAGATGAGGAGATTCCGAGTTACAGGACTGCAGTCTCTGGTTTGCAGCTCCAGGACTTCCCCGTGGGCCCAGGTGAGAGGACCCTACTCTGTGACGTCGCCACCGACCGGCCCCGTCCGGTCGTCCCCGCAGCCTGGGGGTGACGTGTTTTCGACTCCATTCATAACTTGGCGCATCCCTCCATCCGGACAACTGTCCGGCTGGTTTCCAGCAGGTTCGTTTGGCACGGTCTCCGCAAACAGGTCAGTGAATGGGCCAAAACGTGCATGCACTGCCAGACGGCCAAGGTTCAGCGGCACACCAAAGCCCCACCGCAGCAGTTCCATCCCGCCCACCGGCGTTTCGACCACATTCATGTGGATATCGTGGGCCCCCTGCCAGTGTCGCGCGGAGCGCGTTACCTCCTGACTATCGTGGACCGGTTCACAAGATGGCCAGAGGCGGTCCCGCTCACCGACACCACCTCCGAATCTTGCGCCCGAGCCCTGCTCGCCACCTGGATATCCCGCTTTGGTGTACCAGCCCACATTACCTCCGACAGAGGCGCCCAGTTCACCTCCAGCCTGTGGTCAGCTATGGCCAGCCTTTTGGGGACTCAGCTGCACCACACCACTGCCTACCACCCACAGTCGAACGGGCTAGTGGAGCGTTTCCACCGTCACCTGAAGTCGGCCCTCATGGCCCGCCTGCGAGGGGCCAACTGGGCGGACGAGCTTCCCTGGGTCCTTCTCGGCATCCGCACAGCGCCCAAGGACGACCTGCACGCCTCGTCGGCCGAGTTGGTATACGGCGCGCCCCTGGCCGTCCCCGGGGAGTTCCTACCAGCCCCGAGGGGGCAAGAGGAAGAACCCGCTGCAGTCCTGGGCAGACTTCGCGAGAAGCTCGGTAACCTGGCCCCCATACCCACGTCACAGCATGGGCGGCACCCGACCTGCGTACCCAAAGACCTACGGAACTGTAAGTTTGTGTTTGTACGAAGGGGCGGGCATCGGCCGCCGCTGCAGCGGCCATACGAGGGGCCGTTTACGGTGCTCCGGAACAACGGGTCCACGTTCGTGCTGGACGTTGGGGGGAAGGAGGAGGTTTTCACGGTGGACCGCCTCAAGCCGGCCCATGTGGACCTGGCGCAACCGGCCGAGTTTCCGGCGCCTCGGCGCAGAGGCCGACCTCCCAAGCAGGTTCTGGCCCAGGCTGTGGACATTGGGGGGTGTATCGCCGGTTCTGGGGGGGGGGGGGGGGGGGTTATGTAGCGCCTCTTTTCCTAGCGTATCCGAACCGACTCACAATTAGATAGCCTACGGGGGTTTGCGAGCACAGAGCTTTGGAACCTCTTCGCCATGGGGGGCCGGTTGACAGAGGCTTAAAAGTGAGGCTGAAGTTTTCGAATAAAGTTTTTCCTTCGACTGCAGTTACCGACTCCGTGTCGTAATTCTAGCGCTGCTTGTAGCACACCGCTACAATACTATCAGGATTAAATTCAGTTTGGCCAATGCTCCAACTGGTTTATATCTTGCCATAATTGTGGACAACCTTTTTCACAATCCACAAAAATGATTCTGGTGTTGTCCACAAACTTTACTAATAATTTAGTAAAGTTTATGATTTTCCCCTCGTAAACCATACTGATTATCCCTAGTTAGTTCCTGCCTTTTGAAACGAACATAAATGTTGTCTCTTAGAATTTTATTCACTAATTTAACAGCCATTGACTAACTAGCTGGCTTATTCTTCCTGCTCCTAAATATAGGAACAATACTAGATATCTTTCAGTCTTCTGGTACCTTGCTTGTGGCTAGCAGAAGTGAGAAAATCTGTGAAAGCTCCAGAAAGTTCCTCCCTTGTTTTTATTTGTTGACTGCAGTTAAGGTTTTCAGAGATGGCTTTGTTAACTTTAAAATTTTGTTAGTAATATACCTCCTTTTTTTAAAAAGTGTTTTTAAGTGGGTAGATTATTTTTCTGTTAGAGCTTCCAGAAACTTTTATAGACTTTAACCTATTTCTTTGCTGAATGAAGAATAACCCAAATTAATCATAGTGAAATTAGGGAAGTACCATACTCAAGTTAAATGACATGTATGTGAACTTTGTTCCTTTTTAGAAGGATCTAGGCCATGGGAAATGCAATACAGTGAATCTTTAGATTTTAGTAGATTTATTTATTTAGCAATACAGTGCAGAGAAGGCCCTTCTAGCCTTTCGAGCCGTACCTTTCCAGCAACCCCACAAACTTGATTAACCCTAACCTAATCACAGGACAGTTTACAGTGACCAGTTAACCAACATGGTATGTGAATGAATGAAATTTTATTTCGGTCAGTACAAACATAACAAAAAGCATCATTTTCAATGATGATTTCATAAAACAAAATTAAATAATAAAAATCTTTAAAACAGACCAAAAGGGTGTGGCTGAAGTTACAGCTTATTATGCCTACCCCTCTTGTACAAACACATATTTGGTGTCAAATCATCACATCAAAACAAAAAATTTCATAATCTTTTAACACAAAATCCAATTCCAAGTATCATTTATTTACATTACTCCCATTCATTTTAAGTCATGTATTTTATATTTGTTCATTAAATTATTATTAAGTAATTTTTTAAACTTGTTAAGTGTGGTGCATGTTTTTAAATTCTCATTACAACTGCCCAATAAATTCACCCCTCTGACTGAAGTACGAGGATTTTTTTACATTTGTTCTTATCCTTTGTTTTTGAAATATACACGCTCCTCTCAAATCATGTTGACTTTCTCTCATTTTAAACAATCTTTGGATACTTTGTGGTAACTGTATTTTTTACTTTATACATAATTTGTATTATTTAAAAATTTACAAAATCTCTGAATTTTAAAGTATTTAGTTGAATAAATAGTGGATTGGTTGGCTTATAATAACTTGTCTTATTTATAATTTGTATGGCTCTCTTTTGGAGTAGAAAAATAGAATTTGTATTTGTTTTGTATGTATTTCCCCATACCTCTACACGGTAAGTCATGTATGAGACTATAAGTGAACAGTTTAAAGTATACAAAGATTCCTGTTTTAAGAAATCTTGCACTTTGTACAATATTGCAATAGATTTTGACATTTTTGCTTTGACGTAATTTATGTGGTTTCCAGCTTAATTTATTATCTATTACCACTCCTAAAAATTATGTCTTTGAGCTGTGGGAGAAAACTGGAGGATTATTTTCCTTTCCCTTTTACTTTCATTTTCCATGTATAAGAAAGGAAACAGTACTTCAATATCTAACATGATTAGGTTTATCTGGTGATGTTCTTTAGCCAGGGAGAAATAACTGTGCTTAGCTTTTTTAAACCTTTTTCAATTTTTGTGATGTCCATTCTCTGATTTTTTTTTTCCTTCCTTAACACCTTTGAATCCACGTTCATTTTGAAGACCTTATTGAAGTGCTGATTTGTGTACTTTGAGTATTAATGATGAAAAGTCTGAACCATAAATACATAAAAGAAATTTCTTTGGTTAGCAATGCATTTTTGTTGAATGGCAAAGGCCAACCAAACTTGTACAGTGACTGATTAAGATGATTTCTGAAGAAAAGGCACCCTAAAGAATAAATACAACAGAAAGCATAGTTATCTTGTTCCTTTAAATAGAACTCTTGCATATGCACAGGTTTTTACTACAATCTCTCAAGGGATGTATGATGATAAATAGAACTACTTAGAAGAAGAGGTTACAAGAAAGGATATTCAATGTCTTTGAGTTACAAAATGAAAAGTTCATAATTTCATATTGAATTGGCATAGAACAGAAACAAGCTCTCTGGCCTATTAGTATTCATGTGGATCATGAAATACCCATCTGTTTTAATCCCTTTATTAGCAAATCAAAGACTTGTCCCAATACAATTAAAATGTTATAAATGTCTCTGTCTTCACTTGGGTCATGTATTCCAGTTTCCAGTCCTCTTCTAGGAGACCTCCAGCCTCCTGATAACCACATCTGCACTAGATGTAACAAGCAGCAACTCAGAATGTGTCAAGGAACTGGATCTGTAGCTCAATAACCTTAAGCTCATATGGGAAACTGAGGAGATAATAGATGGGAGCTACAGAGAGGTGGTCACCTCCTGAGTTGCAGGGGCAAGGTAAATGGCTGACTGAGGAGAGGGAAGAGAAATGGACAGTCAATACAGAGTACCCTCTGGCCATTCCCCTCAGTATAACTATACTGTTTTGGATACTTTTGAAGGGGGTGACCTACCTGCAGGCAACAACAGTGACAGGGTCTCTGGCACTGATTTTGGTGCTGTGGTTTAGAAGAGCGGCGAAGGGGACTGTAGTAGCAATAGGAGATTCCATAACTAGAGGAATAGAGATGAGATTCTGTAGATACAATAGCGACATTCGGATGGTATGTTGCCTCCCAGGTCCCAGGGTCATGGATGTCTGTGATTGGATCCACAGTATTCTTAAGGGGAATGGCGAGCAGCCATAAGTCTTGCCACACATTGGCACCAAGTGACATAGGTAGAAATGAAGTCCTGAAGAGAGATTTTGGGAGCTAGGTAGAAAACTGCCTGTGCCATACGCTAGTGAGGGTAAGAATAGGAGTATTTGATGGATAAATGAGTGGCTGGAGGAACGGGTGTAAGGGGTAATGCTTCAGGTTTCAGGATCATTGGGATCTTTCCTGGGGAAGGTACAACCTGTACAAAAGGGGCGGGTTACATCTGAATCTGAAGGGGGCCAATATCGAGGAAATCTGCAGATGCTGGAAATTCAAGCAACAAAATGCTGGTGGAACGCAGCAGGCTAGGTAGCATCTATAGGAAGAAGTACAGACGATGTTTTGGGCCGAGACCCTTTGTCAGGACTAACTGAAAGAAAAGATAGTAAGAGATTTGAAAGTGGGAGGGGGTGGGGAAGATCCAAAATGATAGGAGAAGACAGGAGGGGGAGGGATGAAGCTAAGAGCTCAAGTTGATTGGCAAAAGAGATACACAGCTGGAGAAGGAAGAGGATCATAGGATGGAAGGCATTCTGATATGTCTATCCATGGCTGTCTCTACTGTCAAGATGAAGATATGCTCAAGGTGGAGGAACAACACCTTATATTCTGGGTAGTCTCCAACCTGATGGCATGAACATCGGTTTCTCTAACTTCTGTTAATGCCCCCCCTCTTTCTTACCCCACCCCTTATTTATTATTCCCCCCTTTTTTCTTTTCTCTCTTTTCTTTCTCTGCCCTGCTCACTATCACTCCTTGCCTGCTCTCCATCTCTCTCTGGTGCTCCCCTCCCCCTTTCTTTCTCCCTAGGACTCCTATCCCATAATCCTCTTCCTTCTACAGCTATGTATCACTTTTGCCAATCACCTTTCCAGCTGTTAGCTTCATCCCACCCCCCCCCCACATCTTCTCCTATCATTTTGGATCTCCCCCTCCCGCTTTCAAATCTGTCACTATCTCTTCTTTCAGTTAGTCCTGACGAAGGGTCTTGGACTGAAATGTCAACTGTACTATTTCCTATAGATGCTGCCTGGCCTGCTGCGTTCCACCAGCATTTTGTGTGGGGGACCAATATCCTTGGGGCCAGTTTTGCTAGAGCTGCATGCGAGGGTTTAAACGGAGATGGGAACTGGAGTGAAAGGGTTGAGGATGGGTCATTTGGTTTACAAATGGAGGTGGAGTGTAGTGAGACTTATCATCAGCTTGCCTTGCTAGGGCAAAATTACAGTCACTTGGATGAGTTGCGATCTAAAAGGAGGACAGAATTGAAAACGGTGATGAATACAGGACTGAAGGTGTTATATTTGAATGCATGCAGTATATGGAATAAGTTAGGTGAATTTGTAGCACAGTTACAGATTAGCAAGTACAACATTGAATCATCTCTGAATCATGGCTGAAAGCTGGGAACTTAACATCCAAGGATATACATTGTATCAAAAGGACAGGCAGGTAGACGGGGGTGGGGTGGGGGGGTGGGGGGGGGGGTATGATGGCTCTGTTGATTAAAAATTGAAATCAAGTCCTTAGAAAGAGGTGTCATGGGATCAGAAGGTTAGAGTCGATGTAGGTAGAGCTAAGAGACTGCAAGGGTAAAAACTCCCTGATGGGAGTTGTATGCAGACTTCTGAACAGTAGCAAATATGTGGGCTACAAATTACAACAGGAAATTTAAAAAATTGCATGTCAAAAGGGGAATGTTGATGGGGATTTCGATACGCAGGTAGATTGGGGAAAATCACATTGGTGCTGGATTGCAATAGGGGAAATTTGCAGAATGCCTACAAGATGGCTTTTTAGAGCAGCTCATGGTTGAGTCCTCTAAGGGATCTGCTACTCTGAATTGGATATTGTGCAATGAATCAGAGTTAATTGAAGAGCTTAAGGTAAGGGAACCATTAAGGGTAATGGAGCAAAAATTAGTAGCAAGTTAGAGGATTGGGAAGCTTTTAAAAACCAATAGAAAGCAACAAAAAAACATTATAAAGAGGAAAAAGATTGTTGAATATTGTAAGCCAGCCAATAATATTAAAGAAGATATCAAAAGTTTCTTCAGATTCACAGTGTAAAAGAGAGACAAGAGTAGGTATCAGACTGCTGGAAGATGATGCTAGAGAGGTTGTAATGGGGTACAAGGAAATGAAGGAATGACGTAAATATTTTGCATCAGTCTTCACTGTAGAAGACACTTGCACTATGCTGGAAGTTTGACAATGTCAGGGCAGAAATGAGTATAGTTGTTGTTTCTGAG
The DNA here is from genome assembly GCF_030144855.1 of Hypanus sabinus. Taxonomy (NCBI): domain Eukaryota; kingdom Metazoa; phylum Chordata; class Chondrichthyes; order Myliobatiformes; family Dasyatidae; genus Hypanus; species Hypanus sabinus. The sequence continues at coordinate 15,832,769 of NC_082717.1, forward strand.
GAGAAGATGCTTAGGGAACCTGAAAGGTTTGAAGTCAAGTCACCTGACCAGATGGACTACACCCCAGGATTCTGAAAGAAATAGCTGAAGAGATTGTGGAGGCATTAGTAGTGATCTTTCAAGAATCAATAGATTCATGGTTCTGGACGACTGGAAAATTGCAAATGTCACTCCACCCTTCAAGCAGGGGGAAAGGGGCAAAAGAAATTAAATCATAGAGTGGAAGTGAAGGGAGCCTTTACTGATTGTCTGCTGGTGACTAGTGGTTTTCCATAGGGGTCTATGTTGGGACCGCTTTTTGCGTTATATGACAATGATTTGAATGACGGAATTGTTTGTTTTATGGCAAAATTTGCTGATGATACAAAGATAGGTGGAGGGGCAGGTGTTAACAAGAGATGGTCTGCAGGTGCTGCAAAAACACAATGCTGGAGGAATTCGGCAGGTCAGGCAGTATCTTTGGGAATAAATATAATTGACATTTGGGCTGACCCTTTGTCGGGACTGAGAAAGAAGGCAGAAGATGATGGAATAAAAAGGTGGGGGGAAGGAAGAAGGTTAACTGGAAGGTGATATGTGAAGTGAGGTGGGTGGGAAAAATAAAGGGCTGGAGAAGAAGGAAATTGATGGAAGGAGAGAGGGGACCGTAGGAGAAAGGAGGGAGGAAGAGGAGGAGGAGACCTGGGGACATAATAGGCAGATGAGAAGAAGCAAAAGGTCGGAGTGGGGAATAAGGGAAATTATTTATTGGAAGGAGAAATCAATATTCATGCCATCAGATTGGTAGGTACCCAGGTGGAATATAAGGTGGTGCTCCCTGCACTGACACAGGGGGATGGGAATCAGTTAAAATGTTTGGCCACTGGGAAGTCACATTTGTGGTGGATGGTGCAGAGGTGCTTGACGAAGCAGTACCGCGATTTATGATGGGTCACACAGACTATAGGGGAGGCTACATTGGGAGCACTGGACCCAATAGACGACCCCAACAGATTCGCAAGTGAAGTGTTGCCTCATTGGGAAAGGACTGTTCAGGGCCCTGAATGGAGGTGAGGGAGGAAAGTGTAGCACTTGGTGCAGGGATAAGAGCTGGGAGGGAGATTAGTGGGGACGGACAAATGGTGCAGTGAATCGGGAAGGGAGTGAAAGTGTGGGGTGGGGAGGGGTTTGCTAGGGAGGTAAAGATATGGTTAGTGGTAGGATCCCATGGGAGATGACAGAAGTTGCAAGAGGATAATGTGTTGGATGTGGAGGCTTTTGTGGCAAGGACAAGAGGAGCTCTTTCACTATTAAGGCGGTAGGAAGATGGGCTGAGCACGGATGTACAAGAAGTGGAGGACATGCCAGTGAGGGCAGCATCAATAGTGAAGGGAGGAGGGGGCAGGTAGTTTTGAGGAAGCAGATAGGCTACAGAAGGACTTACAGGTTTGAAGAATGGGCAGAGAAATAGCAGATGGAATACAGTGTCAGGAAATGTATGGTCATGCACTTTGGTAGAAGAAGTAAGTGTTCACTATTTTTTAAATGTAAATAAATTTCAAAGGGACTTGGGAGTCCTCGTGCAGGATTCCCTAAAGGTTGTGTCTGCAGTGAGGAAGGCAAATGCATTTCAAGAGGATGAGAATATGGTAAGGCTTTATAAGGTGCTGGTGAGGCCTCACTTGGACTATTGTGAGCAGGTTCGGGCCCTTTATCTAAGAAAGCACTATGGGTAGTAGAAGAAGGCAGAATCATGAGAGAGGTGATAGGCAGATGCAGGATCATGAGAGAATCATCTGCCTTCTACTACTACCATTAGTGCTTTCCCCTTAGATTTCTTTTTCACCTCTCCTGCCTATCCCCTCCCTGCTTCCCCTTCCCCACCCCTTGATCTTTCCTCTGATTGGTTTTTCACCTGGCACATTCTGCCCTGCCTCCCCCCCCCCCACTTCTTTATCGGGCCCCTGCCTCCTCCTCCTTTAGTCCTGACGAAGGTCTCGGCCTGAAATGTTGACTGCTCCTTTCAACGAATGCTGCCCGACCTGCTGAGTTCATCCAGCTTTTTTGTACGTCTTGATTTGACCACAGCATTTGCATTTGTGTTTATTATATGAGGAATATTTGATGGCTCTGGGCCTGTACTTGCTGGAATTTAGGAAAGTGGGGGGACTTCGATGAAACCTTTCAAATTCTGAAAGGCTGAGACAGAATAGATGTGCAAAGGATGCTTCCCATGGCGGGGCATTCTAGGACGCGAGGGTGCTGCCTCAGGATAGAGGGGTGTCCATTTAAAACAGATGCAGATAAATTGGCTTAGCAAGAGAGTGGTGAATTTGTGCAATTTGTTACCACAGGTAGCTGTGGAGGCCAGGTTGTTGGATGTATCTAAGGTGGAGATTGATTGGTTCTTGATTGGCCATGGCGTGAAAGGTTACGGGGAGCAGGTTGGGGAGTGAGGCTCAGGTGAGAAGAAGATCGTCCATGATGAAATGTCTGACCAGAGTCAATGAATTGAATTGAATGATTTTTATTGTCATTATACATAGGTACAATGAAACTCCGTTTAGCTTCCTCTCAGGCGATAATATAAAGCAGTAGATAAAAACAAGACAGTAATAATAAAAAAAACAGCAGTATTAATACATAAGTAGCAGAAAATAAGTTGCAGCGGCACCAGAATATCATAGTAATGCACAAAGTGCTGTTAGTGCAATGTGCTAAATGGTCTAATTCTGCTCCTATTTCATGTGATTTTGTACTGATTTTTTTGGGGTTCTGTGCTGCAACCTCTTCTGTTTGTGACATATTTGTACTGTATATGTAAAATATTTATATATAAGCAACTGGATGAAATATACACCATACATGGGTGTGGTCAGTTTCTGTGCTGTACTTCTCTATGACTATTTTTTTAAAATAGTATTCTGGTAAGATGAAAGAAGATTATAGCTGGGAGCTTAATGCCCAAACCATATATATTGAAAGGATAGGCAGGAAGGCAGAGGGGGTGGCATTGCTCTGGTGGTTAAATAAATGAAATCAAATCATTAGAAGGGGGTGACATAGGATTGGAAGACATAGAAACATAGAAACCCTACAGCATAATACAAACCCTCTGGCCCACAATGCTGTACTGAACATGTGCTTACTTTAGAAATTACCTAGGTTTACCCATAGCCCTCTGTTTTTCTAAGCTCCATGTACCTATCCAGGAATCTCTTAAAAGACCCTATCGTATCTGCCTCCACCACTGTTGCCGGCAGCCCATTCCACACACTCACCACTCTCTATGGGGGAAAAAATCTTGCGCTGACATCTCCTCTGTACCTACTTCTAAGCACCTTAAAGCTGTGCCCTCCTGTGTTAGTCATTTCAGACCAGGAAAAAAGCCTCCGACTATCCACATTGTCAATGCCTCTCATCATCTTATACACCTCTATCACATCACCTCTCATCCTTCGTTGCTCCAAGGAGAAACTCAACCTATTCTCATAAGGCATGCTCCCCAATCCAGGCAACATTCTTGTAAATCTCCTCTACACCCTTTTATAGCTTCCACATCCTTCCTGTAGTGAGGTGACCAGAACTGACCCAAGTGGGGTCTGACCAAGGTCCTATAGAGCTGTAATATTACCTCTCAGCTCTTAAACTCAATCTCATGGTTGATGAAGGTCAATGCACCGTATGCTTTCTTAACCAGAGTCAACCTGCACAGAACCTTTGAGTGTCCTATGGCCTCAGACTCCAAGATCCCTCTGATCCTCCACACTGCCAAGAATCTTGCCATTAATACAGTCGGCCCTCCTTATCCGCGAGGGATTGGTTCTGGGATCCCTCGCTGATACAAAAAAAAAGTGGGTGCTCAAGTCCCTTATTCAACCTGTCTCAATGCCCCCTTCTGGCTCTCCTAATTTTATTCTTAACCTCCTTCCTGCTAGCCTTATAATCTTCTAGATCTCTATCATTACCTAGCTTTTTTGAACCTTTCATAAGCTTTTCTTCTTGACTAGATTTTCAACAGCCTTTGTACACGGTTCCTGTATCCTACCATCCTTTCCCTGTCTCATTGGAACATACCTATACAGAACACCACGTGAATATCCCCTGAACATTTGCCACATTTCTGCCGTACATTTCCCTGAGAGCATCTTGATCCCAATTTATAGTTCCAACTTTCTGCTTGATAGCCTCATATTTCCCCTTACTCCAATTAACCACTTTCCTAACTTGTCTGTTCCTATCCCTCTCCAATGCTATGGTAAAGGAGATAGAATTGTGATCACTAACTCCAAAATGCTCTCCCATTGAGAGACCTGATACCTTATAATGTCCATTTCCCAATACCAGATCAAGTACAGCCTCTCCTCTTGTAGGCTTATCTACATTAGGTGTCAGGAAACCTTCCTGAACACAGCTAAGAAACTCTACACCACCTGAACCCCTTGCTCTTGGGAGATGCCAATCAATATTGGGGAAATTAAAATCTCCAACTACGACAACCCTGATATTATTACACCTTTCCAGAATCTGTCTCCCTCTGTGCACCCCTAAGTCTGTTACTATTGGGTGGTCTATATATTTTTTTAAAAAAACACCTATTAGAGTTATTGACCCCTTCCTGTTTATAACTTCCACCCACAAAGACTCAGTAGACAATACCTCCATGACTTCCTCCTTTTCTGCAGCCATGACACTATCTCTGATCAGCAGTGCCATACCTCCACTTCTTGCCTCCCTCCCTGTCCTTTCTGAAACATCGAAAACCTGGCACTCTGAGTAAACGTTCCTGGCCCTGATGCATCCAAGTCTCTGTAATGGCCACAACATCATAGCTCCAAATACTGATCCACACTCTAAGCTCATCTGCTTTGTTCATGATGCTTCTTACATTAAAGACATTGTGGATAGAGTTAAGGAACTGCAAGTGTAAAAAGAGCCTGATAGGAGTTGTATACAGATCCCAAAACTGTAAGGATGAGGTGTACAAATTACAATGAGAGGTAGAAAATGCATGCCAAAAGGACAATGTTACAGTAGTCATGGGGGACTACAATATGCAGGTAGATTGGGGAAAATCAGGTTGGTACTGGATTCCAGGAGGGGGAGTTTCTACAGTGCCTACAAAATGGCTTTTTAGAGCAGCTTGTGTTAGAGCCCACTTGGGGATCAGCAACTCTGGATTTGGTGTTGTGCAATGAACTAGAATTGATTAGAGCTTAAGGTAAAAGAACCCTAGGGGCAAGGGATCATAATTTGATTGAATTTATTTATTTATATATATATATATATATATATATATAAAAAATCCCAAAGAGGAAGTAGTATTCAAAAGGAGAAATGGCACAACCGTGGCTAACAGAATTCAAAGCCAACATAAAAGCCAAAGAGAGGACATATAACAGCAAAAATTAGTGGGACGTTATTGGATTGGGAAGCTTTTAAAAACCAACAGAAGGCAACTTAAAGTCATTAAGAAGGTGATGCACCATCACTAACTCTCGGAAATGGGAGGTGAACGATAGGCTTTTATTAGCTGTAAGAGACCATGATTAGTAGCAAGAGACCACCACGCAACATCCTGGAGACTGAGGGAGGAGCAGTGTCTCCAACTGCCTTTATACAGGGGTCTGTGGGAGGAGCCACAGGAGCAGTCAGCAGAGGGGCGTGTCCAGACAGGTATATGTAGTTCACCACAGAAGGTCAAGGTGGAATATGAAAGTAAGCTAGCTAATAATATTGAAGAGGATACCAAAAGTGTAAAAGAGGTGAGAGTAGATATTGGACCACTAGAAAATGATGCTGGAGAGATAGTAATGGGGTCAAGGAAATGCTGGACGAACCAGAAAAAGTATTTTGCAACAGTCTTTACTGTGGAAGAGATTAGCAGAATAGTGGAATTTCCAGGTGTCAGTGGTCATGAAGTGTGTGAAGTTAACATATCTAGAGTGAAAGGAGAATCAGTTGATGATATGTACTTGGGTTTTCAGAAGGCCTTTGATAAGGTGCCACACATCAGGTTGCTTAACAAGCTATGAGCCCATGGTATTATAGGAAAGATTCTAGCATGGATAAAGTAGTAGCTGATTGGCAGGAGGCAAAGAGTGGGAATAAAGGAAACCTTTTCTGGTTGGCTGCCAGTTATTATTAGTGATCCACAGGGGTCTGTATTGGGGTTGATTCTGTTTGTTATATGTCAGTGATTTGGATTACTGAGTTGATGGCTTTGTGGCGAAATATGCAGATGTTATGAAGATGAATGGGGGGGGCAGTTAGTTTTGAGGAATTAGACTATAGAAGAGCTTAAATTAGGAGAATGGCCAAAGAAATGGCAGATGGAATACAATGTTAGGAAGTGTATGGTCATACACTTTGATAGAAGAAATGAAAGGGTTGACTATTTTCTAAATGGTGAGAAAATACAAAAATCTGAGGTGTTAAGGGACTTGGGAGTTCCTGTGCAGGATTCCTTAAAGGTTAATTTGTAGGTTGCATCTGCGATGAGGAAGGCAAATGCAATATTAGCATTCATTTCAATAGGACTTGAATATAAAAGCAAGGAAGTAATGTTGAAATTTTATTAGGCGCTGGTAAGGCCTCATTTGGGTATTGTGAGCAGTATTGGTCACCTTATCTTAAAAAGGATGTGCTGTAGGTGGAAAGAGTTCAAAGGAAGTTCATGAAAATGATTCCAGGTTTGAATAGCTTGTTGTATGAAGAGAGTTTGATGACTCTGGGTCTGTGTTCACTACAATTCAGAGGAATGAAGGGTGACCTAATTGAAACCTATTGAATGGTGAAGAACCTTGGTAGAATGGTTGTGGAGAGGATGTTCCCTATGGTGATTGAGGACCAGAGGGGACAGCCTCAGAATAGAGGGGCATCCTTTTTGAAAGAAATGAGGAATTTATTTAGCTAGAGTAGTGAATCTGTGGAATTCTTTGCCACTGGTTGCTGTGGAGACCAAGTCTTTCTTACATTTATGGCAGAGGTTGATAGATTCTTGATTTGTCAGGGCATGAAGGGATACTGGGGGAAGGCAGTAGATTGGTGCCGAGAGGAAAGTTGGATCAGGCATGCTGAAAAGGTGGAGCAGGCCAGGTAGGCCAAATGGCCAAATTCTGCTCCAAAATCTTTTGGTCTTATTAAAAAATATGATTGCTTAGGAGAGAGTGTATAGAATATTCATCTTAGATGGAGTGCTTTGGTTATGAAGGGGAGCTGGATAGGTCTGGTTTATTTTCCTTGAAGAGGAATCAGATTTAATAGCACTGGCATATGTCATGAATTTTTGTGAAGGCTGCAGGTGGGGCTGGTGTTATGACTGGGCTGATCAAAGTCTACAAAGTTGAGAGCCATTGTTATAGCAGATAATTGTACACTTTTTCCCATCGTGGTTCTCTTAACAAAGAATAAGATGAATAAGAGGTTTTGGTGGCGATAGGAGGAGTATTTTTTATCCAGAGAAGGTTAAAAGTTTACATTGCATTGTTTGCGAGGGCTGTGAAGACAGGGAAATTCAGAACACTTTAGTAGGTAGACATGAATTTCCATGGCATTGAAGCCCACAGGTTAGATCAGGGGTCAGCAACCTTTACCACTGAAAGAGCCACATGGACCCGTTTCCCACAGAAAAGAAAACACTGGGAGCCGCAAAACCCGTTTGACATTTAAAATGAAATAACACTGCATACAACGTTTTGTTTTGCCTTTATGCTATGTATAAATAAACTATAATGTGTTGCATTTATGAAATTGATGAACTCCTGCAGAGAAAACGAAATTACATTTCTGCATGCAACAAAAACATTTTGAACTCCGAAAAAAAGACGTTGGGTTGAAGGTTACTTTTAAGTAAAATACTCAACGTCTATTTGAGTCCTTCTTGTATTTATGAAAAACGCCAAACTTAAATTTGCCGCCAGCAGCAAACCAAAAATAACGTCAGCCAGCTGTCAACCTGAAAAATAAAAGGACTATTTCACTGAACAATGAAAACATATGAATATACGTAAAATAATACGCAATTAAAATATTTATCATACTTCTTCAGGTTGACTCACACCTGACAATGCAGTCGTATTCAGTAGGGATGGATCGATGCTTAGGGGAGTGACCGGGAAGGATAATGTGTTTTTTTCCTCTCTGAACTCACAGAAGTGTTTCCCAAACGATGTTTGCATTGTGATGATTGCAGAATGTAAATACTCCGAATTTATCATGTCGTGACATTGTTTGAACTCTCTCAAATTGGGGAAGTGAGACAATGTGCCTTTCTGTAAATCTCTGGCAAGCAACGTCAACTTGCGCTCGAATGCAAAACATCCTCCAACATGTCCAGGGCTGTACGTCCTTACCCCGTTGAAGAGCTGTGTTCAGCGTGTTCAGGTGCGCTGTCATGTCTACCATGAAGTGTAGCTTTTCCAGCCACTCTGGCTGTTCCAGCTCAGGAAAGTTGAGCCCTTTGCTGCCCAGGAAAGTTTTCACTTCTTCCAGACGCGCGACAAAGCGTTTCAGCACCTCCCCTCTGGACAGCCAGCGATAAAAACACGTTGTAGCGGTTGCTACACGCAGTCAGTAAACTGCAGTCAAAGATAGCTTTATTCGAACTAAACAGCCTTGCTTTTAAGCCTCCCTCAACCCGCCCCCCATGGGCGCGGATGCTGCAAAAGACACGTACTCACAAACCCCCGTAGGCTATCTCCCTTAGCCTGAACGCTGGCTAATTGTGAGCCGGTTTGGATGTGTCAGGAAATGGGTCGCCACAACGTCTTATTTAGATTGTACAAGATCACCATAATCTTCAAATTTAGATTTACATTTCAAAAACTAACAAACTAACATAAAATACATATTAATTAAATACTGACCATGTAGCGGTGTGCTACACGCAGCGCTAAAATTACGACACGGAGTCGGTAACTGCAGTCGAAGGAAAAAAACTTTATTCGAAATCTTCAGCCTCACTTTTAAGCCTCCCTCAACCTGCCCCCCCCCCCCCCCATGGCGCAGAGGCTCCAAAGCTCTGTGCTCGCAAACCCCCGTAGGCTATCTTATTGTGAGTCGGTTCGGATGTGCCAGGAAAAGGGTCGCCACAACCAATTATTTCCCAAAGCAACAGGGAGCCGCAGCACAGACGTAAAAGAGCCACATGTGGCTCCGGAGCTGCGGGTTGCCGACCCCCGGGTTAGATGAATATAGGTTAATGCTCCATGGTCAGCATACATGGGATGGTACAAAGGACTTGTTTCTGTGCTGAATGACACTGTCCTGCAACTTGGCAAGTCTGTGTCGCTACATGACTGTCTCGGACTTGTGGATTAGAAAACCTCATGATTGTTGTTCTCTTGGGCTTGGAATATGTGTTTCACAATTTGAAATGGTATCATAAATTTGTGTACATGCTAGAAATTGTGTGGTGGTATTCAACCAGGACTAAAAAGCAAGGGAACTTGGAAGAGAATAGTCATGTCCTGAAATATATCTACACTACAGAAGAGGTTTTACTGGTAGTCATAGAGAAAATAAAGGTGTCCAGGTTTATCTTTGTTCAGGGAAGAAATTTCTGGAGCCTTGACATGGCACCTGAGGTTTGAGGGTGACTAATTTTGTGGCTTTATTTAAGAAGGGCTGTAAGGGGAAACCAGGGAACTACAAGCCAGTGAGTCTAAAATTAGTGGTGGGAAGGTCACTGCAGGAGATTGAGTGAGACGGATGTTATTCTCATTTGGAAAGGCAAAGATTAGTTGGGGATAATCAGCATGGCTTTGTGTATGGAAAATTATATCTTATGAATTTGACTTTCTTGAAGTGATCAAGAAGATTGGTGTAACCCCCTGGGTCACCTCAGGCTCGCTCAGCTCGTTCTCGTCTAGGGGGAGCAGCCTTCGGCCCCGCCAAACTGGGTAATCAGCTGGTGTGGATGCTGTGTGATGTCCCCGCCTCGCCCAAAAACAGACAGTACACCATATGCGATTAAATGAGTACAATTTATAAAGGTTACTATAACTAAGTGATTAATAACGATACAGTATATATGAAGAGAAAAAATAAAGAAAAGGAGCAAAACTTATCAAAGTCCAAACCACTTCGTGCACAACCGTTGGAGCTCAATTACTGAAGTTTTCTGGCCACCATTCGATCCGCTCCGAACTCCTCGACTCGCAGCTCAGGACCCTCCGAGTGGTCAACCAAGCACGTCTAGCTTCATCCCCCCCTCCTCGGAGTACCTCCTGGCCTCGGACCCCCGCTTGGGATCCGTTCCTCGTCCAGTTTACAGCATTGCATCCTCTCTCTTAACCCCCTCGCGCCGATCTGCCCAAAAGCCCGTCAACAAAAGCTTACAGACTCAGAAGTAAGAACATTAATCTCCATTTGGTTTACAAAGGAATACTATTCTCGTTATCAGTAAATTTTAACCCAAACAAGCTTCCAGCACCCTCTCGCAACAAAGGAGCATTCCTGTTAGTTAACCAAACAAAGAAGCCCTTTTGATTACATACACAGTAACAAAGAAAAAAGAAGAAACCCCCTTTACACTGGTAAGGTGATAGACTCTAGCAAGGCCTTTAAGATGAATATATCTTCTTAGGCTTCTAGTCCAATACAGGTATCGACATTTCATTGACAGGCTCAGCCATCTAGTCCAGTGGCATTTATCCCCCTGTAGTCCGTTCCTCCTGATTGTTTAATCCTCATCCAATCAGGTTTCCGCTCTCATGCCTAGTTTGCAATCTCATTCCAGTTCTTACTTGGAGGGAGACCTTTGTCTTTGTTAAAATTCTTTCCCTTATTTCAATGGCTTCCTTTACCAGGCAGACCCAAAAGCCATTAGCGTGGCACGGTAGTTTTGTGCTATCGAAGTCAATCCCATGGCAATTGTGAATGCAGTGTTCTGCTACTGCCAATTTCTGCAGGTAACAAAAGGATACACCTTTTGTGCTCCTTGATGCAGACTTCCACCACACATCCCGTATGGCTGATATACTACTCTGCATTTACAGGGAATCTTATAAATGCCAGCCAACCTGCGTCACAGCTTATGCTGGCAGAGTTTGTCAGTTAAGCGATAGTTATAATCGATACCTGCACCCAGCTGGTGTCTGAAAAGAGTTATTCGTCATATACGCTGGGAAAACATTAGATCCTTTATTAAGGCTTTTGAGGTTTGCATAGTAGGCAAGTTTAGAAAGTTAGATCACATGGTATCCGTGGTGAGCTAGGCAATTGGATACAAAACTGGCTTGGTGTGCTGCACAGGTTCGTGTTTGTTGTCTGTTAGATGAGAATGTAGGTGGCAATGGTGTATAAATTTGCAATTAGCTCCAAAATTGTTATTTCTGTGGACAATAAATAAAGTTATCTAACATTGCAACAGGATCTTTATCAATAGGGAATGTGGATTAAAGAATGGCTAATCACCTTAATTTAGGCAAGTGTGAAGTGTTGCACTTTGTGTGGCAAAACTAGCCTGTGGTTTGCACAGTAAATGTCAGTGCCCCCTGGGGTATTGTGGAATAGAGACCTATTAATACACTAGTTTTCATTGGTCAGAGCACTGAGTATAGGAGTTGAACATCACGTGACAACCGTACAAGATATTGGTTCGACTGCCCTTGGGAGTATTATGTGCCATTTTAGTTGCCTAGCCTTAGGGAGGATGACATTAAGTTGGAAATCAAGCAGAAACGATTCACAATGATGTTACGAGGATTGGCTGGCTTGAGTTATAAGGAGTGACTGGATTGGTTGGGAATGTTATGGAGCGTAGTAGGCTGAGAGGTGACCTTATTTTGGTATTTAGCTTGAGGGGCATAGGTGAGCTGGATGGTCAGTTTTTTCACAAGGTAGGGTATTCTAAAAGTAGTGGGGTTTAGGTGAGTGAAAATAGTGCTGTAAAGTACAGTGCAGGTAGACAAAAGTACAGTGCAAAATCATAACGAGGTAGGTTGAGGCCAAGAGTCCATCTTATTGTGTGAAGTAGTAGGTTTGTAGAACAAATTGATAGAGGTAAACACTTGGTTGGATTCACGGATAGGAAAGATTTTGGAGGCAGATGGGCCAAACTTGTGCAAATGGGCCTAGCTGAGGTAAGCATCTTAGTTGACATCTATGAACTGGGCAGAAGGGCTTATTTCCATGTTGCATGACTTTGCCACTGAACCTCCAAGGAGTACTCAAACAGAAAAGGCCAGGTATGAACAGTGCCAGTGACCCAGGTTCAACTTGTATGTTCTCCCTATGACTGTGTAGCTTTCCTGTGGGTGCTCCGGTTTCTTCCCACATTCCAAGGATGTACTATCCACATAGATGTAATTTGGTGGCACGGGCTCATTAGTCCAGAAGCCCTTTTGAGCCTGCACCATTACTGTGCTGTATCACTAAATAAAAACAGTAAGTATTTTTAGTTATGTGGCCAGGTGACAAAGATTACAACTGAGCCAAGTCATTGTCTTTTAAAAGCGGGAGAAAGTTATTCCAAGCTAGGGGTGTGGGGGGAACTGCAGTGTTTTGATGCAATGAAATGGGGGAGGTGTGCAGTATCTCACTAAGATACTTCACACTACCCCATAATCTGCCACTATAAAAATACCCAATAAGTGAAATCCGAGGGAATGAAGGACCAAAATCTGCTTGCTTTGGCACATTGAACAATCAACATTACAGTGAAGAAAAATGACTTCTAATTAGTCTTGCAGAGATCATACCAATTTAAAGCTGTCACTTTGAGGCATGATGAGAAAAATAAAGTAGATTTGCTACAGATATTTTTGTGAAGTAGTAAAGATAATTATCTCCTTTCAGAATTCTGTTTGTAATCTATACATATGCAAAGCAGTTTATTGTGCTTCACTGCTTCAATAGACTTATACAAGGCTGGTCTATCATGATTGTTATAAAATCCAGTTTTCCAGTTTCAAGATGCAAATAAGCTATCAACTTCAAAGCAATTATGTCAGGGGCCCATCAATCTGGATACTTTTCACTAAAAATAGCAAAATTGTAGCAGAAACATTGTTAATCTCAAGGGAAACCTTGAGATTAACAAAAAAGTGTTCTATAGTCTCCTGCTTACAAAAGTTGTAACCTAATTGCTTTGTAAACTATTTCTTTAAATATTATCTTTTGATAGCACTATTTATCCCAGCAGACCGCCAATAATTTTGTCCATGACTTCTTTTTAGATTAAGGGATAGTTGAGGTAGAAATGTATATGTGCAGGTAAAATTGTTTTTGTTCCCGTTTACAGAACTCTTACGCATTTAACTTCATGAAATTTTGGGATTTATTGATACTATAATGGACAATGAAGAAGGTTGTCAAATATTACAGGAGCATCTTTTTCAGCTGAGGAATGGCAAATTATTTAATTTGCTGGAGGAATTCATCAAGTCAGACAGCATGGATAGAAGAGAATAAACAATTGATGTCTTGGGCTGATGCCCTGGGTCCCTGTCTGAAATGTTGATGGTTTATTCCCTTCTGTAAAAGTGGACTGATTTGCTGAGTTCCTCAAGCATTTTCTGTGTACTGCTCAAGATTGTCAGCACTTCAGAAAACCAAATTCAGGTAGGACAAAGTCAAACAAAGGCCAGTAATAACTTCTCTGAAAGTAAGAAGTTCACAATACCTGGCCTAATCAATCATGTTGACCCTTATTCTGTTGCTACAAGAATAGTTAATAGTTGGAGTGTTGAGATTTGAGGGGAAACTTTTTAAAAATTTGTAAAACAATACATAACAAAGAAAAATGTCTTCATGATCTAAATCTAGATATAAAAATCTAAACCTATGTTAAAATTAATTTGTAAATACTTACGTGTACAAAAGTATTAATATAAATAACAGGATACTTAGAAGCAATAAATAGAAGATCTGCAATTCTATTACATCAGGTCATGAGCTTCTGTCTACAATTCAAGAATTAATGGGAGATGGCAGCTTCAAGAATGGTGGGTCCAGTGTGTGAATGCTAAAGAATAGGCTCAAACTGTGTTTGGATAAATACAAGCAACTAAATAAGGGTCTTTCCTGATATTTCTGCTACAACGGGGAAAAAGTTCCAGCCAATTTGATTTGCTCAATGTGACTGGCATCCACCTGAGAAGGTGGGAAATTACTTCAGTATGTTTTTTGTACAAAAAGCTGAATGAATTCAGTTTGGTTATTATGACCCAATTAGCCAATCAATAGAGATATAAACCAGAACTTCCTTATTATTGGCCAGTTGGAGTTTTGCCAGAACAATTTGGTACCAGGCCTCTTGCAACCTCACTGCAAAAATAGAGTAAAGGGCAGGATTCTAGAGCTGAGGTGAAAATGACATCAAGCCAGCATTTTGTCAAGTATGTTACTAAAGTGCTGTGGTAAAATGGAAGTCAGTAGATGTCACAGAGAAAATGTTAGTCAAAGCTTGCACAAAAGAAGATGGTTGTTGGAGATCAATCTTATCAGCTTCTGCATTACTGCATGAGTTCCTAAGGGCAGTGTCCTTGACCAAACCATCCTTGGCTGCTTCAATAATGTCTGTCTATCCTATTCTCAAAATTGAGACTGTTCGTTGATTACGCAATGAGTTATTTGCAACTCCGCAGTAAATGAAACAATCCATCTCTGTATGCAGCAGGACCTAGCTAATAATTTGGCATGGGCTGATATTGCGAGTAGCATGCCTTGTTTAATGAAGCTTAGGATCTTTTCAGTCTCCTTTACCACCAGGTAATTGTTGAACTTGTACCCCAGTATCCCTTGTTCCTCCTACTCAAGACTGTACAATTCAACACAGAGACAGGAGTGAGGAGGACAGTGAACAGTGGTGTTTCTACCATCAGCGGTGGGGCACAGAAGCCCGCCATTGTCGTCCACCCTGCAAGGGCCAGGGCCAACTGTTGCTAATGGTTCTGGTCAGCCTCTTGTACGTCTGGGACAAACAGTTGGGACACCGGAGTGGAAATCAGCGTCTTGCCCCCGATGGGGTACGACACCTGCAACAGGAAGCCAGGACCCACCCTGAGGGCCACAAACGGCAGCGTGATACGGACCTACGGTACCCGCACATTGCAGCTGCAGTTTGGCGCCAGCTGGTTCACGTGGGACTTCACACTGGCCGCCGTGGCACAACCACTCCTGGGGGCGGACTTCTTGAGAGCTCACAGCCTGCTGGTCGACTTGCAAGGGAAAAGACTGGTACATGCCGAGACTTTCCAGACATTCTCCCTGGGTGAAGCCAAGTTGCCGGCCCCACACCTGGACTCCATCATGCTGTCGGACAACGAATTCACCAGAATCCTGGCGGACTTTCCATTGATTCTGGCACCACAGTTCACAGCAGCTATGCCCAGACACGGGGTACAGCACTACATCCTGACCCAGAACCACCCCTCCACGCCCGCGCACGAAGGCTCCCCCTGGAAAAGCTCTGCCTGGCGAAGGAGGAGTTCAAGAGGATGGAGGAATTGGGGGTCATACGGAGGTCCAACAGCCCATGGGCCTCCCCCCTGCACATGGCGCCCAAAGCAGCTGGGGGTTGGAGATCATGCGGCGACTACAGCAGACTGAACGAGGCTACAACTCCAGACCGCTACCCCGTGCCGCACATACAGGACTTTGCAGCAAACCTGCACGGGGCAAGAATCTTTTCCAAAGTAGACCTCGTCCGAGGATACCATCAAGTCCTGGTGCACCCTGAAGACATCCCCAAAACAGCATTCATCACCCAGTTCGGTCTGTTCGAGTTCCTACAAATGCCGTTGGGCCTGAAGAATGCCGCACAGACATTCCAGCGGCTAATGGATGCGGTGGGACGCGACCTGGACTTTGCGTTCATCTATTTGGACAACATCCTTATAGCCAGCAGTAGTCATAAGGAGCATCTGTCCCACCTCCGCCAGCTCTACTCTACGATCTGCCACTTTGCCCGGCCCAACACGGTCAAAGGCCTGCAGGAGTTCGTTGGTATAGTGAACTTCTACCACCGTTTCCTCCCCTCAGCAGCCCATATCATGCGCCCTTTGTACACCCTGATGTCGGGTAAAGGCAAGGACATTACTTGAGATGAGGAGGCCGTGGCAGCTTTCGTTAAAGCCAAGGAAGCCTCGGCAGATGCTGCAATGATGGTGCACCCCAGAACGGACATTCCAACCACCCTCACAGTGGACGCATCGGACACAACAGTCGGTGGGGTGCTGGAGCAACTCATCGAGGGGCGCTGGCAACCCCTGGCGTTCTTCAGCAAGCACCTACGACCACATGAACTCAAGTACAGTGCCTTCGACCACGAGCTGTTGGCACTGTATCTGGCAATCTGGCATTTCAGTTACTCCTTAGCAGGCAGGCCGTTCACCGTGTTCATGGACCACAAACCGTTGACCTTTGCGTTCACGAAGGTGTTCGATTCCTGGTCGGCTCGCCGGCATTGACATCTGTCCTACATCTCTGAGTACATGACGGACATCCAGCATGTCTCGGGAAAGGACAATGTCGTGGTGGACGCACTCTCCAGACCAGCTGTCCAGACCCTCTCCCTGGGGGTGGACTATTCAGTACTGGCGGAGGCACAGAAGGCAGACGACGAGATGCCCAGCTATAGAACCGCAGTCTCGGGTTTGCAGCTGCAAGACTTTCTCGTAGGCCCAGGTGAGAGGTCCTTCCTGTGCGATGTGGCTACCGGCCAACCTCACCCCATTGTCCTGGCAGCCTGGAGGCAGTGAGTTTTCAACTCCAAAAACAGTTTGGCGCACCCATCTATCAGGACAACCATCCGGCTGGTCTCCAGCAAGTTCGCGTGGCACGGACATTGCAAGCAGGTCAGTGAATAGGCCAGAACGTGCGCACAGTGCCAAACAGCCAAGGTGCAGCGGCATACGAAAGCCTCTCCACAGCAGTTCGAACCCGCCCACCAGAGGTTCGACCACAATCATGTGGATATTGTGGGCCCCCCACCAGTGTCCCGAGGAGCGCGGTACCTCCTAACTATGGTAGACCTGTTCACAAGGTGGCCAGAGGCGGTCCCACTCACCGACACATCTGCCGATTCCTGCGCCCGAGCACTGATTGCAACCTGGGTAGCACGCTTCGGGGTACCAGCCCACATTACCTCCGACAGAGGTGCCCTGTTCACCTCCAGCCTGTGGTCGGCTGTGGCCAGCCTGTTGGGAACGCAGCTCCACCACACAACTGCCTAGTGGACTAGTGGAACGCTTCTACCGTCACTTGAAGTCGGCTCTCATGGCCCACCTGAGAGGACCTAACTGGGTGGACGAGCTTCCCTGGGTCCTGCTTGGAATTTGCACAGCGCCCAAAGAGGATCTGCACGCCTTGTCGGCCGAGTTGGTGTACAGCGCACCCCTGGCCATCCCAGGAGGGTTCATACCAGCCCCAAGGGGGCAAGAGGAAGAACCCGCAGCAGTCCTGGACAGACTACGCGAAAGGCTCGACAACCTGGGCCCCATACTGACTTCACAGCATGGATGGACCCCGACCCATGTACCCAAAGACCTGCAGAACTGTAAGTTTGTGTTTGTACGAAGGGGCGGACACCGGGCACCACTACAGCGGCCGTATGAGGGGCCGTTCAAGGTGATCAACAACAATGGGTCCACGTACGTTCTGGATATTGGGGGGAAATAGGAGGTTTTCATGGTGGACCGACTCAAACCAGCCCATGTGGACGGCGCAGCCGGTCGAGGTTCAGGCACTGCGGCACAGAGGCAGACCTCTCAAACAGAGAATGATCTAGACTGTGGACTTTGGGGGTTGTATCGCCGGTTCTTCGGGGGGGGGCGGAGGGTTTATGTTGTGACCCACTTTCTGCGCAGGCAAACCGGCTCACAAATAGCCAGCGCGCAGGGGGAGACCTTGGTAATGCACCTCTGACGTCATTTCCACCCGGAGAGGGCGGGCACTAGGGATTAAATGCCAGCGCCGCGAAGTTTGAATAAACTAGTCTTGAAACGCCTTACCGACTGTGTGTCATCGTCTCTAGCTCTGTATGTAGTACATCGCTACAGTACTGTATATGCCTTATTCAGTTCTTAAATGTATTTATCTAGTTTAAATTCTGTTTACCATTACTTTTCCCATTTTACCAACTGATCAATATCTTGTGACGTAAATCAATCCTCAAACATGAAAGCCACAAACTTTCATGTAACTACAAATATATTAATTGCACCTTCTAAATTAGTATGCTGTTAATGTATATGAAAAAAACAAGAACTTCAGCACTTTCCCCAGTTGTATATGGAACACAGGCTTTGAAACACAAAGCAACTTTTCCTGGTGCAGATCGATGGGAGGTAGCAGTCTAAATGGTTTCAGCATGGACTAGATGGACCAAAGGGCTGGTTTCTGTGTTGTGCTTCTGACTCCGTGACCATTACCATTTGATTGTTAAAATTAAGCCAATTTGGGGTCTTATGATCTCAAACTTATTGGATCTGTTTCCCATGAGGAATCTTGTCAAAGGCTTTGCTGAGGTCTGTGTAAGACCATAGGACCATAAGACATAGCTGCTAATTATGCCATTCAGCCCATTAAGTCTGCTCTGCCATTCTATCATGGCTGATTTATCTCTCAACCCCATTTTCCGCCTTCTCCCCGTAACCTTTAATGTCAAGAACTTATCAAAGTATATACTGTATATAGAATACAACTCTGAGATTTATCCTTCCACAGGCAGCCGTAAATCAAAGAAACACCATGGATCCTGTTCAAGAAAACATCAAATGTCCAATGCGTGAAAAAAGTGCAAGTTGTTCAAATAGCAAAAAGCCAATGAACAACATCTAAAATATCAAACTTGGAGTCTAGTAGTATTTAGTTCAGTTCAGTGCCGCGCCGCTATTCCATTGCTGACCGCAGGGCCATTCTTCGCCAAAGTGCCTGATGCGCATCAGTTGCCCTGAATCAAATTGCTCAAAAACAAAATAAATAACCAGAATCCAGGAACACATGCAACATGAGCCTGAAAGCCTCCCCAAAACGAGCCCACAGCCTTGGTGATCAATCTTTGCAAACTGGATCCCAAGACTCCTTCACTTTCCTCCAACAGCAGCTAGAGGGAGGGAGAGGAAGACTGGACAAACATAGGCAGACGACACAAAACACCTTCCCGTCCTCGTCAATTTCACCCTTGCATGATGCCTCAGTCAAGAGAAGCAATGGAGTCAATCATGGGCTCACGCTCAATCTCCAGGTCGTGTACTGTACTCCAAACTTCATTGAAATCCCTCTCCAAAATGCACCGAACTCCATTTGAGACAGCAAAGTACCAGATCGCTCAAATGGCCCTCAAACACACCAACAAATTGTAAATCACTGGTTCCAATCACACACAGCTTAGTAGTAGAATAATTTGAAAGAAGTGAAAGTAGTTGTTCTGTGTAGGATGTCATCATTGGTTGCATTGTTCGCTGGTACTATCTTGCCCCAATATCCACTTCCACTTTCAACATACTCAATGACTCGCCCACTACAGGAAATGTCTTTTTCACATCCATTCTATCTAGGCCTTTCATTATTCAATAGGTTTCAATGATCCCTCCTCATTCTTCTAAACTCCAGTAAGTATAGGCCCAGAGCAAACAAATATACTCCTTATTTGTTAACTCTTTTATTCCCAGAATCATTCCCTTGTATGTCCTCTGGACCCTCTCCCATGCCAGTATAGTCTGACCAATGCGATAGAAAGCCTCTGCATTACATCCTTGCTCTTAAATTCTAGTGCTCTCGAAGTGAATGCTAACATTTTGTTGTCTCTGAGTTCCCTTGTCAGATATAGTTGCCTCATCCTCCCTTTAGACAACTTCATATTTGGGATGTGTCTACCCTGCGCCTTACGAATTGTCCCCAGAAACTCCAGCCATTGCTGTTCTGCCATCATCCCCGTTAGTGTCCCCTTTCATTCAACTTTGGCCAACTCCTCTCTCATGTCTCCTTTTATTCCACTGATACATCTGACTTTATCTTCTCTCTCTCAATCTGCAGGGTAAATTCTATCATATTACGATCACTGGCTTCCAAGGGTTCCTTTACCGTAAGCACCCTAATCAAATCTGGTTCATTACATAACACCCAATCCAGAATTTCCTTTCCCCTAGTTGGCTCAACCTCAAGCTGCTCTAAGAAGCCATCTTGGATGCATTCTGCAAATTCCCTATCTTGGGATCCAGCACCAACTTGATTTTACCCAATTTACCTGCAAATTAATATCCATGTGACTATTTTAACATTGCCCTTTTTACTTGTCTTCTATCTCTGTTGTAATTTGTGTCCCACATCCTGGCTACTCTTCAGCTCTTCAGAGGCTTGTATTTATAACCCCCATCATGGTCTTCTATACTTGCAGTATCTTAATTCTATCCACGAGGATTCTACATCTTCCCATCCTATGTCACCTCTTTCTAATGATTTGATTTGTTTTTTTTAAACCAATGGAGACATTCCACCCTCTCTGCCCACCTGTCTTCTCTTCCAATACAATGTGTATCCCTGGATGTTAAGCTCCAAATTATGATCTTTTCAGTCACTACTTGGTGATGCCCACAATGTCGTACCATAAGACATAAGAGCAGAATTGGGCAATTCAGCCCATCGAATCAGCTCCGCCATTCCATCTTGGCGGATTTATTATCCTTTTCAACCCAATTCTCCTGATTTCTCCCTGTGACCTTTGATGCCCTGACTGATCAAGAACCTGTCAATCTCCGCCTTTAATGTAC
Organism: Hypanus sabinus; assembly: GCF_030144855.1. NCBI lineage: Eukaryota > Metazoa > Chordata > Chondrichthyes > Myliobatiformes > Dasyatidae > Hypanus > Hypanus sabinus. Next base: position 15,853,465 of record NC_082717.1, read on the forward strand.
CTATTGACTCTGCTTGCATAACCGTCTGTGGCAGTGAATTCCACCGATTCACCACCATCTAAATAAATAATTCTTCATCTCTAAATGGATATCCCCAATTCTGAGGCTATGCTAGACTCCCCCATTATTGGAAGCATCATCTCCACATCTGCTGTATCTAATCTTTTCAATATTTGATAGGTTTCAATGAGATACCCCCTCATTCTTCTAGTACAGGCCAAGAGCTATCAAATGGGATCAGAAATGGGGAGAGTGAGCAGCTTCAAGTTCCTGGGTGTCAAGATCTCTGAGGATCTAACCTGGTCCCAACATATCGATGTAGTTATAAAGAAGGCAAGATAGCGGCTGTACTTCATTTGGAATTTGAAGAGATTTGGCATGTCAACAAATACACACAAAAACTTCTATAGATGTACTGTGGAGAGCATTCTGACAGGCTGCATCTGTCTGGTATGGAGGGGCTACTGCACAGGACTGAAAGAAGCTGCAGAAGGTTGTAAATCTAGTCAATTCCATCTTGGGTACTAGCTTATAAAGTACCTAGTACATCTTCAGGGATCAGTGTCGCAGAAAGGTAGCATCCATTATTAAGGACCTCCAGCACCCAGGGCATGACGCTTTCTCACTGTTACCATCAGGGAGGAGGTACTGAAGCCTGAAGGCGCACACTCAGTGATTCAGGAATAGCTTCTTCCCCTCTACCATTTGATTCCTAAATGGACATTGAATCCTTGGACACTACCTCACTTTTTAAAAATATACTGTATTTCTGTTTTTGCATGTTTTTAAAAATCTATTTAATATATACACTGTAATTGATATATTGTTATTTTAATTTTATTTTTATTATATATTTTTCTCTGCTAGGTTATATATTGCATTGAACTGCTGCTAAGTTAACAAATTTCTTGTTACATGCCGGTGATAATAAATCTGATACTGATTCATCTGAAATGCTCCTCATATGCTAACCTTTTCATTCCTGGGATCATTCTCGTGAGCCTTCTCTCGACCCTCTTCAATACCAGCATATCATTTCTTATTTAAGAGGCTCAAAACTGTTCACAATACCCTAAGTTGTTGCACCTGTCTTCCTTACCATGGACTCAACCTACAAGTTGAGCGTTAGGGAATCCTGCATGCGAACTTCCAGGTCCCTTTGTACCCTTGATTTTTAAATCTTTGCTTCATTTAGAAATTAGTGCCCATCAATCTGTAACATGATAATCTACCTTATTCTATATACTGTGTTTGTTCAAATATAACACCTTCAGTTCTGTATACATCACTCTTTTTGATTTTATTTATCCCACTGACTGCAATTTTACCCTATCATCTGCCTGTTCTTCCTTACTATCTCGTTAGACACGACATCTACTTGTATACCAACAGCTCTATCCTCAGCCCTATCATCCTGCTAAATTAGTTTAAACCCTCCCCAAAGCTCTAGGAAACTCTCCCGCAAGGGAAATGGTCCAAATCAGATTCATGTGTAACCTGTTCTTTTCGTATAGGCTATACCTTCCTCAGAAGAGATCCCAATGACTAAATCAAATCTGTTGCTTTCACCAACACACTTTAACCTCTTCACAAGCTTTTTAGAAGATTCAGTCAAATCATTTGGGATCTTCGACTTACAAAACCATGTAGCTTTCTTAGATTTGATCCCTGACTTTTCTAAGTGTATCTCAGGGTTTTTAAAAACTAAAATCTCTACCACTGACTTGTGATTATCATTAATAGGATTTCCCTTCCTCCACCATTGATGCTGCCCTCATCCGCATCTCCTTCATTTACAGATATCCACACTCACCCCATCTCTCCCCTGCCTTAGTGGGGATAGTGTTCCTCTTGTCCTCGCATACCACTGCATCTAATGCACCATTCTCCACAACTTCTGCCATGTTCACCAGAGTCCTACTGCCAAACAAATCTTTAGTAACCCCCCAACTCTGTTTTTCACAGATTGTTTCTTCTGTGATTTCCCCTTTCTGTTCATTCCTTCCCACTAATCTCCCTCTTGACATAACTCTACAAGTGACTGGTGACTGAAATGCTACACCTACTCATTGACCACCTCTCCTACCTCCATTCAAAGCTCAAAACAGGCTTTCAGGGTGAGACAACACTTCACTTGTGAATCTGTTATTTTCCATGGGTTCACCTGTGAATCTGTTGTATCCGGTACTCCTGATGCGGCCTCTTCTACATTGATGAAACCCTACATAAGTTGGGCAACCAATTTGTCAAGCATCTCCACTCTATTTGCCAAAACCCCAGAATTTCCTAGTGGCTAACCATTCCTGTTTCCATTCCCATTCTGATGTCTTAGTCAATGGCCTCCTTTGCCACAGTGACACCACCCTCAGGTTGAAGGAGCAATACCCCATATTCCATCTGAGTAGGTTCCAACCTTATGACATGAACATTGATTATTTCTTCCAGTTTAAAAAAAAACACCCTCCCTTCCCCCTTTCTCCTTTCCTCTTCTCTTCCATACTCTGGCCTCTTCTCCTCACCTGCCTATCACCTCTCCCTGGTGCCCCCTCCCTCCTTCCCTTTCACACATTGTCCTCTGCTTTCTTATCAGACTTCTTCTTCTCCAGCCCTTTATCTTTCCCATCCTCCTGGTTTCACCTACCATCTTTCAACTTGTCCTTCTTCCCCGCCACCCCCACCCCAACTCTTTTTATTCTGGAGTCTTCCTTCTTCCTTTCCAGTCCTGATGAAGGGTTCCAGCTTGAAATGTCAACTATTTATTCATTTCCAGAGATGCAGCCTGATCGGCTGAGTTCCTTCATTTTCTGTGTGTTGCTGTGGTTACCAGGTTTATCCTTTGCAACTGTTTTTGAATAAAGGTTCTGCATTTGGTCATCTGGCACCTTACCTAATTTAAGTATAAAACAACTGTAAGTCTGAAAATTGATTGACCTGCTGAGCATTTTAAAACAGAATGAGTTAATGGTTCAGGTTGAAGATACTTTGTCTTGATCATTTGCTCATTCACTTTTTGAAGTTGGTAAAACCTCCAGCTAATGTTGCTTTTGTGGTACATCTTGGTACCAATGTCGAATCATGTGGGTAGCATTATCCTTGGTAGAAGAGGTTTAAAAAAAAGTGCAATATAAATCTCAAGGAGCTAGGTAGCAAAATAAATGTATGGAAGCCACAACATGAAATAAAGTGCATGTCTCACCATGTTAAGCAGGGTGCCATCAAGGATATAGTAAGTGTTTGATGGATTAATGTAGCATAGTAAATCATGCTGCTGGTATGCAGTTGATAGATAATAGAGGGGGAGTGAACTGAAATCTGGATTTAAATAATTATTTCTGTGAAATGTGATACATGGACGTGAGAAAATGTGATGTATAACACTGACTTCAGTGGGTGTCAAGATCTTATGAGGAAGAGGTTTTTGGGGTACTTGGAAGCAGACAGCAAAATAAGCTGAAGTTAGCCTGGTTTCCTTGAGGGCAAATCTTGCTTGACAAATATGTTGGAATTCTTTGAGGAAATAACAGGCAGGATAGGCAAACGAGAATTGGTGGATGTTGTTTACACTTATTTTCAGAAAGCCTTTTGTCAAGGTGCTGCACATTAAGGTGCTAAACAAGAAAATACTGCATGGTATTATAGGACAAATACTAGTAAAGACAAGATGGCAGTGCACACAGTTGTAGCAGCTTCTCTGGTTGCTATCAGCGGTGTAATTTTGTGTCCTTTTTGTCTTCCCTAAGATTTTAAAATCAGTGTTGATCATAGAGTACTAAAGCTTGTGAGTTTGCCTCACTACCAGCAAGGTAATAAAGATGCTGTACAGTTACAGACTAACATGGGGAGAGGGTGCCCTGCTACAGCTACTTGGGGAAGTGGCTGCCAGAATCGATGAGTGAGGAAGTGTGGTAAGCGTGCTGGTATTCAAGCAAGACATAAAACAGATTTCTGCAGGCCCACACTCTTGGTGATTCTGCTCGCTAGCCCTTGATTTATAGCCCTTGAACCTGGTTTATACCAATGTTCATTGAGCCTTCTGCCTTCACCTTTGATATTCAGACCATATGTCCATTTTGCTATATGGAGACCACTGGTTAAACCAGTTTATAGGGAGATCAAGACTTGGTCAGGAGGTGTATCTCCCCACTGTAGGACTGCTTCAAGAGCACAGACTGGAGCATATTCAGGGTGGCAGCTACCTATGATTATGACATTAACATCAAGTATGTGGAACTGATGATGGAATACATAGGACAGTGCAATGTTTCCGTAATTAAATACTAGAAACCATGGCTGACTGTAGAGAGACGCTGCCTTCAGATTGGAGGATGCGACTACTCTAAGGTTAACACGAGCTGTGTTCTCCATGCCATCGGGAAGGCAAAACATGAGTACTCACAGAAAATTCACAGACATCTTTGTGACATCAGGGATGGGTGGCGCTTGCGGCAAGATATACAATCCATAACAGATTTCAAGTCCACCCAGTACTTCAATGACAGTAATGCCTCCCTTCCTGATGAGCTTAATGCCTTCTTTGTATGATTTGGTGTACATAAAATGATATGACATCGAGTAAAATCTCCCTCTTTCCCCTGAGGAGCAGGTACCCTGTCGGCCACAGCCGAAATGAGGATGATCCAAGCCAGGGTATATCCACAAAAGCTGCGGGGCCAGACAACATAACTGGTCAGGTGCTGAAGGACAGTGCAGCCCAGCTAACAGAGGTCTTAACAGATTTTTTAATATCTCTTTGAAACAGCCCACTGTCACTGCAGGCTTCAAGGCAGCTACCACCATTCTGTTGCCCAAGAGAACGATGGTAACTTGTTTAAGTGATTATTGCCCAGCAGCACTGACTTCAGCAATCATGAAGTGCTTTAAGTGGCTGGTAATGGATTGTTTAAAATCCCAATCCAGCTACACTGGATCCATTTCAGTTCACCAACCACTCAAACCGGTCCATTGATGATGTCATAGCTTTGGCCCTCCACTCTGTTCCATCTCGCAACTGAGGCCTGATAAGCCCAATGACCAGTTTGGTGTTTAACATGATCATCTCTGTTTTAATAGGGCATCTATCATACCAGTGCCCAAGAAGAATAGAGTGAGCTGCCTCAATGACTAATATCCTGTTAATGTTAATTCCTGGGATGTCTGGACTGTCTTACGCAGAGAGGTTAGAGAGACTGGGCTTGTACACGCTGGAATTAAGGAGATTGAGAGGGGATCTGATTGCAACATATAAGATTATTAAGGGATTGGACAAGATAGAGGTAGGAAATATGTTCCAGATGCTGGGAGAGTCCAGTACCAGAGAGCATGGTTTGAGAATAAGGGGTAGGTTATTTAGGACAGAGTTAAGGAAAAACTTCTTCTCCCAGAGAGTTGTGGGGGTCTGGAATGCACTGCCTCGGAAGGTAGTGGAGGCCAATTCTCTGGATGCTTTCAAGAAGGAGCTAGATAGGTATCTTATGAATAGGGGAATCAAGGGATATGGGGACAAGGCAGGAACCGGGTGTTGATAGTAGATGATCAGCCATGATCTCAAAGGGCCGAATGGTCTACTTCTGCACCTATTGTCTATCTCTGAGGCTGGTGGCTAAACTATCCTCAATGAGACTCTATCCCCATCTCTGTAACTGGATCTTGGACTTCATGACGGAAGAACCTCTGTTATTTTGAGTTCGCAAAATAACTGGTGCTTCCAGGCCTGTGTGTTCAGTTCCCTGCTGTTCATGATGCTGACTCAAACTGCACTGCTAGATCCAGCTCAAACCACATTAAATTTTCTGAGTGGTTGGCCTCATCAGCAGCAATGATGAGTTAGAGAGGCTTGTGAACTGGTGTAAGAATAACAACCTGAGTCTTAATGTGGACAAGATAAAAGGGATAACTGTAGACTTCAGGAAGATTCGGGTTGACAGTTTTCCATTGCACTTTACTGCTGTGGAGAGAGTGAAGAGCGCAAAGTTCCTTCGAAGTTGGTGTGCACATAATGAACGATGTAACCTGGACCACATCACCTCCACTAGTCAAGAAGACACAACAGTGTCTACACTTTCTAAGGTTCTTGAAGTCTGCAAGGCTCCCTGTCCCCATTCTAACAATTTTCTATAGCACCCTTGAGAATGTCCTGTCTGGCTGCCTCATTGTTTAATGCAGAAGCTGTAAGGCAAGACTGCACAGAGGATCCTCTCCATTGAGAGGTTCGCTGGGATGTCCCTCACCCTTTTATGTGACATTTACCGAAAGTGTTGCAGACAAAGGGCCCAAAGCATTGTTGAGGATCTCTACCATTCATCCCTCAATCTCCTTGACTCACTACTGTCTGGAAGGAGGTACAGAAGTATTAGGACTAGGACTGCCAGACTGGGTAACAGCTGCTTCCCTCAGGTAATGAGACTAATGAATATCCTGCCTCTACTGAGGTCTCATCACTAAGTCAATTGAGCTGTTTACTTTGTATTGTTTACTGATTTATCTATGCTGCACACTACATACATTTTGAATTAGTTTATTAATTTGTTTATGCTAGTATTTTGTATTATGTGCTGTGTGTGATGTATGTTTTGTGGGTGCACCATTTTTCGTTTAGTTGTATACATGTACAGTTAGATGACAATAAGCTTGAACTTTAGATGGGCTGATTGGAAGAAGGCAAAGTTTTCTGTTTGGTTACTAGTGTGTAGTATTCCACAAGGGTTGGTGTTAAGTCTGCTACAGGTAGTGTTGAGCAACCAGGAAATCTACAGAAGGACTTGGACAGAGTAGGAGAATGGGCAAAACAGTGTAGGGAAGAGTACGTTCATGTATTTTGGTTGAAGGAGTAAAGATGTGGGCTATTTTCTAAGTGGGAAGCAAATTCTAGATGCAGTGGGTTTTGGGAGTCTTAGTGCAGGATTCCCTAAAGGTTTCCTTGCAAGTTGAATTAGTAGGAAGGAAAGCAAATCCAATTTTGGCATTAATTTTCATAGGACAAGAATATAAAAACAAGGGTGCAATGCTGAGACTTTATAAGGCACTGGTCAAGTCACACTGGAATATTGAACAATTTTCGGCTCCTTATCTAAGTAAGGTTGTGCTGGAATTGGAAAGTATCCAACAGGAGGTTTAGGAAAATGATCTTGGGAATGAAGGGGTTAATGTATGAGTGAGTACAGACCCAACACCATAAAAGCTGTATTGATGGTTTTGGGCCTGTGCTTACTGGAGTTTAGAAGGATGAGGGAGATCTCATTGAAATCTACTGAATTATGAAAGGCTTAGATAGAGTGGATATTGAGACAGTATTTCCAGTAGTGGGAGTGTGTAGGGCCAGTAAAGGATGAATCTATAGAATAAAAATTGGGAGTTTTTTAAAACCTAGGGTGTGGTGAATCTGTGGAATTCATTGTAATCTGTGGAGTTCAAATTAGTGGGTATATTTAAAGTGGAGCTTGGTAGGTTCTTAATAAAGTTGTCAAAGACAGGATAGAGTTAAAAGGGGGAGTGGTGATGGAGTGGTGGAGCAGATTCAATGGCTTAATTCTGTTCCTATGTCTTATTATCTTAATGTAGGAGGTGTAACAGAATAATTTGTAAGCAGGTGCAAGATACATCCGTATCTACATCAGTTAATATCTTGTGGCAACTTATTCAAATTAAAATTTTGATTCTTGGCTTTAAGCAGTTTCGAGAATCAGGTCATCAAAATAAGTGCAGGATTTTAAACAGGAATATTCTCCCTTGAGCTAAGTGAGTAATACTGTATGGAAACTAGGTGTTTTATAGAAATTTGTAATCTGTGACGAACAAACAACTCTGAGCAAAAATGCGAAACTTTTTAAAGAAAGCGCAGAGTTGTAATATTATGATATATTGATTTCCAAAAGTAATGTGTGTTGAGTTAACAGAAAATGAGAAAAGGGCACGTAAATTTAGTGCAACACATAAACTGCTGGAAGAACTCAGCAGGGCAGGCAGCCTCTGTGGAAAAGGTAAAATACAGTTGGCCCTCATTATCTGTGGGGGATTGGTTCTGGGACCCCCTGTGGATACCAGAATTCACGGATGCTCAAGTCCCTTATTTAACATCTATCAGTGCGGTGATCTTTAGGACTCAGCGGAACCCCGGACTTTATTTAACATGTCTTTGTGTGGTGGACATTAGGACCCGGCGGCGCTGCTCTGAAACTGCGGTGCTTCTGTTCACGAAAATAATCATGATCGCGATTGAAAATATGGTGGAAGTAATAAAGCGATTGGAAAGAGATGAAACACTATCGGTCATTGGAAAAGCATTAGGCTACAGTCGGTCAACGATCAGAACAATTTTAATGGAGCATGTGAAAGGCCCTGCCCCGATGAAAACTACAATTATTACTAAGCAACGCAGTGGTTTAACTGAAATACATATGTTTCTTAAGGGTTTTATATGCATAGAAATGTAAAATATGTACTATATACTAAGAAAAACGTTTGACTGACGCTAAATAATACAGGATGTATCTGTTCCGACTTCAAATCTGACTTAAAGACGGACTCAGGAACGAAGCTAATTCATAACCCAGGGACTGCCTGTACTTTTAAGTCACTTCCAGATTACATAACATTTACATTGTATTAGGTATTATAAGTAAATAGTTGTAATACTGTATTGTTTAGGGAATAATGACAAGAAAAAAATAGTCTGTACATGCTCAAACAACGAGTGCTGGAGAGAGAACTTCTGGGTTTTCCCGATCCGCGGTTGGTTGAATCTGCGCATGCAGAATCCGCGGATAAGGAGGGCCGACTGTACTCCAGAGACGCTGTTAATTGCAGTATTTGTATATGAATGATTAGGTTAGCACTGAAAGTTGGTGAAATGGGCTTTTGGAAAACATCAGTAGTTGTTTAAGCATTGGAATTTTTGTAGGAAATTCTTGATTAAAAATTTCAGTTCAGCAACTTAAACAGCATTCTGACCTTAGTAAATCTAAACTTCCAAAACTTGTTTTCCTTGATTGCTTTAGTAATTCCTTTAAATGTTGCACGACAATATTGATGCAACAAAAATTTAGCAACAAATGTCCAATTAAGCCAGTGGCAGCTGCCTTATTTCCTATCACAATTTGTGGTTAACTCACACTTGAATGCACAGTACTTGTTCTGTTTGTGAAAACAAACACCTGTTTGTTGTGTAATGCATTGTTTTGTGGAATGTTGATAATTTAAAATGAAAGATGAAGTGGTTGAAATAAGGTTTACATGTTCCAAAAATATATATTTGTGTTAATTTACTTTTTTCTTTTTCAATCTTTTTATTAATATCAAAATAGTGCATATGCATAGTATTACTACACAATTGTTGGGATTACATTGTTAACAGATAACATATATAATTATATATTCAGTTAGTACAAAGGTAAAAAATCCTCCCAAAGATGTTCAAGTACAGATGTAGAGTTCACAAAAAAGGATTAACATATTCAAAAAGACAAAAAAAGAAAAAAAACAAACCAAAAATACCCCTCCCCCCCAAAAAAACTAACCTAACCAATACTAACCTAACAGAAAAAAAATTAAGAAAAGAGCATGGGCTGTTTATAGCATCAAAAAAAAACAGGACCATTAGTGTCACCAGCTCTGAGCCTCCCTACATATATTAACACAAGAATAGGTTTGGAAAGAGGTCAAATTACATCATATGAAAGTGTTGACTAAAAGGCCTCCAAGTCTGATCAAATCTAATAGAAGGGTCGTATATAACACTTCTGATTTTTTTTCTAAGTTTTAACATAACATAGTTTGAGAGAACCAATGAAATGTGGTGGGAGGATTAATCTCCTTCCAATTCAGCAAAATCGATCTTTTAGCCATTTATGTGAGAAATGCAATCATCCGACGCGCTGAAGAGGTTAAATGGTGTGGCTCTATCATTGGTAAACCAAAAATTGCTGTAATGGGATGAAGTTGTAAATCAGTACAGGTGTCCCCCGTTTTTCGAACATTCGCTTTATGTCAACTTGCTGTTACAAAAGACCTACATTAGTTACCTGTTTTCACTAACAGAAGGTGTTTTCACTGTTACGAAAAAAGGCAGTGCACGCGCCGAGCAGCCAAGTTCCTCCCTCGGAACTGCATTCTAGCTGGCATTGCTTAAGCACGTGCCTGTGAGCATCTGTGCTTTATGTCGATTTATTTTGTGCATCCGTTAGCAAGATGAGTTCTAAGGTATCGGAAAAGCCTAAAAGAGCAAGTAAGGGTGTTACACTTAGTGTAAAACCAGACATAATTAAACATTTCGATTGTGGTGAACAAAGTAAGGACACAGTGAGTTTGGCTAAGGGTTTGTGGAAGTTGACGAAGATGATGTTGAAAAGCTTTGGGCATCCCATGACCAAGAACTGAGAGATGAAGAGGAAAGGATAACAATTGAACCCGAACGCAGCAGTGAACGGCCAGAAAGTAAAGACGTCCAGGAACTGAACGGGAAGCAATTGCGTGAGATTTTGCTGCAATTGACGATGCTGCAATGATTGCAGAAAAGTATGATTTTAGTTTTGAAAGGGTACGTAGGTTTAGGACATATTTGCAGGATGGTTTGAGTGCTTACAAAGAACTGTATGTTAGAAAGATGTGCGAGGCTAAGCAGTCAAGCATACTGTTGTTTTTCAAGCCTTCTATGTTAGCCACAGCAGACGAGGAAACTTGACCTTCGACATCGAGGCAGGCAGACATAGAAGAAGGTGACCTGCCTGCCTTGATGGGAACAGACAACGATGAGATGACACCCCAGTCTCCTCTACCTCCCACCACCCCAACCTCCGATGACTCACCCTAACATACCATCATCAGTGTGCTTACTCTCTTCTCGATTCCAGTAAGTGAAACTACACTGTACATACATTATTTCTACTTTATATTGGCTGTGTATTTTTATGTGTTATTTAGTAGCTTCATAGCTTAAAGGTTACTGGAAAAAGTGCTTTTGTCGGGAGCGTTTGTGCCGTGTGTTTCTGCTGAGAGCGCTTGCTTGAGATTTTCGCTGTGGTGGACAGTGCTGCAATAATTGCAGAAAAGTTTTCCTACATTATATAGGCTGTGTATTTATCAGATCATTCTTGCTTTTACTATATGTTACTGTTATTTTAGGTTTTATGTGTTATTTGGCAAGATTTGGTAGGGTCCTGTGAATGCTCACATATTTTTCCCCATATAAATAAATTGTAATTGCTTCTTCACTTTACAACATTCTGACTTGCGAACCATTTCATAGGAGCGCTCTACCTTCGAATAGTGGGGGAAACCTGTATTCAAAACAGTTGAGATAATATCAAAGATATCTTCCCAATATTGTTTCAGAGCGGAACATGACCAAAACATATGAGTTAAAGAAACGATCTCAGAATGACATCTGTCACATACTGGACTTATATGAGAATAATAACAAGCTAATTTATCCTTAGACATATGGCCCCTATGAACTACTTTGAACTGTATCAACGAATGTTTAGCACCTAGAGGATTTTCTTCCCATTTTTCGATAGGTAAGGTAAGCTTAAGTTCCGTTTCCAATTGTTTTAATTTTATTAGATGCATCTGAACGAATTTTGTGTTAATTTACTGATAATGCTTCAAGTAGCCAGTAGACAAAAACAAGGATCTTTAAGGATACAGTATAATTGATAGTTGCTGCAGAGTTTATTGGTACTTCAAGCAAAATTGTCAAGTTCAAGTTCAAGTGAAGTTCAAGTTTATTGTCATTTCAACCATAAACTGCTGGTACTGTACACAGTAAAAATGAAACAACGTTCCTCCAGGGCCCTGGTGCTACATGAATCAACACAAAACTACACTAGACTATGTGAGACAGTGCAAGGCTACATTAGACTATGTAAAACAACATAAAAACTGCACTAGACTATAGACCTGCACAGGACTACATAAATTGCACAAAACAGTGCAGGGCAGTACAGTAATTAATAAACAATACAATAGGCACCGTAGAGGACAGATTACAATGTCAGTCTAGACCCTGGGTATTGAGGAGTCTGATGACTTGGGGGAAGAAACTGTTGCACAGTCTGGTCGTGAGAGCATGAATGCTTCCGTACCTTTTGTCAGATTGCAGGAAGGAGAAGAGTTAGAGTGAGGGGTGCGTGGGGTCCTTCACAATGGCTCTCAAAGTTTTGTGTTATCTCTTTATGTCCCCTTCCTCCTGTTTAGATATTTGATACCCCCAGGATGGTTGCAGAGCTTGAACATGGGTGGTCTGCAAAATGGTTGCAGAGTTTGTGCTTGGTGTGAGCACTGAATGCAGTTGACAGGGTTCAAGGAGGTATATGTGAAGCTTTGCAGGGGTGGTGGGCAAGGGCAATTGGTACATTTACTGAGTGTCCAAGGTAAAGTGCCAGGGATAAGGGAAGGAAGGGTATGGAGGGATGACCAGACCAGGGAATGGTCCCTGTAGAAGACAGAAAAGGGTGGGAAGAAGAAGATATGGCTGCTGGTGGGATCTTGTTGCATCTAGTGGAAATGAAAAAGGATGACATGCTGGATGCATGTAGTGACAAGTTAGGGCCAGGGAAGTCTTTTGAGAAAGTAAGGAGGCATGGGATCCAAAGTGAAATTGCTTTGTGGATCCAGAACTGGCTTGCCCACAGAAGGCAAAGAGTGGTTGTAGATGGGTCATATTCTCCATGGAGGTTGGTCACCAGTGGTGTGCCTTAGGGACCTGTTCTGGGACCCCTACTCTTTGTGATTTTTGTAAGTGACCTGGATGAGGAAGGGAGGGATGGGTTAGTAAGTTTGCTGATGTCACAAAGGTTAGGGGTGTTGTGGATAGCATGGAGGGCTGTCCGAGGTTACAGCGAAACATTGATAGGGTGCAAAAATGGGCTGAGAAGTGGCAGATGGAGTTCAACTCAGATAAGTGTGAGGTGGTTCTTTTGTTAAGTCAAATACGATGGCAAAGTATAACATTAATAGTAAGACTCTTGGCAGTGTGGAGGATCAGAGGGATCTTGGGGTCCAAGTCCATAGGACACTCAAGGCTGCTGTGCATGTCAGCTCTGTGTTTAAGAAAACATACAGTGCATTGGCCTTCATCAATCTTGGGGTCGAGTTTATAAGCTGAAGAGGTAATGTTGCAGCTATATAGGTCACTGGTCAGATCCCACTTGGAGTTCTCATCGCCTCGCTACAGGAAGGATGTGGAAGCCATAGAAAGGGTGCAGAGGGGATTTACAAGGATGTTGGCTGGATTGGGGAGCTGTCCTTATGAGAATAGGTTGAGTGAACTTGGCCTTTTCTCCTTGGAGTGACGGGAGATGAGAGGTGACCTGATGGAGGTGTATAAGATGATGAGAGGCATTAATCGTGTGGATAGTCAGAGGCTTTTTCCCAGGGCAGAAATGGCTAGCATGAGAGGGCACTGTTTTAAGGTGCTTGGAAAGAGGTACAGAGGAGATATCAAGGGTAAGTTTTTATTTACCCAGAGAGTAGTGAGTGCATGTAATAGGCTGCTGGCGATGGTGGTGGAGGAGGATACGATAGGGTATTTTAAGAGACTCCTGGACAGGTATATGGAGCTCAGAAAAATAGAAGGCTGTGGATAACCCTGGGTAATTTCTCAGGTAAGGACATGTTTGGCACAGCTTTGTGGGCTGAAGGGCCTGTATTGTGCTGTAAGTTTTCTATGTTTCTATTTCTGTTTTGTTTTGGGGAGGTGGGTTGTCAGCAAGAGTAGGAGAAACAGAGGTAATGCAAGATTGGAATCGATCAACTACAGAAGGGAAGTTGCCCTTCCAGATCCAAGACATCTGAAGTGTCCTTTAATAGGGGTCCTCCTCTTCAGATCAGATGCAGCAGAGATCGAGAATGTGGGAGAAAGGAAAGGCCTCCTTTATTTACTACTTTTTACAGGATGGGAAGTAGTATAGTCTAAGTAGTTGTGAGAGTGGTAGGTTTAAAGCAAATATCAGTGGATGGTTTGTCTCTTGAGACCACAGTCTTTGATAATACATTTACTTTGAACTTTGAGATGGAGACAGAAATGTAGAAATGGTCTAAGTGAATTTGAGAACAAAGTGGAAATTAGTGGCAAATGTGATAAAATTGAGCTGTCCACTGGTGCAAGAAGCAGTACCAGTGTATCAGAGTTGTGGAGTGGTACTGGAGAATGTTTGAAACAGGGACTTGGAATTATGCATTGCATATGTGTATATTTTTGCTCTAATCTCCATTCTTTAGCAACTGTCTGAAACAGAACAAGACACTTAAAAATCTTGATTTCACGTTTCACCTGAGCCCAGACCATGCCAATATGTTTAACCTATAGCAATGTGGTGGGTGTTTTCTTTTCCTAGGAAGTGGTCCATACTGTGACAGAACTCATTGGAGTTGCTTGGAAGTTTGGTTAGGTTTTTGAAAGAAGGGAGTATTGGGAGATGAGGGGATCTGGAACAATTAAATTGAAGGGTGGGACATGTTTGAGGGTCCAGCTGTCCTGCTCCTTTTACTTTACTGTATTCTCCCCCACCCCATTTCACACAAGCCCTCCATACCCCTACCGTCCATGTATCTATCCAAACTTTTCTTAAATGTTAAACTTAAGTTTGTGTGCACCATTTGTGCTGGCAGCTCATTCCACACCCTCACAACCCTCTGAGTGAAGAAATTTACCCTCGTGGTCCCCTCAAACTTTTCACCTTTTACCCTTAAGCCATGACCTCTGGTTGTAGTCATACCTAACCTCAGTGGGAAAAACCTGCTTGCATTTAACTTGTCTATACCCCTCATAATTTTGATACCTTTGTCAAATCTCTCAATCTCTGTTCGAAATGATTAAGTCCTAATTTATTCAATCTTTCCTTCTAACTCAGGTAGGTCTTTCAAACCTGGCAACATCCTTATGAATTTTCTCTGCACTCTTTCAACCTTATTTACATCTTTCCTGTAGATAGGTGACCAAAACTGCACACAATACTTAAAATTAGGCCTCACCGATGTCTACAAGTTACAATGTCTAGAACTTCAACTTAACTTCTCTCATCCTGTACTCAGTACTTTGATTTATGAAGGCCAATGTGCCTTCTACTGCTCTACTGTTCACTGTGTAAAACCTACCGTGGTTGGTTCTTGGAAAGTGCAACGCCTCAAACTTCTTTGCATTAAGTTCCACAGAAGCACAGTCGATATTTCGGGCGGAGACCCTTTGTCAGGACTAACTGAAAGAAAAGATAGTAAGAGATTTGAAAGTGGGAGGGGGAGGTCCAAAATGATAAGGGAAGACAGGAGAGGGAGGGATGAAGCTAAGAGCTGGAAAGTTGATTGGCAAAAGGGGTACACAGCTGGAGAAGGGAAAGGATCATGGGACGGGAGGCCTAGGGAGAAAGAAAGGGGGAGGGGAATACCAGAGGGAGATGGCGAGCAGGCAAGGAGTGTTTGAGAGAGGGGCAGAGAGAGGGAAAAAAAACGGGGGAATAATAAATAAATAAGGGATGGGGTAAGAAGGGGAGGAGGGGCATTAACGGAAATTAGAGAAATCAATGTTCATGCCATTGGATTGGAGGCTACCGAGATGGAATATAAGGTGTTGTTCCTCCAACCTGAGTGTGGCTTCATCTTGACAGTGAAGGAGGCCATGGATAGACATACCAGAATGGGAATGGGATGTGGAATTAAAATGTGTGGCCACTGGGAGATCCTGCTTTCTCTGGCGGACAGACTGTAGGTGTTCAGCGAAATGGTCTCCCAGTCTGTGTCGGGTCTCACCAATATATAGAAGGCTGCACTGGGAGCACTGGACGCAGTATATCCCACCAGCCGGCTTACAGGTGAACCTGAGCACCCAGAGGAAACCCACGCGGTCACAAGGAGAAGCTACAAACTCCTTCTGCGCAACAGCAGGATTTGAATCTTGATTGCTGGCGCTGTAAGGCGCTTGTCTATTTGGTCATGATCCCGCTGCAAGCTTTGGTCTTCCTTGCTATCTACTACTGATTCAGTTAACCATATTATCATCCAGATCATTGATATTGATGACAAACAACCACCTACCCAGCATCAATTCCTGCGGCACTCCACTATTCACTACCACTCTTCGGTTTCTCCCGCAAAGCCCATGTCTAATCCAATTTATTACTTCATACTGAATGCCAAGCTACTGAAACTTCTTGACCAACTTCCCATGCAGGACCTTATCAAATACCTTGCTAAAGTCTATTAGACAACAGCCGCTGCCTTGCTGCCTTCAACTTTCCTGGTAAATCCTCAACACTTAACTGGATAATAGATCATTTGTCGCAAATCACTATTTTAATTACAATGAAATTCCTTATTTTCGAATTCTCTGGTTACTCACCAGCAAACTTTGCTTGGTAGTGCAACTACCTTGCTAGTTCCAGCCCCAACTGGTTGTGACTAGTTCACTGTTATAAAGCACCAAACATCCATTTAGTTATTCATCATTCTTGAGATTGGCAAAGTTTCTGTTTGTAACCTGACCAAGATTATATACCAAGTTTTTCTGTTTTATGGTATCTTTGGAAATATGTATTTGATGAACTCTTCAGGCTCATTGAAGTAATAGGCTTTCTTCAATTATTTTTGTTCTTAAATCTTGTGCTTAGACATGCAAACACATGAAGACTTATTTACAAATGCATCTGTTAGACTTTTCAGAGCAATCTGGCCACTCAGGGTGGAAAGGCAGAGGCTTCTTAGTTGTTCTTCCTAACTCTACATTATTCTTTTCCTCTTGGAAAGAAGATGGAAACTGATCTAGTGCCATCATGACTGCTGGAACTTAATCAATTTCTCTCGCTTTCTAGTACTGTGTAGATCCAAGCTTGCAGTGTTGTCTTCAGCCTTGTCACCCTGGCTGTTGCACTGCACCAGTGGATTCCGCATGGAAATCAGTAGAACAATACAGGCATGTTCTCAAACTGGGAAATCTGCCAGTGAACAGGTACAGCAGTCCCATTCAAATGAATGCATAAATTGTCTGTTGGAAGCAAATTAACTAGCTTCATTCAAATTATTTGAAATAATTGTGTGTTTTAATTTGTTTTAGAAATTTTGTTTAATATTTTGATGCTTTTTGAATGATTCACATTCAGCATTCACAAGGATTCAGTAGTTGTGATGACTTTGATGGAGAACTTAGGATAACATCAGTTGTCAGCTTTTCTCTGAGAGCAGCTGGAAGTTTGAACTGAGGCACCCCCTGCGCTGGATTCAGACATAGCTGGTCTCTTGGCAGAGTATTTTGATGGGTCGATGCAGGATGAAACAAAATGGCTAGCCAACTGGTAGTCAATAATTTTAGGATAATGATCTACCTGCCCAAAGCAAAATGTTGCAAGTGGCTAGAAATTTGATCTGTACCATAGATTTGAGTCATTACACTAAGACTGAATGTTCACTAAAGCTGTATGTTTACATGATATTGACCCATGAGTGCAATGACGTATGTGACCATACAAAAGCTTTCTTTGGCATTGGGAGAACATTGTGATGCTGATGCCATGTACAAAACTGTTCATGGTGACATGGAATTTGTATGAAAGCTAGGCAAACCCATATATCTGAGAGATCTATTGTTTTTTGTTGGTGCTGAGTAGACTTTCTACATTAGAGAGCACAACTTGATTTCAACAGTTCTGTATAGGTGCAAGAAAAAAAAATTTGAACCCTTTGCAGTTACTTGTTTTTCTGCATTAATTACTCTAAATGAGTTCTGGTCTTCATGAAAGTCACAAATATAGACACACATAATCTGCCTAAACTAATATCACACAAACAATTATATTCATATTTTTAAAAACTGTACACATTGTTTAATCATTCACAGTCCAGGCTGGAATAAGTATGTGAATCCTAGTATTTAATAACTAGTCAAACCTCCTTTAGCAGCAATAACCTCTACCGAACATTTCCTGTAACTTTTGATCAGACTTGCACAGTGGTGAGGAAGAATTTTAGACCTTGTCTCCATACAAAACTGTTTCAGATGATCAATATTTCTTGGATGCTTTGCATAAGCAGCCCTCTTCAGGTCATGCCACAACATCTCAATTGGGTTAAGGCCTGGACTCTGAATTAGCCTTTACAAAACACAAATTATCTTATTTATAAACCATGCCTTTGATTTGCTTTTGTGTTTTGGATCATACTCTTGTTGCATCATCCAGCTATATTAAGCTTCAGGTGATGGACTGCTACCCTGACCTTCTCCTGTAAAATGTCTTTATACAATTTTGAATTCATTGTTCCTTCAACGATTCCAAGCTGTCCAGGCCCTGAGGCAGCATAGAAGCCCTCAACCATGATGCTCCTTCACCATGCTTAACAATTGGGATGAGGTTTTGATGTTGGTGTCTGGTGCTCTTTTTCCTCCAAACATAGCACTGTGTATTTCTGACAAAAGGTTCAACTTCTGTCTCGTCAGTCCATAGAACATTGTCCCAGAAGTGTAGTGGAATATCCAGATGGTCTTTTGCAAACTTGAGATGTGCAGCAATATGGTTTTTTTTTGGAGGGCAGTGGTTTCCTCCTTTTTTCCTTCCATGAACACCATTCTTGTTCAGTATTTTTGTCATAGTTGTCACATGAACAGAGACTTTAGCAAGTTCTAGAGATTACTGCAGGTCTTGGGTTCTTTTTCACCTTCTTCAACATTGCACGTTGTGCTGTTGGTGTGATCGTTGCAGGACACCCATTCCTTGGGAGAGTAGCAACAGTACTGAATTTCTTCCATTTGTAAACAATTTTTCTTACTGTGGACTGATGAACACTCGGGTCTTTAGAAATTCTTTAGTACCCTTTTCCAGATTTGTGCATTCCTACAATTCTTCTAAGGTCCTCTGAAGGTTGTTTGATTGAAGCATGGTGCACATTAATAGATTTTTCTTGAGATGAGCAGGATCTGTCAGTAACCTGACTGTTTTTTATAAGGCAGGGGATTTCTTAAACTCCACCTCCAATCTCATCTCATTGACTGGAACACCTGATTCCAAATAGCTTTTGTAGAAGGCATTACCCCAGAGGTTCACATACTTTTTTTGAACTTAAACTATGATTGTTTAAATGGTGTACTCAGTATTGATGAGAAGTACAATTGTTTGTTATTAGTGTATGCTGCTAAAGGAGCTTCTACTGGTTCTGAAGTACAACGGTTCACATACTTTTTTCCAGTCTGGTCCTTGAGTGATTCGACAATGTGTTCAATAAAGACATGAAAAGTACAATTGTTTGTCTGCTGTTAGTTTAGGCAGATTGTGTTTGTCTATTATTGTGACTTGCATGAAGATCAGACCATATTTTGCGAGTAATTAATGCCAAAAACCAGGTAGTTGCAAAGGATTTACAATTTTTTTTCTGCAACTGTAGATGAGCCAATTGTATGTCTTGGTTGAGCCTGATGGTGATGATAACCTGTCTTCTCTGACTTCTGGTATGGCTGCATAAAGAAATGGACAAGCTATAAACTTTCTAAATCTAAATGAAGGTAAAACTGGAATGATTTTGTTTGGTTCCAAAGCCAAAAATAGGTAAGTTTCTCATAAACCTGGGAACTTGTTTTTTATGAATTTACACGGGGAGCGAAGCCTGGGTGTTGCCCTTGACTGAGATTTGAATTTTAAAACCAACATAAAGGAAGTGACCGGAGTCGCATTTCTACAGTTAGAAAATATTACAAAGGTACGCCCATTTCTGTCACATAATGATGCTGAAAAAACATATTCATGCCTTTATACTGAAGAGACCAGATTACTGCAGTGCACTTTTTACTGGCCTTCCAAAGCAGTAATGGGATGATTATTAGAAATAGGGACCTTGGTACAGTGCCTTGAAAAAATATTCAGCCACCAACCCTTTGTTCACATAAATGAGTATTACAGCCAGGGGATTTGATCAATTTAACTGAGTTTTTATTTGTGAATCACATGCTTCTTTTTTCACAGTGGAGCCCAAAAAACAGAAAATTGTAAAGCATTAAAAATTCAGACTGAAATGTCAGTTGACTTCATTTCAACTGAAATAAGGTTGAACTGCCTCTTGCAGCTATTACTTCCAGTAGTCTTTGGATAAGTCAAAGATTTCAAAGGTATATTTAATGTCAGAGAAAGGTATACAATATACATCCTGAAATTCTTTTTCTTCACAACCATCTGCAAAAACAGAGGAGTGCCTCAAAGAAAGAATGACAATTAAATGTTAGAACCCCAAAGCCGCCCTCCCAGCTTCCCTCATCCACGCATAAGCAGCAACAAGGGAATGATCCCCCTCCCTCACCAGCAAAAAAAAATGCATCAGTGCCTTCCACTGAGTACTCAAGCGTGCAGCAAAGCATCAAAAAAGACACAGGCTTGCAGTACCCCAAAGGCTACTCATTCATCCAGTATTCAACATTCCACAGGCTCTCTCTCTCTCTCGCTAATAAGGAGAAAAGAGGTGTTCCAGTTTCACAGCGAGAGGGAAGGCATAACAAACAATTCACTGATGATGTTAAAAGTCTGTTGCGTTGCTTTTTCTGAACCCAAAGAACTCGAGTCTCTGAACATACAGTTAGCTCGCAGCTTTTGATCTTCCCTGTATTCCCATGATACAGCAGTTTCCTGCGGAGGCACTGACCTTCCACCTCCAGAGCCACAAAATCCTGGAGCCCTGAAGCACTCTACTCTTCTAGGCCATGTCCTTGGTATATCGAATAGCAGCCAGTTGTGAGACCCCGAAAGTGGGTCCCATTCCCACAAAGAACCAAAGTCAGCGTGTAAACTCCAGGTCAGGATCTTTAAGAGAACACGGAAAGGGGAAAAAATAGAGACATTAAAGATAGAAAAACTATTCTGGAAATCTTTATTTTCTACAATCTCTAAAGCTTTGAAAATTAATTCACAACCTAATAGATTAACTGTACTATTTGGAATAGTTCTGCATCATATTCAGGATATTTCATCTTCAGATCGACATGTAATTGCATTTGTTACGTTGTTGGCAAGAAGGGCTATTTTATTAAAATGGAAAGATATCTCTTCTACATTGATTGAATGGTTTTCTCAAGTAGTGTTATGTCTCAGTTTGGAAAAAATTAGAAGTAGAACTTTTGAACCTTGATTTGATTTTGAGAGAAGATGGTGTTCTTTTTGCCAAATATTACCATTTAATTTGAATTATTCTATATGGTTTCCTTCCAATTTTATTATCTTTTTTTAAAATGTGAATTGGCAGTTGATGAATTTTATTTTCTATATATTTAGATGATGGTTAAACATATTGCTTCTGGGAGTTGATTCCTAATGGTTTTTTTGGTAGTTAATGGTTTTTTTTCCTTTTTTCTATATAGAATTTTTTTTTTCATTTTTATATATTAGTTTTTCAGATGATTACAGTTTTGGTTTTGAATTCTTTGGTAAATTGTTAATGGTTTTTGGAATTTTTCTTTTGATCTGACATGATGCACAATGTTTTGTCGATTAGCTTAATGTCCTGCTTCAATATATTTTAAACTTAGAAAATTAGACAGTAAAATGTAAAAATAGTTGTGGATGTTGAATACTTTTTCAAGGCACTGTGTTGACAAACTTCAACTCATTCAGAATGCCATTGCTAGATATAACTAAAACCAGGATGAGGGAGAGTCATCACTGATAAAATAATTGCACCCAGAAAAATGCACTCTTATGACTTAACTATATATCTTTTGTGCCCCAGGCGCTAGACTGTTCTGAATTCTGAACAGAGAAATGCCAGTTTTATTCAGAATTGACAAGCAGTTATGGATAGTTTGACCAATTGACCATTTGGTAAACTATGTTTGAATTTCTTACTTGCAAGA
The DNA here is from genome assembly GCF_030144855.1 of Hypanus sabinus. Taxonomy (NCBI): domain Eukaryota; kingdom Metazoa; phylum Chordata; class Chondrichthyes; order Myliobatiformes; family Dasyatidae; genus Hypanus; species Hypanus sabinus. Next base: position 15,875,270 of record NC_082717.1, read on the forward strand.
ACAATCTCCATTTACCATACAGGTGTTAAAAGTTGATAGAAACCAAAAGCTGATAACTGATAATAATTCAAGATTTTAAAATATTGTCTTTTAGCTGGTGTGGGTGTGCCTTGGATTGCTAATCTGGTCTGCAGATCCTTGGTGCGCAAAGGGAAGTTATGCTATTCAAAGTTCTTTCTTTCTTGGGCTGTTGACACTACAGGTGTCTTCTCTCTCCCCCCCCCCCCCTTTTACAAAGGTAGAGCGATCCTATGAAACCTTTCTTAAGCCAAAATGGCATTAAGCAAAGAACCATTAATTTATATGGGAAAAATTTTGTAAAAGTGAAAATCCTCTTTGTAATGCAAAAACAGGTTACTAATGTAGGTCTTTTGTAAAAGCGAATATTCGTGAAGCAGGAGATACCTGTATTTGCAATCTATCCTTACCTTATTGCAACTTTCACAGGAACATATCACTCCCGTTTTAGGTACTTTGCATCAGCTTCCTGTATGTTTTGCAATTAATTTTAAAGCTCTTTTGTTTAAAAAGCTCTTATGGTCTGGGACCAGAGTACATCACAGAATTGCTTTCAATTTATAATCCTGCTTGTGCTGTCAGATCATCTTCTGCCCATCTCTTATATTTGAACAATTTCCCTCAAATGTTAATTGGGTCAGCTTTTTTAAACTATGCTACTGAACTGTGGAGTTTAATATCTAAGGTATAAGTATAGGAGATGCAGACTCAGTTGACACTTAAGAATGCCAGCTCAAAACTTATTTATTTAACCTGGATTTAACCAATATCTTTGTCTTTTACTTTCATGTTTATTTTTATTTTTTATTTTATTTTCATGTTCGCTCTGTAAAGCACACTGAACTATATCATCTGTATGAAATGTGCTCTATAAATGAGTTATAAAAACACTTTGGAACCACTATATCCTCAGATTTAATTGCTTTGTATTAATTCATTGCAAGTCTTGAAATTTATCAGTTTTCCAGTGTTCTTAATTTGTTACTTATTGTTCCAATACTGACCCTCAGCACTTTCTAGGCACAACCTTTCCTCCATTCCTCTCTGTGCAAGTTAACTTGTTTAAAAATTATTTATTTTTGTTCTAAAGTTTATCTTGGCAGCTCTGTTAACTAAAAGGTATCAGTCTTGTAATCTTGAGATTTATTGAATTATTGACTATAATAATCTTGTTAACTACAGATTAGTACAAAATTGATAATACCTAACAAAGGACAGAGAAATTGAAATCTTAACTTTCTGGTATGTATTGTTTAAAAATTTTCTGGAATAATGGAAGGCATGATTGTGTCAAAAACCAAGGTCAGTAGTTGCAAAACAATATTACGGAGGGAAAAATGCACTCAAGGTAAAAGTGAGATCCAACCTGGAATTACAGCTTCTACCATCAAGTTTGGTGAAAAGGACGAGTTGCTTAGACTTGATTGTGCATTTGTAGTTGATACAAAAAGTAAATGGTTTGGATAGGGGAGAAAACCAAAGGTAAACTGAGTTATTAAATAAAATAGATAACATTATCGCCCAAGAAGTTTTATGTGGGCTGTAAGTTTGGAGAAACTTTGTGGTAAGAGAATAGGAATTGTAGGAAAGAATTGGATTTGACTGTTCAAGTACATTAGTTTTGTGCATATACCAGGGCAATTAAAACTTGTAGAAGTGGGTGATAGTTGGCGTGAGAGTTGGCAGTGGAAGTGATACTTTAGAATGAAAGTAAGTCCTCAGACACAAAGCCTAGAGGAGGCACACATCCTCGGCCTCAGTGCAGCGAAGAGTGGAGTTAATATTATTGAGCAGAGCCAGCCTGGACCCTTGACTCTGGTCCCGACTGCTGGCCTTATCAATTGATCTGGCCCGGTGTTTAAATCATCTTATCATTGGCCATTCCTTGCTCTAAGACCCAGGCCCTGCCGCTTTGATGCATGTGGTCCTGGACCCAATTGCTACTTTCCGGCCCATACCCAACCTCTTTAAATTGGTCCAGCACTTAAATTGATCAAACTCTGCTCTGATTTTTCACCGCTTTGTGCCCCCTGACTTTGTCTTGAAAATACCTTGAGTTCGCTACCACTCAGTCTTACATATGCCTCCACCATGCTCCGACTCCTTGAACATCCCTTGACCTCTATCCAACTGTCTTGCAACTGTATGCTTTGACTTTTAACTCAGCCTTACCTTCGCATGGCTCTCCATTGTTTGCGGCGATCGTGTACCATAATTTTTTTTGCAGAAGTTATTAATAAAGTATTGAGTTGTATTTCTTTGAGAACCGCCAGTAAGTTGTCGCCTGCTCGGTGCCATCTTAAACTGATCTCTCAATTTCATTACATCTAGTTAAACTTTTAAGCATCTTTTCCATTTGGCTCAGCTTTGTTAACCTATGACCTCTGGAGTTTCCTATCACAAATTTTCAGTTCACATCCTTTACAAGGGAATATTCATTTTAATTCTGTTTTTAAGAAATCTGACCAAGTTCTATTAAGTTCCACAATGGGATTTCAAATACTTAGAAATAGCTTATTTTACAAACATGTAAAGGAAAATGCTTTCTGTGATTGTTCTAGTATTTTAATACTTTTGAAGTTTGAGGCTGCGGAGAGTTTTATCAAATGTTTTTTGGAAGGTTTTTTCTGAACAGTTACTGATATTTCATCCCATTTGTTGAAACCTAGCATGAGATCTGTGTATCAATATGAATTTCTTTCTTGTTGTTGTGTTACGCCTGTGCCCCAAATCTGAGGGGCCGAGAGGTGCAGAATGGCCCCCTGCTTTTTGAGAATCGCAGGATCGCTATTGATTCGGGTCAGGAGACCCAGGAAATGAGAGAAAGACATGCAGAATCCACAAAGAGTTTGGAATGTCCTGGCCCCTCCACGATACAAAGCCACGGGAAGTGGCCATTGTTTCTTGGCGACGGAATTGTGTATTGTGTACTATGCTTCGTGGAAGCCCTCAGGCAACGTGGGCTGGTTGGGGGTTGGCATCATTCCACCCTGATTGACATCTGAGACCCCGTGAGTGGGGATAAAAGAGGGTCTGGGGAATAGCCCCTTTAGACGCACCAGAAGAAACGCTAGAGATCCCGTATTAGCGACAGCCGGTGGAAAGCCCACGTGCGACCTTTTCCTTGGCCTAGGAATTGGCGGGCATCCACGGAATGGCTTAGCTAAAAGGACCGACTACAAAAACGGAACTCTCGAAGGATCGACATCGTAAAAGGAAAAGCTGGCAAGTTTAAAGCATCTGTCTCTCTTGACTCCAACCAAAGGCTGCAGCCTAAAAGAGCTAATGACTTTTATATTTCCATCGGACAATACATTATCCCCTAGGCAATGATAGAGCTTATTTCTTATTGATTATTATTATACCTACGCTTTTAGATTTAGTATTGACGACGTATATTATCTGTATGTTTGCATTGATATTATTTTTGTGTATTTTTACCAATAAATACTGTTTAAAAATAGTACCATCAGACTTCAACGGACCTCTCTATCTTTGCTGGTATGTGACCCAGTTACGGGGTGCGTAACAGTTGAAGATTTGCTTTTCTTAAAATAGAGATTAATTCTCAAGTAAGTCTTTCGCAATATTTAGCACAGATACCTCGTTGTATTTTCTTGGTGAACACTAAATAAACTACAAGAAATTTATTTAAATGATCTGGCACGGCATTTAAATCATCCAAACATTAGGTCGTTCCTTGTTCTAAGACCCAGGCCCTGTTTTTTAATACATGTGGTTCTGAACCCCATAAGGCACAGGATTAACAAAGCTAGATGTTCAGTGGTTCTTGAAGAATAATATAACAAGCAGGAATGTGAATAGGCTCGTGCCAGAGAAAGTTTAAAAGTTATTATCAGAGCTGCAGAAATTTATTTTAAGAGCCGGATGCTTTCCAAATAGATCTGATTATCCATTTTCATTGCTGAATAATTTGAGTAAAATTAATCTTTTTGAGTTGGAACATTTACTTCTAAGTTATCACAAAGTAACTATGAACAACATAACTGAATCACAACTGGTGCAAACACTCCCAGTGATGTTGTTTGCATCTGCCCAGCTTATTACTTAAAAATCCAGAATTTCCTACTGTGGCATTTGTGTTATACAGAGTAAAATAATTCCTATGAATGCCTTTTAGGAAATTGGTGTCCTTGTATGTCGTGTATTTTATCTTGACTCATTGAAAATTATAAAGAAAAAATTGCATATGATAGAAATTTTAAAAATTGTACTGTACTTCAGTTGGTCTGATGTGTTCAAAGTCATTTCTAGTTTATTGCGGAAACCAAACTTAGATTGGGTGATTGCTTTACAGAGTACCTGTATTTAGTCTGCAGGGTCTGATTCTGAGCTTTCTGATGCCTGCCATCCTGCCAAGGCATACTTTTTCCATCCTGCTCCTGATCTGACCTAACCAGCACTGATGAGACAGGCATACTTTATTGATCCCGAGGGAAATTGAGACAGCGGCAACCCTCCAATCCTCTGGAACCTCTCCCATCCTCATTGATGATGCATCCCGTCCGGTCTTGGTGACTTATCCAACTTGATGCTTTCCAGAAATCCTCCACACTGCCAAGAGTCTTACCATTAATGCTATATTCTGCCATCATATTTGACCTACCAAAATGAACCACATCACACTTATCTGGGTGAACTCCATCTGCCACTTCTCAGCCCAGTTTTCCATCCTATCAATGTTGTGCTGTAACCTCTGACAGCACTCCACACTATACACAACACCCCCAACCTTTTGTGTCATCAGCAAACTTACTACCTATCCCTCCGCTTCCTCATCCAGGTCATTGTATAAAAATCACAAATAGGGGTGCCAGAACAGATCCCTGAGGCACACCCCTGGTCACTGACCTCCATGCAGAATATGACTCATCTACAACCAGTCTTTGCCTTCTGGGGGCAAGCCAGTTCTGAATCCACAAAGCAGCATCCCTTTCGATCCCTTGCCTCCTTACTTTCTCAATAAGCCTTACATGGGGTACCTTAGCAAATGCCTTGTTAAAATCCATATATACTACATGTACTGCTCTACATTCATCAATGTGTTTAGTGACATCCTCAAAAAATTCCAGTCAGGCTTGTAAGGCATGACCTTTCACAAAGCCATGTTGACTATTCCAAATCATATTATGCCTCTCCAAATATTCATAAATCCAACCTCTCAAGATCTTCTCCATCAACTTACCAACCACTGAAGTAAGACTCACTGGTCTATAATTTCCTGGGCTATATCTACTCCCTTCCTTGAATAAGAGAACAACTGCAACCCTCCAATCTTCCGGAACCTCTCCCGTCCTCATTGATGATGCATCCTGTACGGTCCTGGTGACTTATCCAACTTGATGCTTTCCAAAAGCTCCAGCACATCCTCTTCCTTAATATCTACATGCTCAAGCTTTTCAGTCTGCTGCATCCATCCCTACAATTGCCAAGATCCTTTTCTGTAGTGAATACTGAAGCAAAGTATTCATTAAGTACCTCTGCTATCTCTTCCGGTTCCATACAGACTTCTCCACTGTCATACTTCACTGATCCTATTCTCTCACGTCTTATCCTTTTGCTCTTCACATACTTGTAGAATGCCTTGGGATTTTCTTTAATTCTGCCTGCCAAGGTCTTCTCATGGCCCCTTCTGGCTCTCCTAATTTCATTCTTAAGCTCCTTCCTGCTAGCCTTATAATCTTCTAGATCTCTATCATTACCTAGTTTTTTGAACCTTTTGTAAGCTCTTTTCTTCTTGACTAGATTTACAACAGCCTTTGTACACCACGGTTCATGTACCTTACTATCCATTCCCAGCCTCATTGGAACGTACCTATGCAGAACCCCACGCAAATATCCCCTGAACATTTGCCACATTTCTTCTGTACATTTCCCTGAGAACATCTGTGTCAAGTTCCTGCTTGATAGCCTCATATTTCCCTTTACTCCAATTAAACGTTTCCCTAACTTGTCTGTTACTATCTCTCTCCAATGCTATGGTAAAGGAGATAGAATTGTGATCACTATCTCCAAAATGCGTTCCCATTGAGAGACCTGACATCTGACCAGGTTCATTTTCCAATACCAAATCAAGTGCAGCCACTCCTCTTGTAGGCTTATCTACATATTGTGTCAAGAGACCTTCCTAAACACATCAAACAAACTGCACCCCATCTAAACTACTCACTCTAGGGAGATGCCAGTCAATATTTGGGAAATTAAAATCTCCCACCACGACAACCCTGTTATTATGACACCTTTCCAAAATCTCCTTTCCTATCTGCTCCTTGATACCCCTGTTACTGTTGGGTGGTCCATTTAAAGAAAAACACCCAGTAGAGTTATTGACCCCTTCCTATTCCTAACTTCCACCCATAGAGACTCCGTAGAGAACCCCTCCAAGACTTCCTCCTTTCCTGCTGCCGTGACACTATCCCTGATCACACCCCCCACCGTCCTTTCTGAAACATCTGAAACTTGGCACTTGAAGTAGACATTCCTGTCCCTGAACCATCCAACTTTCTGTAATGTCCATAACATCATAGCTCCAAGTGCTGATCCATGCTCTAAGCTCATCCACTTCATTCATAATACTCCTCGCATTAAAATAGACACAACTTAAACCATAAGTCTGAGTGCGTCCCTTCTCTATCACCTGCCTATCCTCCCTTTCTCACTGTCTCCAAGCTTTCTCTATTTGTGAGTCAACCTCCCATTCCTCTGTCTCTTCAGTTTGGTTCTCACCCCCAGCAATCCTAGTTTAAACTCTTCCCAATAGCCCTAGCAAACCTCCCCACCAGGATATTTGTCCCCCTGGGATACAAGTGCAACCTGTCCTTTTTGTACAGGTCACACCTGCCCCAAAAGAGGTCCCAATGATCCAGAAATCTGAATCCCTGCCCCCCGCTCCAATCCCTCAGCCACACATTTATCCTCCAGCTCATTCTATTCCTATACTCACTGTTGCATGGCACAGGCAATATTCCTGAGATTACTACCTTTGAGGTCCTGCTTCTCAACTTCCTTACTAGCTCCCTGTGGTCTGTTTTCAGGACCTCCTCCCTTCTCCTACTTATGTCGTTGGTACTAATATGTACCACGACCTCTGGCTGTTCTCCTTCCAACTTCAGGATACCGTGAACACAATCAGAAATTTCCCAGACCCTGGCACCTGGGAAGCAAACTACCATCCACGTTTATTTCCTGCGTTCACAGAATTGCCTGTCTGAGCCCCTAACTATAGAGTCCCCTATCACTGCTGCCATCCTGTTTCTTTCCCTACCTTTCTGAGCCACAGGGCCAGACTCTGTGCCAGAGGTGCGACCACTGTTGCTTCCCCCAGGTAGGCTGTCTCCCCCAACCATACTCAAACAGGAGTACTTACTGTTAAGGGACAGCCACCGGGGTGCTCATTAGCATCTGCCTCTTGGACTTCCATCTCCTGACTGTTACCCACTCCCTCTCCCCAGACCCTGGCGTGACTACCTGCCTATAGCTCCTCTCTATCACCTCCCTGACCAGATGAAGGTCATCGAACTGCATCTTCAGTCGCCTAACGTGGTCCCTAATGAGCTGTAGCTTGACTCACCTGGTGTAGATGTGGCCATTCGGGAGACTGGGAGTATCCAGGACCTCCCACATCTGACACCGAGCACAGAAAACTGGCCTCACACACATAATTTCTGTCTGTATTTCTACACTGATGGGCTACCTCACCTCGGCCCATTATTGCTGAAGCCCCGTTTAGCCAAACCCTTCCTACTGTTTCCCTCTACTCCACCCACTGTATAAATCTGTCTTTTTAAACTCTTCTTGTTGTTCTCACTGGCTGACCTCCATGTGCTTGCACAGTCATGCTCCGTTCAAACCACTGAAGAAATAACTTGAGTATATTCAGTGAAGATCCGTGCAAATTTTGCAGAATACTGAGCTTGCATCTTTTCCTGCTTTTCAACTTCTCTTTGTGCTGTCTCTGAACTCAGTCTGTTTACTGGATCTACTATTCTAATCACACTCATCTGCTTACACCCACTTTCCTTCCTGGCTCTAATAATGAATCTTAAAATATGCTATTATCATTACCTCTCCTTTTCTAATATGAAATGATTTTACTCATTTCTTCACAATTGACAAAAGGATCTTCAACTCCATTCCTTTGGAACTTGATGTTGCCTTCTTGATTAGTGTTATAGTACTAAGACCAGTTATCAATAATACATAAATTAGATTAACTGACAGAGAGAGAATCTATCCCATAGGAGTTGTGAACCTGTTCTCCATCTGCATTGTATTCTATGTTATACGTTTATTATGGTAGTTATTCACATGGGGGGGGGCAGTGTAAAAGCGAATGGAATACGTTACTTATTCATGCTTTGTTCTTTGCAGTTTGGGGTTGGAGGCAGACTGATGTCTCATCGTTTGCTGAGAGCTCAATGATGCTAAACTTGGATGTGCTTAATTTCATGGCTTCAAATTGTATGTTTGCTAATTTTTAATGGAGATTGAATACCTATCTTTGAATTTTGGAACATCATTGTGGGAGCTGAGGTGCATCATGTCATGCAAGTATAACAAACCCATGGGGATCACCAACAGCAGGAGTTGGTTTGGCTAGAATTGGCCATAGCATTTTGTCTGCAAAACTTTGACATTTATACTAAACAAACATCCGCGTTCGGATGTGTCCACAAATTAGAAGCGCCAAAGTGTGGAGCAGCTTGTGGCAAGTAATGATCTTTTGTTGATTCATGCTGTGTGTATGTTTTGAAACAGTCTTGAATGGTCAGTGCTGCCTATCCAGTTGGGGGTTGTGAGCTATATAGTGGTGCTTGCCTAAGGGGTTCTGTTAAAATGATAACTACTTTGAATGTCGACATCTGAATTTAATTGCCATTGTTTTGTCTGGTTTTTATTGTTGCCTTGATGCCGCTTATGTGCAGGAGGGAGGAGCTCGGGAAGACTTTGGGGTTCTTGCATTTAACTGTCATTCATTTGTAAAGAGGGTTTCTTCTTTTTGTTAACTAGCAGGAATGCTAATTTACTGATAACGAGAATGGTATTCCTTTGTAAACCAAATGGGGATTAATGTTCTTTCTTCTGAGTCTGTAAGCTTTTGTTGACGGGCTTTTGGGCAGATCGGCGCGAGGGGGTCGAGAGAGAGGACGCAATGCTGTAAGCGGGACGAGGATCGGACCCCAAAGGGGGGTCCGAGGCCGGGAGATTCTCCGAGGACGGGGGGGGGGGGGATGAAGCTAGATGTGTTTGGTTGACCACTCGGAGGGTCCTGAGCTGTTTGGAGAGTCGAGGAGTTCGGAGGGTCCTGAGCTGCGAGTCAAGGAGTTTGGAGGGGATTGAATGGTGGCCAGAAGACTTCAGTAATTGAGCTCCAACGGCTGTGCACGAAGTGGTTTGGACTTTGATAAGTTTGGCGCCTTTTCTTTAATTTTCTCTTCATATATACCAGGGGTCAGCAACCTTTACCACTGAAAGAGCCACTTGGACCCGTTTCCCACAGAAAAGAAAACACTGGGAGCCGCAAAACCCGTTTGACATTTAAAATGAAATAACACTGCATACAACGTTTTGTTTTGCCTTTATGCTATGTATAAACAAACTATAATGTGTTGCATTTATGAAATTGATGAACTCCTGCAGAGAAAACGAAATTACATTTCTGCATGCAACAAAAACATTTTGAACTCCGAAAAAAAGACGTTGGGTTGAAGGTTACTTTTAAGTAAAATACTCAACGTCTATTTGAGTCCTTCTTGTATTTATGAAAAACGCCAAACTTAAATTTGCCGCCAGCAGCAAACCAAAAATAACGTCAGCCAGCTGTCAACCTGAAAAATAAAAGGACTATTTCACTGAACAATGAAAACATATGAATATACGTAAAATAATAGGCAATTAAAATATTTATCATACTTGTTCAGGTTGACTCACACCTGACAATGCAGTCGTATTCAGTAGGGATGGATCGATGCTTAGGGGAATGACCGGGAAGGATAATGTGTTTTTTTCCTCTCTGAACTCACAGAAGCGTTTCCCAAACGATGTTTGCATTGCGATGATTGCAGAATGTAAATACTCCGAATTTATCATGTCGTGACCTTGTTTGAACTCTCTCAAATTGGGGAAGTGAGACAATGTGCCTTTCTGTAAATCTCTGGCAAGCAACGTCAACTTGCGCTCGAATGCCAAAACATCCTCCAACATGTGCAGGGCTGTACGTCCTTACCCCGTTGAAGAGCTGTGTTCAGCGTGTTCAGGTGCGCTGTCATGTCTACCATGAAGTGTAGCTTTTCCAGCCACTCTGGCTGTTCCAGCTCAGGAAAGTTGAGCCCTTTGCTGCCCAGGAAAGTTTTCACTTCTTCCAGACACGCGACAAAGCGTTTCAGCACCTCCCCTCTGGACAGCCAGCGATAAAAACACGTTGTAGCGGTGTGCTACATGCAGTCAGTAAACTGCAGTCAAAGATAGCTTTATTCGAACTAAACAGCCTTGCTTTTAAGCCTCCCTCAACCCGCCCCCCATGGGCGCGGATGCTGCAAAAGACACGTACTCACAAACTCCCGTAGGCTATCTCCCTTAGCCTGAACGCTGGCTAATTGTGAGCCGGTTCGGATGTGTCAGGAAATGGGTCGCCACAACGTCTTATTTAGATTGTACAAGATCACCATAATCTTCAAATTTAGATTTACATTTCAAAAACTAACAAACTAACATAAAATACATTTTAATTAAATACAGACCATGTAGCGGTGTGCTACACGCAGCGCTAAAATTACGACACGGAGTCGGTAACTGCAGTCGAAGGAAAAAACTTTATTCGAAATCTTCAGCCTCACTTTTAAGCCTCCCTCAACCTGCCCCCCATGGCGCAGAGGCTCTAAAGCTCTGTGCTCGCAAACCCCCGTAAGCTATCTAATTGTGAGTCGGTTTGGATGTGCCAGGAAAAGGGTCGCCACAACCAATTATTTCCCAAAGCAACAGGGAGCCGCAGCACAGACGTAAAAGAGCCACATGTGGCTCCGGAGCCGCGGGTTGCCGACCCCCGATATATACTGTATCGTTATTAATCACTTAGTTATAGTAACCTTTATAAATTGTACTCATTTAATCGCATATGGTGTACTGCCTGTTTTTGGGCGAGGCGGGGACATCACACAGCATCCACACCAGCTGATTACCCAGTTTGGCGGGGCCGAAAGCTGCTCCCCCTAGACGAGAACGAGCTGAGCGAGCCTGAAGCGATCCAAGGGGTTACACATTCTTTGGGGCACTTCTGTTTTTCGTAGATGTTTTACGAAGGAAAAGCTTTTCAGGATGTATATTGTATATATTTGTCTGACATTAAATTGGACCTTTGAACTTTTGGTTGGCATATTTGGGAAAACATGAGTCAAGCTGGAAGCAGTGGCATTGAAGTCAAGACTAAGAAATTAAACAAATATGCAATAGTGACGGTCAAATTGCTAGAAGAAATTAAAATATTTTTAAGGCCACAGAACATGCTGTGACTATGTATGAAGCTGATGACTTTCAGGATGATGTACACCTTGAAGATGGCGTGTCCAACATGTATGCAGCAGGTTCTATTGCTATCAGAGCATCCAATGCCTCTGACGCCTCATCAGCACACATTAAAACAGAGGCTGAGCTATGCACAAGACAACAAGTATTGAGGGAGAAACGTGCGTTGCTCCTCAGGATGGAGTAACTTACAGGAAGAAATTGCAGCTAAGATGGCCAGTGATAAAGTGCTAAAGGCTTCAAGTGCTATGGGTGCTAAAAGTGCTCCAGCAAAACAGTGTTATGGTGAGAGATCCTATGTTGACATGCCACAGAGAAAGTCCAACATACTCTGTCAGTGTGGACACAAGTTCCTCTAATATCTGAGCCGCAGTTTTGGATCCCAAGGAGTAGTTCAGGGTGTTCATCTTTAGGCACTCTGAAGGAAGCGCTCTGAGCAGATGCCATATCCACCGGCACAAGGTGCTTCTGAGGACATTGATTTATAGTATGGTGACACTCATGTTTCACATGATGGAGATCTAAATGCTTCACTGGAGGTCATAAGGATGTGAAGGGAAATAACAAGCTTAGTGATGCAGCAACAATGCATTGCATCTCTGCCTGAAAGAGATTCAAATCGTCATTGGCAATCCATTGCAGTATATTTAAACTTCTGAGGGCTTTCAAGAATAGCATTGAAGGTAAGACTGATGATTATGATGACTGTCTCTATTTTCTTGAACAGTTCACTGGAGGTTACCCTGGAGAGCTTGTCAAGTTGCCAGCGAGCCAGCCCAGAGGAAGGATATCTGAAGGCTCAAGCTTTACTGCAGCAACATTTTGGTGACGTGCACAAAATTGCTGTGGCCTGCATCTAAAAGGCTCTTCCTTAGCAGCATATTAAATCAGAAGACGTGAAAGCTCTTCAAGGTTGGTCTTTTTGGTAGACGCTGTGGAAGACGTGCAGGACATGTGTGTTGGACATGCCTGTTAATATGAGGATTATCGTAAATAAGTCGGCCAATAAACTGAGGGAAAAATGAAGATCGGTGGGCTATAAACTGTAAGAAAGACACAACTGTGCGGTTACTTTCGCTGACATTGACTTTTTTGAAAGATGAGTTAAAGATGGCCATGCACCCAGTGTTTGGGAAATTATATGAAGCTACATCACCAGCATAAGCAAAGGTGTGAACAAAACTGGATTATGAATGCATTCTAAAGCTAAAGGATTGCTGCTACTATGGCTACAGTGAAAAGTAAAGCTAAAACTGAGTCCAGAACAAATGAGATTTGTCTTTTCTGCAATGATGAACCTACTTTGAATTTGTCTCAAAGTTGGTGAAAAAATTGAGTGGCTTGTCTTCCTAAAAGAAATTGGTATCTGCTTTGGTTGTCTGTGTACAGGGCACTGCAGCAAGGATCACAGGAAGCATCTTTCATGCAAGGTATCTAGTGGTAAGCATCCCAGCATACTTCATTTTCACTCTGAAGAAAAAGGTGCAGATTCGAAACAAGCATGAATGAATCAAACACAGCAGTGAGTAATGCCCTAGTATCTAATGGTGTTACGGGAGCTAGTGATTACGATTGTAAACTTCCTATTATTCCAGTTTAGGTGAAGTCTAAGGAGAGTAACAAGATGGTGGTTACTTATGCTTTCCTTGATCAAGGATATATAGCAGTGTTCCGCACAGAGAGCCTCATAAACAAGATCAATCTGACAGGAAAAGGAACATGAATTCTCTTGTACACCATAGGTCAAGAGAAGGTTGTGAGTAGTTATGTCATTTGTGGATTGTAAGTGGTTGACTTAGGGAGTGAAAACTATTGTGAACTGCTGATCATCTATACGCAGGGAGATGTTCCTGTTCGCAAGGGGACCATTCCTCATCAGAGAGAGCTTCAGGAATGGTCTCACCTGAAGTATATTCATTTGATAGAAATTGAGTGAGAAATTGAGCCAGCTGCCGAGGGGTGAATTGGAGCTGCAGCAAGTGATCCAAGCTGACAGTCAATAGGACTTCAGGTTTGTGCTTGGATGAGCTGAGGCAGTAGCAATTCAAGACAGATTTTCTGTAGTATAGTCAAGAGGAACAATTTCTTGAGAAGATCACCATCCAAGATGTTCTGCTTACCAGAAAGACAACATTTTGTGTAATGCTGAGATTTCATGTCTCCATGTACATGTAGTTGTAATTATTATAGTGTAACATTCAAGGAGGCTGGACTATGGGAACAATGCATCTGTTCTCTATCTGCATTGTCTTGTGTGTTTATTATGGTAACCAGTCACATGAATGGAGTGCGTAGTAAAACTGAAGGAAAAAAATTGTCCATTCATGCTTTGTTTGTTGCAGTTTGTGGCTGGGGATTGACGAATGGCGCATCTTTTGATGACTGCTCATTGTACTCAACTTGCACTTGGGTGTGCTAAGATTCATCGCTTCAAGATTGTGTTTGCTAAGTTACTAATAAAGGATTGACTGTGTATTTTTGACTTTTGGAGCAATCATAATAGGAGCTGAGGCGCATTGTGCAGATAAAACATCAGTGGAGGTAGCCAACTGTGGTAATTAGTTTGGTGAGAACTGGCTGCTTCGTACACCCTATCCTCGTTATAAGTGGGGCATATGTTCCTCGCAGTTGACGCATAATGTGAAATCGCATAATATGGATAATTATTTAAATGGAGAAAATAGGGAAGCATTCCAGAGGGCTTCCGAAATGTTTTATCTGTAATTTATTCACATTTTCATAACAATACGACACAAAAGCAGTACTATAAGGCACATTCGTATTATATTTAATCAATTTAAGGTATTATTCAATGTAATAAATCATGGAAAGTTAACATACTAGGGTGTACAGTACTCACCAACAGTGGTAGGTGTGTTCGCTCCGGGAGATGAGTGGTTGTTGTGGTGTCGGGCAGCTTTATGTGGATAAGGTGCATGGATGGTTGTGGTCATCAGGATCATATCAAGCACAGCAAGGGGTGAAGGTAGACTCACAGAACTCTTAGAACTGCCGGCACCGGTTTGAAGAAAGTGGTGAGGGTTGTTTGCTTGGCAGCATTTTGTTTTTCAGCATAAATTTGCTTGTAGGGAAGAAGGGTTGACGGCAGAGAACGACTGAAATGCTGACTCCGTTCTAAACTTGGGTCCATGCCCATCGTCATTTGTGCCAAGTGTTCTGACTTCCACCAGTCCCTCACTGTTGGTAAACTCGCGGGATTTTCAAAATCGTCTGTTACCTGCAGCATCTGAGAGAGAGTTCGCCATAAAATAAATACACCTTGAATGTGGATCACACCTTGGTCGAGTGATTGAATCAGTGATGTTGTGTTAGGCGGCAGGAAATGCACTGTTATGTTAGGATGAATGCTGTTCAAATGTTTAGGATGGACTGGCGCATTGTCAAGTAACAAAAGAACTTTAAAGGCAAGAATCTGTTCCCGGCAGTAGTGTCCCAGAGCTGTGTTACCTTCAGCTGATGCCGTGCTGTTTATAATTTCCATCTTTTTTTCAAGTGTTAAAGCGGTTCTCTGCTGCTTGGCTGATGGCCCAGGAATCGACATCGGACGCTTAGGAGGCATAGTTAAGTACTTCAAGCACAAAATTGCTGCACCATAGGCAAAACCAATAAAAGTTTAAGAGCGCAAAATCGCACATCCACACCTTGCCAAAACCAATGCGAGACTGGCAGGAGTGAGACTGTGAGGTGTGCACATGTGACTTGGATCGGCGGGAAAGTTGTGCTCCTCGCATAACTGAGTTTTGGACGCATATAAGGAGACATTGGTAGAAATGGGTTCCTTGCATAACTCTGGATCCACATAGACTGAAGACGCATAAAACGAGGATAGGGTGTAATTCTTTGCCTGATCCATGACCAGTTCGTAGCTTTTGATATAGTTAGCCATATTATTGTGTAATGCATCTGCATTCTGTGGATGAGGTAACATATGAAGGGTTTCATTTTTGCGATGTAGTGATAGACATGGAATAATCATGTACAATTGCTTCTCTTCCCACTCATTCAAAGGTACTTTTGTGCTTCATTTGTGTTTTCTATATATTTCTGAAGCATACTCATCACATGTATAGGAACTTAAAAAAAATACTTTTTGTACCTTATCTACTCTACCAGACCAAAAGCCTTAGAACATAGAAGGTGGGTCACAGAGCAGTACAACACAGGAACTAGTCCTTTGGGCATGATGTTGTGCTGAAATAATTAAGCTAATGACAACTAGTCTCTTCTGTCTGCATATGGTTGAAATCCCTCCATTCTCTGTATATTCATGTGCCTATTTACAAGTCTCTTAAGTGTAACTATTGTATCAGTGTAAACTTCCAGGGTGCCTTGGCGCGACCCGAGTAGCGGCAGCACTCTCAATGGATACAATTAAATATTCCCGTTACAGCCTGCTACAGCTAAAAACCACAACTGCTTCCAAGGTCAGTACAGTCAACAAAGATGTCTTAATGCATTTAAATGAACTATCGCTGCTTAACTCCGATGGAAACAACACCTTGTGGTTGGAAGTACCCATGGAGAAAACCTCTGAAGAAGCACTGGCATAGATCAGGATTACAAATGCTTTCAAGTAAATGGGATTTTTAACTCCCTATACTGACTATCTTGCTGGTGAACACGCAGTCTCTGGTGAATAAAATTAATGATCTCAGAGCTAGGGTGCTAAATCAGAGGGACATTACAGACCAACATACTTTATTGATCCCAAGGGAAATTGGGTTTTGTTTCAGCCGTGCCAACCAAGAATAGTGTAGAAATATACCAATATAAAACCATAAATAATTAAATAATAAGCTAATCATGCCAAGTGGAAATAAGTCCAGGACCAGCCTATTGGCTCAGGGTGTCTGACACTCCAAGGGAGGAGTTGTAAAGTTTGATGGCCACAGGCAGGAATGACTTCCTGTGACACTCAGTGTTACACCTTGGTGGAATGAGTCTCTGGCTGAGTGTATTCCTGTGCCTAACCAGTACTTTATGGAGTGGATGGAAGACATTGTCCAAGATGGCATGCAACTTGGACAGCATCTTCTTTTTAGACACCACCGTCAGAAAGTCCAGTTCCACCCCCACAACATCAGGACCGCATGTGTCCTTTGTTTCACGGAATCCTGGTTAACCCTTCCCTACTGGATGCAGTGATTCAAATCAGGTTTGCTATACACCGTCAGGATAGATCTGTAATCTTTCAAAAGCAGAGGTGGAGGAGTATACCTCATGATCAACTCTTCTTGGTGCACAAATATATCAGTTCTGTTCCAATTCTGCTCACCAGAACTGGAATATCTAGCAGCAAAGTGTTCTTTTTAATCTACCACAGAAGTTCTCTGGGGTTATTCTGGTAGCAGTTTACATTCCACCTCAGGCCAATGTCAAGCAGGCTTTAGATGATCTGAATAATGTGAACAACATGCACGAATCAGCACACCCTAACACCTTCACCATAATTTTGGGAGACTTTAACAAGGCCAGTCTGAAAAAAATCACTAAGCAACCACCATCAACAGATCACTTGCAATACCAGAGGAAGCGACACACTGGACCATTGCTACATCATCATCAAGAATGCCAACCATGCTATTTCATGCCCTCACTTCGGGAAGTCTGATCACCTAGCTCCCTGAGTACAGGCAGAGACTGAAGACTGCAGCATTAGCAGTGAGGACCAAGAGGGTTTGGGCAAAGGAAGCGCAGGAGTGCCTACAAGACTGTTTTGAATCTGTGGACTGGACTGTATTCAGGGATTCATCTTTGAATCTAGATGAGTATGCGGCACCTGTGTGGATGAGTGTGTGCCTACAAGGACTTGCTGTACATTCCCAAACCAAAAGCCGTGGATGAACCAGGAGGTACGTTGTCTGCTGACGGCTAAATCCATGGCATTGAAGTCTGACAACTCGGGCTTATACCAGAAAACGAGGTATGATTTGCGGAGGGCTATTTCAAGGGTGAAAAGACAATTTTGAACGAGGTTGGAAGCAATATCAGGTGCACGGCAACTGTAGCAGGGTCTGCAAAACAT
The DNA here is from genome assembly GCF_030144855.1 of Hypanus sabinus. Taxonomy (NCBI): domain Eukaryota; kingdom Metazoa; phylum Chordata; class Chondrichthyes; order Myliobatiformes; family Dasyatidae; genus Hypanus; species Hypanus sabinus. The sequence continues at coordinate 15,892,875 of NC_082717.1, forward strand.
TACTTCCTACAAAGTGAAACCCAATAGTATGAATGGCAGCGATGCTTAACTACCAGATTAATTCAATGCCTTCTGTGCATGCTTTGAAAGGGAGAACACAACTACAGCTGTGAAGATCCCTGCTGCATCTGATGACCCTGTGATCTTTGTATCAGAGGCCGATGTTAGGCTGTCTTTAAAGAGGGTGAACCCTCGCAGGCAGAGACTCCCAATGGAGTACCTGGTAAGTCTCTGAAAAGCTGTGCCAACCAACTAGCAGGAGTATTGAAGGAAATTTTCAACCTCTCACTGCTATCGGCAGAAGTTCCTACTTGCTTCAAAAAGGCAACAATTATACCAGTGCCTAAGAAGGCACTATGGTCTGCCTTAATGACTACTTCCTGGTAGCACTCACATTGACAGTGATGAAATGCTTTGAGAGGTTGGATATGGCTAGATTGAACTCCTGCATCAGCAAGGACCTGGACCTATTGCAATTTGCCTATCGCCACAATAGGTCAATGGTAGATGCAATCTCAGTGGCTCTCCACATGACTTTAGACCACCTAGACAACTCAAACACCTACGTCAGGATGCTGTTCATTTACTATAGCTCAGCAATTAAAACCACAGTTCCCACAATCCTGATTGAGAAGTTGTAGAACCTGAGCCTCTGTACCTCCCTCTGCAATTGGATCTTTGACTTCCTAACCAGAAGACCACAGTCTGTGCTGATTGGTGATAACATATCCTCCTTGCTGACGATCAACACTGATCAACAGTGTGTGCTTAGCCCACTGCTCTACTCTCTGTATGTACATGACTGTGTGGCTAGGCATAGCTCAAATACCATCTACAAATTTGCTGACATTGTTAGTGGAATCTCAGGTGGTGACGAGAGGGTGTACAGGAGTGAGATATGCCAACTAGTGGAATGGTGCCACAGCAACAACCTGGCACTCAACATCAGTAAGATGAAAGAGCTGATTGTGGACTTCTGGAAGGGTAAGACAAAGGAACACATGCCAATCCTCATAGAGGGATCAGAAGTGGAGGGAGTGAGCAGCTTCAAGTTTCTGGGTGTCAAGATCTCAGAGGATCTATCCTGGTCCCACATATCGATGTAGTTATAAAGAAGGCAAGACAGCGGCTATACTTGTATTAGGAGTCTGAAGAGATTTGGTATGTCAACAAATACACTCAAAACCTTCTATAATTGTACCTTGGAGAGCATTCTGACAGGCTGTGTCTCTGTCTGGTATGGGTAGGGGGGTGGGCGGGGGGGGATACTGCACAGGACTGCAGAACGTTGTAAATCTAGTCAGCTCCATCTTGGGCACTGTCCTACAAAGTACCCAGGACATCTTTAGGGAGCGGCACCTCAAAAAGGCAGCAACAATTATTAAAGACCTCCAGCATCCAGGACATGCCCTTTTCTCACTGTTACCATCGGGTAGGAGATACAGAAGCCTGAAGGCACACACTTAGCGATTCAGGAACAACTTCTTCCCCTCTGTCATCCGATTTCTTAATGGGCGCTGAAGCTTTGGATACTATCTCACTTTTTTTAAAACACGTACATTATTTCTGTTTTTGCACATTTTAAAAATCTATTCAATGTATGTAATTGATTTACTTATTTTATTTTTTAAATTACTTTTCTCTGTGCTAGATTATGTATTGCATTGAACTGCTGCTGCTAAGTTAACAAATTTCAAGACACGTGCTGGTGTTAATAAACCTGATTCTGATTCTGAATAGAAAAGAGTAAGGCCAGTGAAATTGAAGAGAAAAATGGGTTAATAAATTCGATATTTATCTTTGCCATATTTAATTTTTACATGAGGTAAACAGTGAAATCAGTGCTGTATTGGGATAAGTATGTTGATGTATGCTCTTAGTTCCTTCATTTTAAAGTTCATGCTTTGGTTGAAATTAGATGTGTAGTTTATACATGCATATGTACTTAATGTTAAAATATACATGGTCCATTTCCGATCAGAGGTACTTTTTGTTCAACTGAATAATCCTACTGGCATAATTATAAGCAATAGTTTGTGAGAACTGCTGTGATTGACTAGTTTGCTTCAATTTTGGGATGATATAATGGTGAACAAAAAGTTCCTATTGGCACTTCCTGTACTGGGGATAGCTTTTCAAAATAGAACGTTTTGAACCTTTTTATAATTGAATGAACAGTAGGAATGTTACAGCAAGGTCTCATACACACAGAGTTTCTACTCTGGAACTTAAGTTGTTCATCTGTTTATATTTTATCGACTTTTCAAGTAAGCATTCTTGTTTTGAGAGCAAAATGATCATCTTATTTATTGTTGATGTGTTGCTGCAATTCAAATTTTCTTTTATTTTCCCATATCCCAAGTTACGTTTTAAATAGGAATCTAGAAAAAGAACATGTCATTAAAAGCAAATGAGCAGTGTTCAGTCAGGGCACCCTTCTATTGTGCTGGCTGGGATCTGAACGATGGTCTGAAATTGACTGGGACGCCGTTTAATTTTGCATAATGCACACTATTGAAGTACTTTTCAGTTGTATGTTGAATGTTTTCCAGTAACCACATGCAGACTAACCCTTCCTTCAACAGTGATTCTAAGAAGATGAGTTATTAAGTCCTTACATTCACTACTTATCCATATGAGTTTATGTGGATGTTAGTTGTAAATTTAGTTACAATTTCCAAGAAAAAGATATGTAAACATGGATCATTTAACCAGCTACTTGGGTCCTTTGTATCCAGAGATGATTGCCCAATGCATGGAGTATAAGAAATAAGGTGGATGATCTTGTTCCACTTTTACCGATTGTCAGCTATGATGTTGTGGCCATTACTGAATTGTGGCTGAAGGATAGTAGTAGTGTGGAGCTTGATGCCAAAGGTTACATATTGTCACAGAGAGATAGGAATGGAGGCAGAGGGAGTGGCATGGCGAAGCTGGTAAAGAATGGTATCAAGCCATTAGAAAGATGTGATATAGCAATGGAAGATGTTGAATTCTTGAGTTGAGTTCAGAAACTGCAAGAGTAACAGGACCCTGATAGCATTTATATACAGGCCTCCCAAAAGTAGCTGGGATGTGGACCACAGATTACAACAGGAAATAGAAAAGGCATGTCAAAAGGGCAATGTTATGATAGTCATGGGAAATTTCAACATGCGGGTAAATTGGGAAGATCAGTTTGAAATTGGATCTTAGGAGAGAGTTTGTTGAATGCCTATGAGATGGATTTTTAGAACGTTTTTGTTGAGCCTACTAGGGATCAGCAATACTGGTTTGGGTGTAATGTGATGAACTGGAGGCGATTAGGCAACTTGAGGTAAAAGTTTAACTTGAAATTTGTTGGGGCTAAAGTGAAATTTGATGTAACAGTATTTCAGTGGAGTAAAGGAAATTAGTGGCATGAGCGAGAAGTTGGCTAAAGTAAATTGGAAGGCGATGCTGGCAGGGATAACAGCAGACCAGCAATGTCTTGAGTTCCTGGGAAAATTGAGGAAGGTGCAGCATAGATGTGTTCCAAAAATAAAGTAATACTCATGGCGAAATAGTACAACTGTGGATGACAATGGAAGTCAAAGCCAATGTAAAACCAAAAGAAAAGGCACATGACAAAGCAAAAATGTGGGAAGATAGAGGATTTGGTAGCTTTTAAAAACCTACAAAAGCAACTGAAAGAATCATTAGGAGGGAAAAGATGAAATAGGAAACAAGCTTGCAAATAATAGCAGGGTGGACAGAACAAGATTTTTCAAGTAAATAAACAATAAGATGAGTGGATATAGAAAATCCACTAGAAAATGAGGCTGGAGAAATAATAATAGAGGGGTGGCCAAGGAGGTGGAGATGAATTAAACTAGTATTTTGCATCAATCTTTGTGGAAGATACTAGCAGTGTTTTAGGTGTTGATAGATGTGATGGAAGAGAAGTGAGTGCAGTTACTATTATAAGGGAGCAGGTGCTCAAAAAGCTGAAAGACCCAAGGGTGCATAGGTCACCCAGCCCAGATGTACTGCACTCTAGGGTTCTGAAAGAGGTAGCATTAGAGATTGTGGAGGCATTAATAATGATCGTTCAAGAATCATTGGATTCTGCCATAGTTCTGGAGTTTTGGAAAATCGCAAATGTCACTCCACTTTACACCACATGCTGTCGGAGCAGTGCTGCCAGGATAATCAAGGATAAGTCCCATCCAGCCAACACACTTTTTGTCCTACTTCCCTCTGGGAGAAGGTTCAGGAGCATGAAGATACGTATGGCCTGATTTGGGAACAGCTACTTTCCAAATGTGATAAGACTGCTGAAAAGATCCTGACCCGGATCTGGGCTGTACCTTCCAAATATCTGGACCTGACTTGCACTACCATACTTTCCCTTTTCTATTTTCTAATTATGATTTATAATTTAAATTTTTATTGTATTTACTTCGATTTGTACTTCAGGGAGTGCAAAGTGCAGAAACAAATATCACTGTGATGATTGTATGCTCTAGTGTCAATTGTTTGGTGACAATAAAGTATTTGTAAACCATTGCTTAAGAAAGGAGGGGGCCAACAGAAAGGAAATTATAGACCGGTTAGCCTAACCTCAGTGGTTGGGAAGATTTTGAGTCAGTTATTAAGGATGGGGTTATGGAGTACTTGGTGACACAGGACAAGATAGGACAAAGTCAGCATGGTTTAATTGAGGGAAAATCTTGCCTGATGAAACCTGTTGGAATTCTTTGAGGAGATTACACATAATATAGATAAAGGGGATGCAGTGGTTGTTGTATATTTGGATTTTTAGAAGGCCTTTGACAAGGCAGCCACACAAGAGGCTGCTTACCAAGTTAAAAGCCTGTGGTATTACAAGAAGTTACTCGCATTGTTAGAGCATTGGCTTATTGGTAGGAGGCAGTGAGTGGGACTGCAAGGATCCTTTTCTTGTTGACTGCCAGTGACTGTTGGTGTTGGGGCTGCTTTTTATGCTGTATATCAATAACTTTTATGGCATAGATGGCTTTGTTGCCAAGTTTACAGATTACAAGTTTACAAGTCTTAGATTAGGAGAATGGGCAAGAAAGTAGCAAATGAAATATGATGGAAAATGCATGGTCATGGACTTTGCTAGAAGAAATAAATGTGCAGACTATTTTCTAAAAGGGAAGAAAATCTAAAAATCTGAGATGCAAAGGGACTTGTGAGGCCTTGTGCAGTATTCCCTAAAGGTTAACTTGCATGTAGAGTCAATGGTGAGGAAGATAAATGCAATGTTAGAATTGATTTCAAGAGGTCTAGAATATAAGAGCAGGAACGTGATGCTGAGGCTTTCTCAGGCACTGTTGAGGCCTCACCTTGAGTGTTGTGAACAGTTTTGGGTTTCTTATCTACAAAAAGATGTGCTGGCATTGGAGAAGGTTCAGAGGAGGTTCACAAGGATGATTCCAGGATTGAAAGGGTTATCAGACAGACATACTTTATTGATCCTGAGGGAAATTGGGTAAATCATATGAAGAATGTTTTGGATCTCGGCCTGTACTTGCTGGAATTTAGAAGAATGTGGAGGATTTCATTGAAACCTTTCAAATGTTGAAAGGCCAAGACAGAGTAGATGTGGAAAGGAAGTTTCCCATGGTGGGGCAGCCTAGGACAAGAGGGCACAGCCTCAGGACAGAGGGTTGTCCATTCAAACTAGATGCAGAAAAATTAATTTAGCCAGAGGGTGTTGAGAATTTGTGGAATTAGTTTTCACTGGAGGCCAGATTGTTGGATGTATTTAAGATGGAGATTGATAGGGCCTTGATTGGCCAAGGCATCAAAGGTTATGGGGAATGGGGCTGTGGAGGTGGTGGTGGGGGGGGGGGGGGAGATCGTCATGATTCAGACTCAATGTGCCAAACCGCCTAATTCTGCTCCGATGTGTTATGGTTTTATGTGTATCATGTTCCATTAATCTGTGAGGTTTTTATAAGTTGGCTGTTAGCTTAGATATTGGATTCTGCAATGAAGCAATGAAGGTCAAGTGGTCTAAGCAGTCTGGATACATGTTTCGTATGAAGGGCATTGCTGCTCAATATTGGGATGGCATAGTGATGCAACTAGCAGAACTGCTGCCTTGCAGCTCCAGAGACCCAGGTTTAATCCTGACCTCTATGTGTGGAGCTTGCATATCCCCCATGTGATGATGTAGGTTTTTTCCAGGTCCTTTGGCTTCCTCTCATGTTTTTGAGATTAGTAGATTAAATGGTCACTGTAAATTACCAAAGTGTTGAAGTATTTAGAATGTGGGAGAGGTTGATGGGAATGTGAGGGGTATAAATGGATTTAGCGTAGGATTATTGTAAATGAGTTTTTGGATAGCGTGGGTTCATAAGATTGGGTTGGGGGGGCTTTTCGGTGCAGCACAACTTTGACTTTGTCCTCATGATGGCATAACCCAGATGTTATAGAAATGCATTATAATAAGCCTAGATTATCTTTTTTTATATAAAAATTACTTTGTTTCTTTTGTAAAACCTATTCTCCCACAAATTGGCTATCAAATCTCCTGGGAATTGGTTTAAAAAAAAGTTGTGAGAAGAGGGGAAAATGTAGAGAGGTGATGGGAAATTATTCTGCAAATAGCAGACAACCCCAATAGGCGGACCGCGGGCCAGGTCTGGACCGCGAAAACCAAATGTCTGGACCACACTGATCCATTGGCACTTAAGTGAACGCACCTGTCATAACATGTAAATAAAGTGAGCACTGCTCTAATTTACTTTAACCTCATCCCACACTGTGCACTTGACCTGTGCCTCCATAGAGTGCACGAACTACTGCTTTCTGGTCAAAGCTGAACCTTTTGGAGAGAGACATTCATGGGAGAAAGTTGCACTTTTCACATCTGTGGGAGCATTGCGAGAAGATCGAAATGCGGGAGGATCCAGTGATGAAGGATTTCGTGATGAGCCTGGCAGAAAACTTCAGGGAACGATTTGAAAGCTCCCCTAAACTCTCAGGTGACATCCTCCTCTTCCTGAGACAGCCGTTCTCCATTTTGGCTGATGGCCAGTGGACTGCAGAGGCCAAAAGGCTGGTGCCTTTCATAGATGAGGTAACTCTTCAGATGGAAGCCTTGGAAATGGGAACATCTGGTTTGCTCAAAGCACAACACAAGGACATTGGGGTGAGTGACTTTTGGATCAATGCTGTTCCCCAAGCTCAATTCAAAAAGGCGAGAGCTATTGCAATGCTCCTACTCACACTGTTCCCATCCATGTACATATGTGAGTCATCATTTTCTTCAATGAACTCTATCAAGAACCTGGACAGAAACAGACTTTCCAATGCACATCTTGGCCAGTGCCTCAGGATTGCCACAATGGAATACAGGCCCATCATCAGAAGGATTGCCTCATCCTGTCACTGTCACTTCTCTCACTGATTGGTGAGTGAATCAATTTATTTTTGTCCATTTATCAGTCTTATTGTGGTATAATAATATTACAGCAACAATAAGACTGATAATTTCATAGCTATACTTCATACTTCAAATGCTACATAGCTTAATTAAAAAGAACAAATAGATTAAATGAGAGAACAGAAACAGTGGAAAAGACAGCACTCTGTGCTCTGTGGAAACTCTGTGGAAGAGAAATGGTGAAGACTACCATGTTTACAGTGTGTATGTATTTTAAGTCCCAGATGAGTTCTCAATGTGACAGCTGACAGTTGTGATTGCTAGAGTAATAATTAAATGGTTGACTTTGGACATATTTTATTTCAAGAATGCATTTATTTTTCTTGTGTGACTCACAACACAGGCTTTGAGAATTCCAGGCCTAAATTATTAATAACAGCAACAACAACATCTGGCCATAAAATAACTTACTGGCGCAATGAAAAAAACCCTGGGCGTTTTGGCTCTTGGCTTGGCATGCTTGACATAATTTGGCCCTTGTGGAAAACTAATTGGGGAACCCTGGCATATAGTCTTAGAATCCCTGACGAAATTTCTGAGTGGCCAACACAATTGCTTATTCTGTTTTTCGTAACAAACTTTGAAGGTTATTGCGTAGCTGAAATACTTTTCAGTGAGCACTTGGATAACATCCCAAAGTGTTTAATCAAACTGTAATCAACAAAAATAATTTAAAGGAATCATGGGGAAGAGAATTGAGATGAGTGGCAAAAACGTGGCTGCTTAAGAGGCCAGAGAATAAGCCAATTCTGGTGATAATGACCGAAATTTACACTATGCAAAACATTGATGTCTAGAGTTAATGGGCACAAAATGTATGTTAGTTTTGAATTCAGTAGAGGTAGTATTCTACTTCATATTGCTAAAATAAATTGGGGGTAATATATAAAAGGTGAACTATTACCATGAGCACTTTGCTTTTCTTGAGTAAAGCTAGATTTTGGTCCAGGTGTTTTAGAAGTTTTAAAATAGTAGAAACTGTATTGTGGGCCAATAATGGCTCTGTCAAATTTTAGTCTTTTAATATAGAAAATTCATGGTAGTTTTGGGGTGTCAAAAAAGTGCTGGCAAGAAATCTTAAGACTGGGAGAAATGCAGGGAGTTGAGGATGGCACTATAGAGACCAGAACCAATGAGTTTGTAATTAATGAAATACTTGAAATGCTATGCACTGAAGACCAGAGTTACAAACTTTTAGAATGTGGGGACATGGTGCTGATTAAGAGTGCAATCATAAAGTGACATGAAAAAGGTTGATAAGATTTAAAGCTCAGAATTTAAACAATGCATTGGAGAATGTGTGATGTGGACCAAATGCTAGAAAAACTCAGAAGGTTGGGTTGTTGTATTTGTGTCGCATGCTCTGCAGCTTCTGTTCTGTCTTTGTATTAATATTGAGCAAGTTATGAATAATTAAATTTTGATTAATAAGTGCATATGCAGATTGATACCAAATGGCTGTGAGAAAAGTAAAGGAAGAATTGTATCTATAAATAATTGGGGCAGAGGTATAGTTGGATGCAGATTATTTGGAATTGGAAGAAAATGGTTGAGATACTTTGGCATTGATTTGCTAGCCTGGTTCTATCTCAGGTTCTTGATATTTCTTGGTTATTTATTATTATTTTCTGAGCTCAAGCTGATAAAACCAAGCACACTGACTTCTCAATTGCAGTAACTTGAGAACTATTCTAGTGGTGCTAAGTATTGTGGTTTTCTGAAGCTTTGCATAAATATTGTTGTGTAGGCCTAATTGTTAAATGCTATTGTGTAGTACCTTCAGGGTGAGGCCAATTGCAGATATTGCTGTTGGAACAGTGTATATCCTGTTCATGTTCCATGGTCTTTCAATTTCCTCTTTTAATTCAGTATATTTTTGTTTTTTTCATTTCTTGATTTCTGTATGTTATGCATTTGGAATGGCTATTTCTATTAAGTTCTTGTTAACTGTGTAATGTTATTCCAGTTGGTTATTATGTTTTGTCCTTTCTGTAATGGATCTGTCATAGTATAATTTGCAGTGTTCTGAATCAAAAACTGAATGAGGCTTGTATTTATAATAAGTTATTGTGCCTTTTATGAGTTTGTATTTTAAAGCAAGATTTTGATGAATGTTGTTTCTTACTTGATTGTGCATGTGTATATAATAAGATTAATTTAAACTGCTGCAGGCTCCTGTAATGTGTTGGATTGTTTCTGGTTTCTCTTAACATTTTCTGCATTTATCATGTATTTTTGATTTTTTTTTGTATTAACCACCTGGCCCTGTATTGCCACAAGGAACCCCTATTTCTGGGAAGAGATTTTTTTATTATTATTATTTCATTTTGTATTTGCACAGTTAGTCCTTGCACACTGGTTGAATGCCAAGTTGGTGCAGTCTTTCATTGATTCTGTTATGATTGTTCTTCTATTATTGATTTTTTATGTCTGTAAGAAAATGTATATGGTGGCATATATGCACTTCGATAATAAATTTACTTTGAACTTTGAAAAAAGTTTAAGCTCAGAATTAGTAAGTTGTACACCTTTTTTGTGACTCTATTGTATTCAACTTGGCATTCTAAGAAATCACTTAAAACTTTCAGACTTTTGACCTAAAATTTCCATCAGTTCCAATTTGATTATGGAGCTATAACCCATTACGAAGGCAACAAAACAACTGCAAGTTATGACTCCCTTCCAGACATTGTTCTTGAATGGATAATGTAAAGAATGCCATGTGAAGTAATTTTTAAGCTTTACTAAGTATTACTCCGAGATTGCTGTTTTAGAAAATAATTTTGCAGTTAAGTTCAGACAATACTGTTAGGCACAACGTTTATTTAGTTTATTTGCAATGAAAATGAATTGCAGTTAGTCCTCCTTATCCGTGGGTTCCGCATGTGCGGATTCAACCAACCATGAATCAAGAAAACCCAGATGTGCTCTCCCAGCACTCGTCGTTTGAGCATGTACAGATTTTTTCTTCTTGTCATTATTCCCTAAACAATACAATATAACAACTATTTACATAACATATACATTGTATTAGGTATTATAAGTAATCTGGAGATGATTTAAAGTATACGGGAGGATGTACGTAAGTTACAGTGGATTGGGAATCGAAAAAAATCGGAAGTTCTCCATGTCGGAAAAGGTACATAGTATTATTTGGCATCAGCTAGACTAATATTTGTCAGAATGTAGTATATATTTTACCTTTCTATGCATATAAAACACTTAAGAAATGTATGTATTTCAATAATTAAACCACTGTGTTGCTTAGTAATAATTGTAGCTTTCATTGGGGCAGGGCCTTCACATGCTCCACTATTCTCACTTTATCCTTTAAAATTGTTCCGATCATTGACTGACTGTAGCCTAACGCTTTTCCAATTACCGATGGCATTTAACCTCTTTCCAATCGCTTTATTATTTCCACTTTATTTTCAATCGTGATCGTTTTCCGGAACAGAAACTCTGCGGGCGGCGGGTCCCGAACTCTGCTGGGTCCTGAATTCCACCACATTGAGACAGGTTAAATAAGGTCTGGAGCTCCGCTGGGTCTTAAAGTCCACCTCACTGAGACAGGTTTAATAAGGTCCGGAACTCCGCTGGGTCTAAAGACAACCGACTTGAGTATCAGATTCTTTGGTATTCGCAGGGGGTCCCGGAACCAATCCCCCGCGGATAAGGAGGGCTGACTGTATACCTTTTACATAGCATTGCAAAACAAAGGAAGGTGGTTGTTAAATCATGGTTATAAATTGGCAGGATGTAATCCATGAGATGGCAATAAGGTACTATCAATGGGTATAAGAAATATGTCAATCTGCAAAGCCTTTGGTCATTTTGCTGTTTGTGCTAACTGGGGGTTCTCCAGATCCTATGAAGTTAGGATGTACTAAGAATTTAGAATAAACTATTTAGATTTTGTACTTGCCCTGCCATGTAATTGGCTCATAGCTGACTTTTGACACATTCCTGTGCAAGCACCATCTGTCTTTATTCTGAATGTCCAAACATTTTGCCTGGAGTACAACATAATAGGCATAGGAGCATAGATAGGCCATTTGGCCCATTGTGTCTGTTCTGCCATTCAATCATGGCTGATCCATTTTCCCGCCTTCTCCACATAATCTTTGATGCCCTAACTAATCAAGAACCAATGTACTTGGTGACTAAGCTTCAGCAGTCCAAATGGATAGTAATTTTCAAAGATTCTAGATCAGGTGTTCCTAACTTTTTTTAATGCCGTGGACCCAAGGGCACCCCAGGCTGGGAATCCCTGTTCTGGATGAAACCTCTTTTTGTCTCAATCTTGATGCTTAAATGTATGTTTATTTTTGAATATACATTGTTGTTTAAACATGATAACATTCACCACAAAATACCATAGTTCCATCTCCATCAAAGAAAAGGTCTCAGCCAGAAATGTTGACTGTTTATTCATTTCCATAGATACTGCCTGACCTGCTGAATTTCTCCAGCATTTTATCTGTATTCCTCAAATCTCCTCTCCTTGACATTCAGTTTTGTATTCTGAAGGTTATTGATCCTAGAAATCTTAGATGTATTTGAAAATACTGTACACAAGCAGATCAGTGGTTTGCAGTTCTGCAACGAATGACTCGTGTTTGGTTAAAGTAGAGCAGGTTATGTTAAGTGGAGGAGAAAATTCTTAATTGGTGGGAAGGAGATTACAAAACCAAGGAAAGTAGAAGATTTATGACGGATGGGGAATGGATCTTTTAGGCATGAGTGAGATGTGGTGAGAGTAAAGAGATACTGTTGAGGAGGCTATATTATTTAAAGCAGAATAATGATAGCTGTTTTGTTTGAAGTATAAAGTCATAGGAGAAAGGCTATTTTGAGAGGGTTAATGGACAGATCAAATTCAAGTCAGTAAGAAAAATGGTAAGCATGAGAGTGTACTGAGTAGGGGATTTTGGGTGGATGCAATATGAATTTAAATCACATGAAGTAAGGAAAGAAGATTGCAGTGGGAGCAAGAGAGGCCTCTTGTTGAGGCATGGCAGGGAAATAGCTTGCATTCAGGTGAGGAAATGAACAAAAGGAAGTTGGTATTGTCATAGTCATTATGAATCAGCACTTACAAATCTACACTTCACTGTGAGTGATTTTGTTTGTCCGTTAAAACTGACATTTACATCTGTTTTCCTGAAGCTTCAACCCTTCCCCTGGGAGTCCACAATCTTGCTTTTCACTCTGAGCAAACATTATTTCTCAGCCTGCCTTTATCCTTTGATTTCCTGGTTACCCATTTTCTAATCTACAATGCAAGAATATTGCTTGGCTGATAGTGTACCAATGTTAGCCTGGGCCTTTCAGATTCATCAAGAGGTAAAAAAGATAATTTCACTAATAAATTTCACAAGAGCAAAGTATGTTATTAAAGTGTTAGTGTTACAGTTATTGTTTTACTTTGGGCAGATAACAATGCCTTAATGATAGACATTAATTTTCATTAATCAAGGCATCAAAGTTCAAAGTAAATTTATTATCAATATGCATAAATGTCATCATATACAACCCTGAGATTCATTTTCCTGTGGGGCACACTCAATAAATCAAAATAGAATAATAACCATAATAGAATCAATGAAAGACTGCACCAACCTGGGCGTTCAACAATAATAAATAACAATAAATATTGAAAACATAAGATAAAGAGCCTTTGAAAGCGAGTCCATACACTGTGGGAACATTTCAATGATGGGGCAAGTGAAGTTATCCCCTTTTGTTCAAGAGCTTGATGGTTGAGGGGTAATAGCTATGCCTGAACCTGATGGTTTGGGTCCTGAGACTCCTGTATTACTTCCTGATAGAGCGGCGAGAGGAGCCCATCACCTGGGTGCTGGGAGTCTCTGATGATGAATGCTACTTTCCTGCAACAAAGCTTTGTGTAGATGTGCTCCGTGATAGAAAGGGTTTTAAGTGTGATGGACTGTTCTGTATTCAGTACTTTTTTTTAGGATTTTCTGTTCTTGGCGATTGGTGTTTCCATACCAGGCTGTGATGCAGCCAGTCATGTACAGGTGGGCCCCGTTTTTCAAATGTTCACTTTACGACACCTTGCTGTTACGAAAGACCTACATTAGTTACCTGTTTTCACTAACAGGTGTTTTCACTGTTATGAAAAAAAGGTAGTGTGCGCCCTGAGCAACCAAGCTCCTCCCCCGAAACTGCATTCTAGCCGTCATTGCTTAAACACGTGCCTGTGAGCATCTGTGCTTTGTCGATTTATTTTGTGCATCAGTTAGCAAGATGAGTTCTAAGGTATCGGAAAAGCCTAAAAGAGCTTGTAAGGGTGTTACACAGCATAAAACTAGACATAATTAAGCGTTTTGATCATGGTGAACAAAGTAAGGATATTGTCTGTGTGTTGAACTTGCCTGTGTCCACCATTCACACTTTTTATATGCAGAGAGAAAGAATCTTGAAAGCTGCCGATGTTACTGTTGGTTCTGCTCATAGCAAAGTGGTCTCTCTTAGTTGGTATCCAATAGTGGATAAAATGCTTGAGTGGATTGATAGGTGTACAAAGCGTAGTGTTCCATTAAGTTATCTTTTTAATAAGCTGAAACAGAAAACACTGGATGATGGTGATGAAAGTGTGGCAAAAGTGGAATTTAAAGGTAGTCATGGGTGGTTTGATCGGTTTCTGAGGTGAGGGCACCTTCATTGCTTACTGGAGAGAGTGCTTCAGCTGATACTGAAGTTGCCGAAAAGTTCCCAGCAGAAATGAAGAAAATAATTACAGAAGGCGGTCATTCGTATACGCAAGTGTTTAACTGTGATGAAACTGCATCTTACTGGAAATAATTGCCAACAACCCAGTCTCCTGTACCTCCCACCACCCCAACCTCTGACGACTCAGCCTAACACACCATCGTCAGTGTGCTCGCAGTCTTCCTGATTCCGGTAAGTGAAACTACACTGTACATACATTATTTCTACTTTATATAGGCTGTGTATTTTTATGTGTTATTTGGTATGATTTGGCAGCTTCATTGCTTGAAGCTTACTGGAGAGACTGCTTCCAGTGAGACTGCTTCTGGTACGTAGTGAGATTATACGCTATGTAGTGAGATTTTCGCTATGCTAGATAGTGCTGCAATAATTGCAGAAAAGTATGTCTACTTTATATCGGCTGTGTATTTATCATATCATTCTTGCTTTTACGAAATGTTTCTGTTATTTTAGGTCTTATGTGTTATTTGACATGATTTTGTAGGTTATTTTTTGGGTCTAGGAACGCTCACAAATTTTTTCCATGTTAATAAATGGTAATTGCTTATTCACTTTACGACATTCTGGCTTACGAACTGTTTCATAGGAATGCTCTACCTTTGGACAGAGGGGGAAATCTGTATTCTTCACAATACATCTATTGAAGTTTGTCAAAGTTTTAGATGCTGAGTCTTTGCAAACTCTTAAGGAAGTAGAGATGTGCTGGGCCTAGGACAGGTCCTCTGAAGTAATAACACCAAGGAATTTTAAAGTTGCTGATGCTCTCTACCTTTTGTCCTCTGAGGACTGGCTCATGGACCTCTGGTTTCTTTCTGAAGCCAATAATCAGCTCCTGGTCATGCTGACATTGAATAAAAGGTTGTTTTTGGTCACCACTCAGCCATATTTTTAGTCTCCCACCTTGTATGCTGATTCATCACTATCTTTGATTTGGTGTATGACAATGGTGTCATTAGCAAACTTGAATATGGCATTTGAGCTCTGTTTAGTCGCACAGTCATAAGTGTAAAGCAAGTAGAGCAGAGGGCTAAGCACATTGGCTGTGTTGATGGAGATTGTGGAGGCAATGTTGCCAATCTGAACAGACTGGGGTCTGCATGTGAGGAAATTGCAGATTTAATTGCACAAGGGGGTATAAAGACCAAGGTCTTGAAGCTAAATTGATTTGTTTTCAGTGGATGATGGTGTTGAATACTGAGCTGCAGTCACAAGAGAGCATCCTGATGCATGCTTTTTTTTACTGTCTAGATATTCCAAGGTTCAATGAAGAGCCAATGAGATGGCATCTTCTGTGGAATCTGTTGCTCCAGTGAGTAAATTGGAGAGGATCCAGGTTGCTTCTCAGGCAGGAGTTGTTGGCTTCAAAACCAACATCTCAACACAATTCATCACTGTGGATGTATATGCTACTGAATGATGGTCATTGAGGCAGGTTATCACTTTCTTAATAGGCACCAGTATAATTAAAGCTTGCTTGAAACAGGTGGGTACTCAGACTGTTGAAGCGAGAGGTTAAAAATCTCAGAGAACACTCCAGCCAGTTGACCAGCACAGGTATTTAATACTTGGCCAGGTAGCACATCTGGACTTGGTGCTTTTCTTGGGTTCACCCTTCTGAAGGCTAATTGCATGTTGGCTTCAGATCTGAAATCACAGGTTCATTGAGGGCAGTGGAAGTTCCTGATTGTTCCTCCATGTTTTGATGGTCAAAATGGGCATACAAGGCATTGAGTTCATATGTTGCTTGATTTAACTTTATAAGATAAGATCGTATTCTCTTTCCCTTATTAGGAAGTGTTATATACCCCTAGGGTTCATTTTTTCTGTGGAGAACGAGACAGACTTTTGGACACTGTTGGATTTCTGCTGACTACAAAATTGTTTGGTTACTGTGGTGAGAGAGGTGGAGCTATTTGATGGACACACAGTCAGAGTTGAGATGGATTCGGTCAATGGAAGGCACCAGTGAGTGTGGTCGCTGGTTTAAACTTTCAGTAGCCCAAAGGGGTGGGTTGAGATCGATCCAGAGTATTGATAAATGACTCTCACAAGTGATGCAACTAGAAGAAGTTTGCAGAGGGGAGAGGACAGGAAGGTTTGAAACAGAAGAGACCTAGTGACAAAGAGATCACTGTTTGGACTCTCTTCAAGTAGCCTGTAAGGGTGGGTTTGATTCTATTCAAATACAAAAGTGTGATTGTCACATAGTTAATCCACAGCAGTGGGTTCTCTGGTGAGGGGGAAACCTTTGTGAATACCACGTGTGTGTTTACCCTTGTCTGGGTGTGGTATTTCACTGAAGAAGGCACCCCTGTGGCAAATCACTGTTGGAGTTACTTCGTATGACGTGGAACTGGGTAAGTGGCTATCATGTTGGGGTAACCTTGTGGAATCTACTGGTGTGTGTACCCTTGCCTGGGTGGTAGTTTTCCCTGGAAGAGGGTCCCCTTTGTGATAAGCTACTGTTGGTGTTAATCCATCCGTGGATTCAGGTTGAGTATCCTGTGGCCACCACTTTAGGATGCCCCATAGCTGAATTTGGCTGTGGTGCCACATGTGTTGAAAAGATATTTGTTGAAGATCACCGTCAGTGATACTTTGTGTGTGGAGTGGAACAATTTCGGAGATAAAACCTACTGCTTTTGTTACTTTGTATTGCTGTCGTGGAATCTGTGGAAAATCGACGTAATTGCCTTCCCACAACATTCACCTTTGGATTACAAATATCTCGCATTAGGAATGAGGATTGAACTGAACTTTCTTACAAACCATCGTAAGACTATAAATCTTGCCACCTGAGCTTGAACGAGTTTGGGAACTTTATCTACACCTCTATATATGCTAACTCTTGGTTTACTATAATATTTATATTATATATATATAAAATAAAATATTATATATATATATATATATAATAACTATATATATTTATGTAGTTACTAATAAAATAGTGATTTGTTAACAGCAAAACCAGATTCTAGGTGTGTTCTATTGCTGCTGATACTTTTACAGGATTGTGTGTACCTAACAGAAGAGAGAGCCTGTGGTATGTTGAATACTGGGTGAACAAGTAGTCTTTGGGACACTGCAAGACTGTGTCTTTATTGATGCTTTGCTGAACGCTTGAATGCTTTGGGGGGGGGCGCCGATGCTTTTTTTTTGCTGGTGGGGTGGTCGTTGTCTTGCTGCTGCTTGTGCGTAGAAGGGGAGCTGAGTGGTGGGGCTTTGGGGTTCTAACATTTAACTGTCATTCTTTGGGGCACTCCTGTTCTCATGGATATTTGCAAAGAAAAATAATTTCAGGATGTATATTGTATACATTTAATGTACTCATTGAAACCTATTCGAGCCCTGCTACGACTGTCAAACATAATTTGTTGTTTCAAGTTTAGTTTGGAATTGTGATTTCACCTGTGAGATGGCTTTCTGACCTTTTGTAATTTTCTTGATCACCAGATTTTAATGCTTTTGATCTGGCCCTCAGCAGATTGTGGATCTGGTGTTTCATCCAGGACTTCTAGTTGGGAAAAGCTCTGAGTGATCTTGTGGAGGGCATGCACATCTACAACTGTTTTAATAAAGTCCGTGACAACCATGGTATATTCATTCAGATCACAGATATGTCCTTGAAAATGGTCCAGTCCACCAACTCGAAGCAATCCCATGGCTGCTGCTCTGCCTTCTGTGAGCACCACTTCATTGTCCTAATGTTTGAAGCTTTGCTGTTTGACCTCTGCCTGTATATAGATAGGTCAGCTAAGTAATGAGATTTACTGAAATACTGTTTGGGCATGGACTGGAGGCATTCCTTATCTTTGTGGAACAATGGTCTCGTGGTCATAAAGGACCAAATGATTAAAAAAATTGTTTTAGTGATGGGGTTGATAAGTTTTAGGTAAGAACTGTGCTATGGCATGCAAATGTTTGGGCAGTTTTGAGGAATCCTCTCTTTAAGCTTAGAGGGTAAATATGCAGGTTTAATGTCTTGTGGAATGGCAGGATTTTTAAGAAGTATCTGAGTAATTTTTAAAAGTAATCTATAAGATTACTTCTTGGTGGGCTGCAATCATCATCGCTTGTTGGAGAGATTGCACAAGATTTAAAAGTAACTCGGAACCTTTTGGGACTTTCTGGTGGGCTACATTCCTAGTGATCTATTTGGCACTAAGCAAAAGTCAATTAAAAAGAAGTAAGGTGTGAGTGGTAGGGCCATCGTTAGTGGTCAGGCTTGGGCGATAACAAGTGGAGCTTCTAAGTTTCCAGTTTTAATTTTTTTCTATCTTTGTCAACTAGTACATAGCTAGTATGGAGAGAATGAATCCAGGGTTAGTGAATGATCTTGTGGGGTGGAGGGGAACTGATTGAGTCTGGTGTCCAGAAAGAAATGGAGAGCTTTGAGGCTTTCCTGGTGGGGATGGAGGTGTATAGGGACTGGACATCAATAGTAAAAATTTGATGATGGAGGCCAGAGAACCTGAAATCCTTGGAAAAAATCAAGAGTGTGTGAGGTGTCACAGATGTTGGTAGGAAGGGACTGAACGGTTGGGGGGATAAAACAGTCGAGGTATGCAGATATGAATTTAGTGGGGCAGGAAGAAGCTGAAACAATGGGTCTACCTGGACAAGCAGTTTTGTGGAATTTGGATAGGAGGTAGAAACAGGAGGTGCAGAGTTCAGGAATTTTGAGGTTGGTGGCGGTGGATGGAAGATCTCCAATATCAGTAAAGTTGGTGATGGCATGGGAGACGATGGCCTGGTGTCCCTTAGTGGGGACCTATTTGAGGGGTAAATAAGAAGAGGTGTCGTGAGAGTTGGCGTTGGGCCTCAGCAAGGTAGAGGTCAGTACGCCAGACTACTATAGCACCTCCCTTATCTGCGGGTTTGATAGGGAGGTTAGGATTGGTGCAGAGGGAATGGAGAGCCGAGCGTTTGGAAAGAGTGAGGTTGGAATAGAGAGAGGAGTGCTAAAGTCTGGACGGTTGACGTCCTGTCAGCAGTTGGCAATGAAAAGGTCCAGGGCCGGGTGTTCAGGAAGAGCAGGAGGTTGAAGATGGAAGAAGGGATCATCAGTGCAGGGTGGGGGAGGCCTTGCCAAAGAAATGGACTTGGAGATGGAAGCGGTGGAAGAAGAGTTCAATGTCATGGCAGGTGCGGAGCTCACTGAGGTGTGGGTGCAGGAGAACAAAAGTGAAGCCCTTACTGAGGACAGACCATTCTGTCTTGGGGAGGCAAGGTCAGATGGACGGTGAAAACCCGATGTGGTTGAGAGCTGGGATCGGGGGGGGGGTGGGGAAAGGGGTTGGTAGTATCAGAGGGGAAGGGAGGTTTGGAGTGTTTAGGGATGGTGAGTTTAGAGAAAGATGGAGTCTCCGAAGGACCAAGAGCTGGCAGTGGGACCTGAGAGAGATAGGATTGCAAAGTGATAAGGAAGGGGTGACGTTGGTTCCAGCAGCAGCACATGAAGACATGACCTGAAGGTTAAGACCGGAGTTAGAGTTGAAGGTTGTACAATTGCAACTTTGGAAATGTCTGAGGTCGTTGGAAACTGCATTGATGGCAGTGGAGTCCAGGTTTTGAGTCTGCTCTGGATTGTTAGAGCCATTGAGGTCAGCAGCAGGGATTGCGTTTTGGAGACATCTAGGCCTGGTGACTTTGGAATCAGCAGGTTTTGTGGTCCTTACGGATAGTTAATCTCTGGATTGCTGCCTATGCCATGTGCCAGCAAGAGTGTTTCAGATTTCTGGATCATTGGAATTTCTTCTGTTCTGTTCAAAAAGAGTGAGTTATATCTGAACTCGAGGGGGACCAATATCATTGTGGGCTGGAGCTGTTGGGTTGGGTTTAAACTAATTTGGCAGGGACATTGGAGCTAGAGTGAGGGAGCTGAGGTTGGGGGCAGTTGGTACACAAGTAGATGCAATTTGTAGTGAAACTGAAGAAGGACAGGTAGATGACAGAACAAAATTGCAGTCTGTGGGATGAGTTGAAAAATCAACTCATGGCAAAATCAAAAAGGTCCATAAATGACTGACTATTGTATTCGAGTGCACATGTTATGGAGAATAAGGTAAATGATGTTGTTGCACTGTTTGAGATTGGAGGGTGTGATATGGCTGTAAGAAGAAGCTGAACACCCAAGGATATACCATGTTATCAAAAAGACAGGTAGGTGGATGTGGGGGACGACTGGGGGGGCGGGGGCTCTTGTTTTTTTTTAAAAAATATGAAATCACATTGTTAGAGGTGGCATAGGGTCTGAAGATGTTAAATCCTTTAGGGTGGACTACACTGATGGGAGTTAAAGGCCCCTGCACAGTTGCCAGGATGTGGGGTACAAATTACAACAGGAGATAGAAAAGGCATGACAAAAGGGCAATGTTATGATATTCATGGTGGATTTCAGTGTGCAGTTAGATTGGGAAAATCATCTTGGTGCTGGATCCCAGGAAAGGGAATTTGTAGAATTCCTACGAGATGGCTTTTTCAAGCAGCTTGTAGTAGAGCCCACTACAGGATCAACTCAAATGTATTGTGTGTTGTGCAACAAACCTGATTTGATTAGAGAATTTAAGGTAAAGGAACCTTTAAGGGCCAGTAATCTTAATGTGATAAAATTCACACTGCAATTTGAGAAGCTAAAATCAGATGTATCAGTGTTACAGTGAAGTAAAGGGAATTATAGGGGCAAGAGGAGGAGCTGGCCAGAGTTGATTGGTAGAGTTCACTAGCAGAAGTGATGGCAGAGCATCAATAGCTGGAATTTCTGAAGCCCAAAGAGAAGTAGTATTCTACGGTGCAGGATGATGCAACTGTGGTCGACAAGAGAAGTCAAAGCCAACATAAAAGCCGAAGTGAGGGCATATAATAGAGCAAAAAATTAATGGGAAGTTAGAGGATTGGGAACCTTATAGCAACAAACGGTAGGCAGCTATAAAGAGCATAAGGAGAGAAAAGATGAAATATTAAAGTAGGCTAGTCAATAATATAAGATGATACAAATGGGTTTTTTAGATGTATGAAGAGTAAAAGAGGCAAGAGTGGATATTGGACCACCGAAAAGGAAGGAGATTTTAATGGGAGCAAAGAAATGGTGGACAAACTTAGTATGTATTTTATGTTGGTCTTCACTGAGGAAGACACTTAGAATATGACTGAGATTTGAGAGTATTGGGGCGCCAAAGTGAGTGTAGTTGCTATTACTAAGGAGAAGGTGCTTTGCGTGCTGGAAGTTTTGAATGTAGATAAGTCACCTGGACAAGATGGGCTACACCCCAGGGTTCTGAAAATAGCAGCTGAAGAGTTTGTGAAGCCATTAGTAATGATCTTTTAAGAATCACTAGATTCTGGAATGGTTCTGGAGGTCTGGAAAATTGCAAATGTCACTTCACTTCAGAAAGGAGGCAGGCAGAAGAAAAGTATTTATAAGCCCTTTTAACCCTGACTTCAGTGGTTAGGCAGATGTTGGAGTCAATTATTAAGGATGAGGTTTCAGGGTATTTGGAGGCAAATGATAAAATAAGCTAAAGTCAGCTTGATTTCTTTGAGAGAAAATAACAGGCAGGATAGTTAAAGAAGAGTCATTGGATGTGGTTTTCTTGTATTTTAAGAAGGCCTTTGACAAAGTACCACACATCAGGCTGCTTAACAAGTCCATGGTATTACAGGAAAGAAACTAACATGGATAGAATTGCTGAATGGGACGAGGCAAAAAGTGGAAATAAATAGGACCTTTTCTGGTTGGCCGCAGATGACTAGTGGTGTTTTGCTGGGGTCTATATTGGGACCAATTCCTTTCACCTTGTATGCCAGTGATTTGGATGACAGAATTGATGGCTTTATGGCCAGTTTTTTGAAGGATACAAAGATAGGCGGAGGGGCAGGTGGTGTTGAGGAAGCAGAGTGTCTGCAGAAGCACTTCGACTGGGAGAATGTGCTATTAAATGGCAGATGGAATGCAGTTTAGGGAAGTGTGTGGCTCTTTGGTAGAAGCAATAAAGGCATAGACTATTTTGTAGACCGAGAAAATTCAAAAATCGGTGGTGCAAAGGTTTCCTCATGCAGGATTCGGAGTTAATTTTCAATGTCATCTGTAAGGAGTCTGTATGTCCTCCCTGTAAAATATGTGGGTTTTCTCCAGGTGCTCTGGTCCCCCCCCACCCCCCCCGTCCCCCCCCACCACCCCCGGTCCAAAGATGTACCAGTATGATAATTGGTTATTGTAAATTGTCCTGTGATTAGGCTAGGGTTAAATCACAGCTGGAAGAACCTATTCCGCACTGTATCCTTACAGGGTAGTAATCTCAGGATTGCTGCCTGTGCTACGTGCTAATGAGCAGAAGAATAGCGTGATCAGGCAAATTAACGTGTGGCTGAGAGACTGGTGTAGGGGGCAGTGCTTCAGATTCCTGGATCATTGGGGCCTCTTCTGAGGGAGGTATGACCTGTACAAAAAGGACGGGTTACACCTGATAGGGGTCCACTATCCGAGCAAGCATGTTTAATAGAGCTGTTAGGGAGGGTTTAAACTAATTTGGCAGGAGGATGGGAATCGGAGTGATAGGGCTGAGGAAGGGGAAAACAGAAATAAATCGAAGATAGCATGCAACAGAGATGATAGAAAGGACGGACAGGAGATGAAGTGTAATCATAGCCAGTAGGGTGAGCTACAGGGCAACAGAGACATGGTGCAGTTAAAACAGAAAGCAGCAAATACTGGACTGAAAGTGTTATATTTGAATGCACGCAGCATAAAAAATAAAATGGACGATCTTGGAAATTCAGCTACAGATTGGTAAATATGACATTGTGGCCATTCCTGAAACTTGGCTGAAGGATGGCTACCATTGGGAGCTGAGTGTTCAACGATGTATGGTGTATCGGAAAGATAAGGTTAGTATGGTATGGCCCTGTGAAAGATAAGGCTGGTGTGGCCCTGTGTATAAGAAATAATATTAAATCATTAGAAAGGAATGACATAGGATCAGAAGTGCAACTCTATTGGTTGAGTTTAAAAAAATGGCAAAGGTGAAAGGACCCTAATGGCAGTTGTATACAGGCCTCCAAACAACAGCCAGGACGTGGATTATAAATTACAGTAGGAGATCGAAAAGGCGTATCAGAAGGGCAATATCATGATAATTGTTGGGAATTTTGACATGAAAGTGGTTGGGGAGACCAGGTCAGTACTGGACAGCGAGAGAAACTTTGTAGAACAGATTGTTGTTGAGCCCAACAACAATCTGGGGGATTGGGGGATCAGCTGTGCTGGATTGGATGTTGCGCAATGATCTGGAGGTGATAAAAGAGCTTAAGGTTAAGGAACAGTTAGGGAACAGTGATCACAATTTGATCAAGGTCACTTTGGAATTTGAGAAGAAGAAACTAAAATGCAATGTGTTGGTATTTCAGTGGAATAAAGAAGGTAATTACAATGGCATGAGAGGGGAACTGGCCAATGTTGACTGGAAAGGGACACTAGCAGGAAGGACAGCAGTGCAGCAATGGCTGGAGTTTCTGCAAAAAATGAGGGATGTATAAGACCCGATATATTTCCAAATAAGAAATTTTCAGATGGAAGAAGGACACTGCTGTGGCTGACAAATGAAGTCAGAGCCAAAGTAAAAGCAAAAAAGAGGACATACAAGGAAGCCAGAGCTAGTGGGAGGATAGAGGATTGGAAAGCTTTTAAAAACTTGCAGAAGGAAACTAAGAAGGTCATTAGGAAGGAAAAGATGAATTATGAAAGGAAGCTGATGACTAATAGTAAAGAAGATGCTGAAAGTTTTTTTTAAAAGTATATAAAGGGTAAAAGAGAATTGAGGGTAGATATAGGACCAATAGAAAATGATGCTGAAAATTACAACTGAGATGGTGCTCAGCTTAATGGTCTGAGGATAGGTAAATTTCCTGGACCTGTTGGAATGCAACCTTGGGTTCTGAAGGAAGTAGCTGAAGAGATTGCGGAGGCATTAACAATGATCTTTCAAGAATTGATAGATTCTGGCATTCTACCGGGTGACTGGAAAATTGCAAATCTTAATTTGCTATTTAAGAAGGGTGGGAGGCAGCAGAAAGGAATCTATAGACCTGTAAGCCTGACATCAGTGGTTGGGAAGTTGTTGGAACTGATTCTTAGGGATGAGATTGTGACATACCTGGAGTCACATGACAAGATGGGCCAAAACCAGCATGGTTTCCTGCAAGGAAAATCTTGCCTGACTAACCTGCTGCAATTTTTTTGAGGAAATTACAAAGAAGGTTGATAAGGAGATGATGGAGATGTGGTGTACTTGCTTTCTCAGAAGTTCTTTTGACAAGGTGCCACACATGGGCTGCTTAGCAAGATAAGAGCCCATGGAATTCCAGGGAAGTTACTTGCATGGGTGAAGCATTGGCTGATCGGCAGAAAACTGAATTGGAATAAAAGGGTCCTATTTTGGCTGGCTACTAGTTACTCATGGTGTTGGGACTGCTGTTTTTTATGATGTATGTCAATGATTTGGGCGATAGGATTAATGGATTTATAGCTAAATTTGTGGATGATACAAAGCTAGATGGAGGAGTGGGTACTGTTGAGGAAACAGACAGCCTGCACAGAGACTTAGATAGTTTAGGGGAATGGGCAAAGAAGTGGGAAATGAAATATGTTGGAAAGTGCATGGTCATGCACTTTGGTGGAAGAAATAAATGGACAGACTATTATTTAAATGGGGAGAGAATTCAAAATGCAGAGATGCAAAGGGACTTGGGAGTCCTTGTGCAGGATACCCTAAAGGTTAACCTCCAGGTGGTGAAGAAGGCGAATGCATTGTTGGAATTCATTTCTAGAGGTATAGAATTTAAGAGAAGGGATGTGATTTTGAGGCTTTGTAAGGGACTCGTGAGACCACACATGGAGTGTTGTGTGCAATTTTGGTCTCCTTATTTTGGAAAGGATGTACTTGACATTGGAGAGGTTTCAGAGGAGATTCACGAGAATGATTCTAGGAATGAAAGGGTTACCGTATGAACAATATCTGGCAGCTTTTGGTCTGTATTCCTTGGAATTCAGGAGAATGCAGGGGGCTTTCATAGAAACATTCCGAATGTTAAAAGGCCTGAAGAGGGCACAACTTCAGGATTGAAGGACGTCCATTTAGAACAGGGATAAGGAGAAGTTACTTACAGTCAGAGGGTGGTAAATCTGTGGAATTTGCTGCCTTGAGTGGCTGTGGAGGCCAAGTCACTGGGTGTTTTTAAGGCAGAGATAGCCAGGGCATCAAAGGCTATGGGGAAAAGGCAGGGGAGTGGGGATGACTTGGAAGAATTGGATCAGCCCATGATTTGAATAGCAGGGCAGACTCAATGGGCCAAATGACCTATTACTGCTCCTATATCTTATGGTCTTAAATAAATAAGCACACAATGAACTTGCAGGTTGAGTCAGTGGTAAGGAAGGCAAATGCAATGTTAGCATTCATTTTAAGGGGGATGAGAATATAAAAGCAAGAATGTAAAGCAAAGACTTTATAAGGCACAAGAGGTAATGTGAGCAGTTTTGGGCCCCTTATCTAAGTATTGTAATGGGGAGGGTCTAGAGGAAGTTCATGTGAATGATTCCAGGAATATGGAAGGCTTAATTTACGAGAAGCATTCAAAGACTCTGGCTGGGTCTGTACTCGCTGGAGGTGGGAAGAATGGGGGAGGAAGGAGGTGGTCTCATTGAAACCTGTCGAATATTCAGAGGCCTAGATGGAGATGATGTGGAGAGGATATTTCCTATAGTGGGGAGTCTACAACCAGAGGGCACAAACTCAGAACAGAAGTTGTTCCAGTTAGAACAGAGATGAAGAGGGATTCTTTTAGCCAGAGTGGTCAATTGGTGTAATTCAGTGCTACAGACAGCTGTGGAGTTCACGTAATTGGGTCTATTTAAAGTGGTGGTTGATAGGTTATAGCGTGAAAGGTTGCAGTGAGATGGCAGTAGAATGGAGTTAAGAGGGATAATAAATCAACTATGATGGAATGGTGGAGCTGCCTCTATGGACTGAATGGCCTAATTCTGCTTCTATGTTTTATGGTCTAAGATAAGAACGGATGCTTGCAATTAGTCTGCCTCAGAAGCCCAAATGTAATTCACAATAAACTGTAATTCCATTGAACTGTAATGACAAACAAGCCCAGAAATGCTTTTGCACATCATAAGTGGAGCAATAGAAAGGATGCAAGGAAGTCGAGAATTGGGGAATACAAGATGTGCAGAAACAATCTTGGAAGGACTTTCATTTTTCTCTCTTGTGCCCCCCCACCCCATTGGATTAGATTGCCTTTATATTCCAGTCCATGAAGTTAGTGATTTTGTGGTGGAGTATGATTGTTTATGACATCCTGCAATACCACTTGGGTGCCTGATTTTAAGCTAGATTTGTACTACATTATTTCATTTAGCATCATGTTTGTGCTACAGTGATTTATTGTGTAGATCAGGGTGGTATTCACATTAATTTTCATGGAAGTTACCTTGGGTAACATTATGTGTAGTGTGCATACAGTATTTATTAACAGCCACTCATGTTAATGTCAATGAAACAAGGTACTCAACTTGAAAACACCTTCCTGTTTTGCCATGTGACTGATGCACACAGGTTCAATACCCCATGCTTTTTCTGTGCGTGAGAATTTATTATTCATCCACTATTCAGAATGATTTAATTGGATTTTGCAGCCCACTTAATTTGTTTGATTACACTTTTTGTGTAAGGTATGGAATCCTTTTTGAATCATAGGCATTTCATCTGAAAGTTCAAAGTAATTTTATTATCAAGATACTTTATAAAGCCATATACAATCCTGAGATTCACAGTAAATATAAGAAATGTGATACTCAATGAAAGATCACACCCAACAAGACAGACAAAGAACTAACATCTATAAGGCAAATGTACAAATTTTTAAAAAAGCAGTAAATATTGAGAACATGAGATCATGAGGATAACACCTTCAATAATTTGGAATAGCTCAGTATTACATGAGAGTGTAAACCTCATTTTAGAGCTCTGTTCTGGGGACAATGGATTGAACTGTTGGATGATGCAAGTGCTGTTACCAAGTTGAGCAGTTGGGTTCTTAATTTACAGACAGCTGAGCAAACCTGTGTGAAGGTACCATATTTATTTTTGACCAGGAGTATTTCAGTGGAAGATCAATTAACTTTGATTTTTTTAAATTGTTTGTTTTTGTCACTTGAGCAGGGAGCATAACCTTTAATTTGTGATGTCAGTTAGCCTAGTGGAATTATGGAGCTCGATGGAATACGAAACTTTAAATATACTTGAAATAAACCTTACATTGGCCTTTTCCATCCTTTTCACAGCTGTTGGTCTCCTTGTAATCATTCTTTAGCTGGATAAACAGATCACAGACTAAGTCAGTGTTCAGTGAAAGATTGAGGATATCAGGGAGTTAATATTAATGCTTTTAGTACTTTCCATTGTTTGATTATAAATTGTAACAAATAAAGCTTGTATACAACACTCGATTAAGACTGATGAAAGCTACTTAGTAAAATAAATGAGCAATATTTTCTCCAATAACTGCTACAAAAAGTGGTTGAAATCTTGATCTTTGAAAATAAAATTTTGATATTTTAAATGTTTGCTTTTTTCCCTCGAGTGTACAGAAATGTTATATAGATTCTTATTAAATCTGTCAGGGGTTATGAATATTTTGTTTTGCAGTTAACGTCTGTCCAGTTGTTGTCCATACAAAACAAGCTGTCATACTTTTTAATTGCTTCATAAGATGCAGTCAAGCCCCTTTTTGGGGTCTTTGTTAGGGAGGAGCTTTTGAAGTATCTGGTTGTTTGCAGCTGTGTTGTGGCTTTGGTTGTTTAACATTTTGCCGTTTTTTTTAAACAAACCCCTGACAGAAGGGAGTTTGTGTTTTCAGCAGACCGGCTTCATACCAAAGTGGTTTAAGCAGCTGTATTGTGGACGAACAACAAAGAGTTTATTATTGTGTCTGTGACGCAAGGAGCAGGCAATTCTGCGGTGAGGCATTGCTGCTGTTGATGTCGATTGTTGACTTGCCATCTGCCAGATAGGAAGAATAAAAAAAATGACAGCTCCAGCAGGGTGTTCAAGAGCTTATTCGAGAGACGCATAAACATGTGCAGATGTCAAACAACATACTCACAAGGTTCAAAATGCTCTATAGTGGTCTTGTCTTCTGGCAATATATAATCTCTTTTATTCAAAAAAATTGCTGTATTTCAATGTTACAGCTTTTTTGTATTGAATATCAACTATTGCTTAAAGGTACTGTGATTATTAAAATTACAAATTCCAATTTTTAATATACTTAAGAATGTATTGGGTCTCTTTATAAGGATAATGGTCTTTCCAATTTGTGGTGCTGCTTCATTTTTTATTTTGTAATTTTGTGGTTAATGTAGAAATTATTTGCCTAATGATTTGGCTTTTTTTTTACAAAGGATTCTTTTAGATTCCTTAAAAAAATTTCAATAGGCAATGTGCACAGGGCAAGAATGGCAGTTTTGTGGATTTGTGCATTTCCATTCTCAAGTAATCTTGGAATACTGCAGGTTTGGTCCTATTTTTGCTCCTGATGTCAGTGAACTACAAAAAAAACCTTGTAAAATGTGAACTTTGTTTCAAACTGAAAGCACAGTTATCTGGCATTGAGGGTCCCTATGGTGAATTTTTATGTATAATCAAAACAAACAGCTGTAATATTATCACCTGTTTGGAATTATTTTTCAAGGAAGACTGAATACAAGTACAGATGTTCATGTACATCAGGAATATCTAGTTTTTGATTTTAAGTTGTCAAACTAAAATATTACCTCAAATTTGTCATTGTTATATAATGTACTGTCAAAGCCACAGTCTAGTATTTTAAAAGGTGCTATTTTAGTTTTGCAGTGACAGTACCATACAGCCAAACTATTAATTATATTCACTGTTTCATTTATTATCTGAAAGCTTTTTAAAGAAGAAAACATCCAAAAAGAATCTTGGCAAATCTGTAGTTACCAGCCAAAGGCTTGTTGCTAATTTGGAATGCATCCTGTGGTAAAAGGTGCTTTCATCCTCGTGAATGAATGGATATAATTTTGCGAGATCGCCATCACTTACCTCTTTCTCTTTTTTGCATTCAGAATAGACGGTCGATTTCTATAGGCTTTTATACAGATCCCCACAGACAAAATGCACAGAAGTCCTTGTATTTATCTAAATAAAATCAATGTCCATTATCCTGACAATCAAATTGTAGACTTCCTATTTCATGTGTCTGCTCTGTATTCATATTTGCTCTGTGGAGTGTGGTTGATGAAAGAAAACAAATGAGTCGTACCATATTTTTGTTGTGAAAATGTATTTTTCCCTACAGTGCAAGCCACATGACTTTCTAAAATTTTGATCTGACTTAGTTTCCATTTCTGATTGACTTTTTACCAATCCTCCTCAATTTTAAGTATGTTGCAAGAGGGATTGGAGTGGAAGCACTTAATATTACTATTGCTTGAAAAGACGAGGTGTGGTCCAGTCAACTTTTGAGAAAATTATTGGAAGAAATTCTGAGGGCCGTTATACATGATTTGTTTAGATAAGTGAAGATTCATTAAGGACAATAATAAGAGTTAAAGTAAAATTTTATTTTTAAGATTAAAAGAGTTGATATTGCTTACATGAATTATAATGTGGTAAATGATGTTTAATTCAAAATTTGCTCATTGGCGGGAAATCGTGGGTAAAAGTGATTTAGTTCATGGGTCACTAAATGGCTCTGGATTTTGTGTAGTGCTAGGTCACTTGCATTTTTAGTGGCTTTTGAATAAAGGAGCTATGATTCAAGATGATATAAAAATTAACTTTGTTGACAGCAAGGAGACACATTAATTTTTATGGACGAGTCCCTATCAATGGACTCATCTGTTTGGCAACAAAAAGTAGACATAGAAAGGGAAAACAGTAGTCCAAGTTTAAGGAAGGAGTGCTTATTTATAGATCCTCAATGGTAGTAGGACAAGTAGTTAGGTTTGTTCCAGTGCATTAGTAGTATTTCACTAGCCAATAGAATGTAAATCCAGAGAGGGTAATTTTCAAAGCATATTAAGCCATAACAGAGTGTGAAAAAGGATCTAATGCTTTCCTGGCGTATGTGATGAATAAACTCTTCTCGGGCTTCAAGCTGGGTACAGGTATTGATAATAACTGACGTTTCAGTGACTAACTCTGTCATAGTCTTCAGAGATGATGCCTGGGCATGTCTGGTCTGGTGGTATTTATACTCCTATATTCCTTCCCTCCTAATTGGTTAGTGCTCATCCAATCAGGTTTCCACTGTCCCATCTTGAATTCCAGTCCGTACTTGGACCATGATGTTGAAGATGGCAGAGTTTGCCATTGAAATGTGAGAAACTTGAGAAGAGTTTATTTGTCCTAACAAAACATATTAGCTGGGCCCTAGGTAATGAACATTTCTGGCCACTACATTACAGGATATGACAATACCACATAGAATTGTACATGAATTTTGAGAATGTTGCTATTGCTGCATGTTGAGGAAAGAACAAATTGGGTATTACATTAAAACTTGGAACCAGATGTAGATCACAACTAATGTGCAGCTTGGCTCCATTTATCTACTTCAGGTCAGTGTATCTCTGGTACCATTGTGCACTCCACTACCAATTTAATTGACAAACTCAATAGCATTCTGACTGATGTGGGGTCACTACTGTTTCTTCATGTCACTGCTGTATCTCCTATGTCTTGAGTTTTAAATTTGTAATTCCTGCTTCTGGTCTTCCCTCTTTCAACCCAACACCCTTCCTTTCCCACACCCTTGCACCCACCACCACCACCAGAGAAGATGCATAACTACTGTCAAATCAATTGTATTAGCAACAGCATGAGAGGTTTGTATGTTATTTTTGTTATTGTTCCTAGTAGTTATAAAACAAAATTCGAGTTGTTTTTTCCCTCCACTGAATTGAGCTTGGTAGCAGTTTGCTTAAGTATTAATGATGGCAAAAAAAAAGGCTGTGTTATCTCAGTTAGATTAACTTGGAGGTCTGGTAGAAACTTGCACTAACTAGAAGACTCCCAGCTGCAGGCTTTTTAACACCATGTTTGAATCCCAGAGTCTCATTTAGCACAGAGTCATGCTCAAACTAACAATAACCACAGGGTTCAGGAACTGAATCACTGAGTACCATATGTCCCTTCCATTTGGGGCACTGAATGCATCCCAGTTATTTTATTTGTGCCATCAAGCAAGTTACTAAAAAAAATTAGTAATGTTTATTCAACTCGTATTTCAACTTGATCTTTCAGCATGTGTATTTAATAATAAATGATTAATAGAAATTTGCTTTATGTATTGGCTTTTCTTTCAGGAAAATATTTCTCAAGTTTGTCTGGGTTTTCATTGTCTGGCATAGTTTAATCTTGGAAGGCAACACCCCTCTAATTTGCAGGCCATGTAGCATATTCCATCAGTACCCAAGAGAGAGAGCTATTGGACAACTGCTCCCATCCTGATACAAAGATATTTTGAAGTCAGCCACAAAGGGCTGAGTTAAAGTGACTCAACCAAGACTTTAAAGATTTTATTGCTATTTTTCTTGTGTGCAAGTTCATCACAATGGTCATCACAATAGCTATCTTAGCAGCAGCTAACCACTTGGACCAACTAATTATAGAAATTGTATTGCACTCTTTTAAATTCAGGACTTTTAAAATAATATGACAGAAATATTGGAAAATAAAAGCAGTTGTAAGCCACTTGAACTTTCAGTCTTGCTCTTCTATTCAAGATAATCGCGGTGGGTGCTATACATTGTTATCATATTGTTTATTCTCTATTCTCTTTGACCTGTCTTTAAAAAAATGCAATAACTCCAATAATCTGTTATCTATCTGATTTGGAAATCCCAATGGTTCAGTATTTGACTCACTAGGTAATGTATACCTTGTTTCATCCCCCCCCCCCACCCCTGCCAGATCCCAGTTTCCTGCCTTTTCTTAAAATTGCCAGTTTACACAAATAAATTATAATATTGTATAGCTTTTAAGTAAATTTAAAATGTGTTGAGATAAAGTAATCAAGGGATGTACAGAAACAGTTATATTTGAATGGCAACATATTCTCGAGCATAAAATAATTTTTTTCTACATCATTGCCTATTGAATATTGTTCAAATTACACATTATATCCGTTTATTAGATTAATATGGTGTGTTTCTGTTTCAGTTTCTTTGCTTTCTATTGATATCCAGAATTAAGCATAAACCATTATACCAGTATTTGCAGGGTATCCATTAGTTACAAATTGGTTCTACTTTTATATATGTCCCTAAGTCAAAAAGTGTCCTTACAAACACGTGGTTATATGGGTGGTCTGAGGTACACACAGCTGGTTCTAGAGATGGGGTGGAAATGGAGGCAGTTGGTTCTGATTTCCTTTCAAATTTTAAGATAAATTAGATTGAACCGCTGTTCTCTTTTCAAAAAAAAATTCTTTGTGGCATTGAATACTCTCATTGACACCTTTTATAAGCCTTGGTATATCTTGCCAAACCTTCAGATTTCTTTTTGCCTCCTATCCTTTTGTAGTGATTCTCTTTTCAGGTTGCGAGGCTTCAATTTGGTCATTTTCCTTATTGAACAGCTGTTTTTCCAGTTCCATAGTCTTCATTGTACAAATCTTCATGAGATTCAAGCCATTCAGTGATGTCATGTTCATTAATATCATATTCAAGTTGATTACCAAGGGCTTCCACTTTCTCATCATTTATCATCTCTTGAAATCTTCAGAAATTATGAATAAAATTAGTACATACTTTCTATCATTCATGCCCGTCTACTTTACCCCAGCCCAAAAATCTGTAGTATTCCTTACCATGTTGTATGACTTCCACAATTCCCTTAGTCTTTGTTTCTGCTGCATCAGTTACATTCATACGAAGGGTGATTGATAAGTTTGTGGCCCAAAGTAGGAATCAACTTCAGAAAACCTAGCACATTAATTTTTTCAACATAGTCCCCTCCTACATTTACACACTTGGTCCAGCGGTCGTGGAGCATACGGATCTTGGACCTCCAGAAAGTGTCCACAGCATGGGTGATTGATAAGTTTGTGGCCTAAAGTAGAAGGAGATGAATTATACAGCTCCCGTTACATGCACATGCAGGTCAACTCTTTGATTATGCAGAAAGTTTGAAGTTAATAACTCGACTCCTTCTACCCTAGGCCACGAACTTATCAATCACCCGTCGTAGCTGAGAAAATGTCTGATCTTGGTAATATGCTTTAAAAATTCATTTATTCCTTTATCTATTGGCTGTTGTATTTGATGGTGAGTACATAACCTTCCAAAAATGTAGGTTGCCTGGGGTAATTTATGAGAACCAATGAAATCTTGAATAGCAAATTCTTGGAAACAGTATCTCTCAAGATTCAGGATTGTTTATTGTCATTCTTTAGTGCACAAGTTTAAAGGAGAACAAAATGACTATACTTGAAGAATGACAAACAATCTTGATTCACGTGGAGAGAAGCGCTCTTCAAAAGAAACAGAATGGTTCATAAGTCAGTCTTCATAATAGGCCAAAGTCACTGAAACCTTTCATTTGGACTTCCAAATAACTGGAATAAATGTTTTCCAAATTCCTTGAAGAACTAACAGGTTCTTAAATGGAGAAACAAGCAAAGCTTGCTATCTCCAAACACATTTCCACCAAGCAATAGGGTCCTCTCATTTGTCCCTTTTATATCCTGGAGTATTATTTTCCTCCTTGAAATATATCATGAATATGTTTCCAATGTAATCCAATCTTGTCCAAACTAAGGGCTTGTTTGGCACAGCAACATTCTGCCGAATTATCTGAGACAAAGTAGCAGGAAGTGAACTCTCTGTAGTGTGGTCTGTACTTGCTGCTTTGCCTTCTACTTTCCTGTTACACAAATTAGACCTTGCTTTAAATTTGTTAAATCACTGTCTACTTGAAGACAATTTTTCACTTGTTTAATGCAACGTGGTGCTTGCATTGGGGTTTGATGTAGTGTGATGGTATTGAAAAGAATTGCAAACACTGCTCTCAATATGGATGATATCTCTTTGCCTTCATAACTGCTGATTTTCTCCAGCGTATTGTACTTCTCTCACAATGAATGCGTGGCAGGAAACTTGAGTTATCAATTGTAATCATTTGCACTGTGCACATAGGAAGCTGCCATTTGTAGGAACAAACTTAAGAACCCGTTGGAGTTTGGAAGTTAGGTGCACTTGTCGTTATGGAATATTTGTAGGCCTGTGTCTTTCTGAGTACAATAGGATTTCAGAACACCTGAAGCAAAATCTTATCAGGATCTTTATTGGCTAATCTTATAAAAAGATCAAGTGTTGGTAGGGAAGCTCTTTTGAATTGGTAGAAAATTCTTTTACCTACAAACTAATTTAGAATAAGATACAGATTGTGGAAAAGCTTGTATATATTGCTTAGCCTGAAAGCTACAGCTGGTTTTACAACTTAAAGCACCAGATTTGTGTTTGGCCAAATTGAATGTCTGTGTACATGAGCTATGGATGTATAAAACAGTTCATTAATTTGCATGTTGAGATGAAGAAATTTGTTTGTCTAATCACTCTTGTGAAAATATAATAATAAAAAAATCTAAGCATCTTTTTTTTTGTTCAGGCAAGAGAATATGCCAGGCAGGATGTTGGAATGCTCCTCTTGCAGGATGTGAGAAGTCAAGGAGACCTCCGGTGTCCCTAGCAACGATACCTGCAAGAAGTGCATCCAGCTGCAGCTCCTAACAGACCGCGTTAGGGAACTGGAGCAGGAGATGGATGACCTCCAGATCATTCGGGAGACTGAGCAGTTTATAGATAGTAGTTTCCGGGAGGTAAAGACACCTAAGGAACAGGGCACAGCTAATTGGGTTACCGTCAGGTGAGGGAAGGGGAAAGGGCAGGTAGTGCAGGGTTCCCCTGTGGCCATTCCCCTCCAAAACAGGTATATTGATTTGGATACTGTTGGGAGGGATGGCTTACCTGGGATAAGCTGCGGCAGCGGGATCTCTGGCACTAAGTCTGTTTCTGTGGTGCAGAAGGGAGGGAGGAAGAAGAGGAGAGCAGTAGTGATAGGGGACTCCATAGTCAGGGGTACAGACAGGAGATTTTATGTTCGTGACAGAGACTCCCGGATGGTTTGTTGCCTCCCGGGTGCCAGGGTCAAGAATGTCCCTGATTGCGTGCACAGCATTCTGAGGTGGGAGGGTGATCAGCCAGATGTCGTGGTACACATTGGTACCAATGACATAGGTAGAAAGAGTCAGGAAGTCCTGAAGAGTGAGTACAGAGAGCTTGGTAGGAAGTTGAAAAAGAGGACTTTGAGGGTAGTAATCTCCGGATTGCTCCTGTTCCACGTGCCAGTGAAGGTAAGAGTAGGATGCTCTGGCAGATGAACACGTGGCTGAGAAACTGATGTAGGGGCAGGGTTTCAGATTTCAGGATCATTGGGACCTCTTCTGGGGCAGGTGGGACCTGTGCAAGGGGACCAATATACTTGCAGGGAGGTTTGCTAGTGTTATTGGGGAGGGTTTAAACTAGATTTGCAGGGGGATGGGAACCAGAGTGCCAGAGTAGATAGTGGAACGGGGGTAAAAATAAATGATGTTAGTTGTTCATGCAAAGTCACAAATAGTAAGGTTGTGTGTGGTGGTAATAATCTTCTGAGGTGTGTCTATTTCAATGCAAGGGGTATTGTGGGAAAGGCAGACGAGCTGAGGGCCTGGATTGACACATGGAATTATGACATCATAGCCATTACTGAAACTTGGCTACAAGTGGGGCAGGACTGGCAGCTCAATGTTCCAGGGTTCTGATGTTTCAGATGTGATAGAGGCAGAGGGATGAATGGTGGGGGGGGGGGGGGTGGCTTTGCTAGTCAGGGAAAATGTTACAGCAGTGCTTCAGCAGGACAGATTAGAGGGCTTGTCTTACTGAGGCCATATGAGTGGAGCTGAGAAGCAGGAAAAGTATGACCACATTAATAGGGTTGTGTTGCCTTTATGGCATTTGTTTAGTTTATAATATTTTTGCTTTAGTAATTTGTTTGTTAGCATTTTTTAATTAAAGTTAGGATTGTTTAAAGTAAATTCGTTGTCTGTGATATATTGCGGCATGCGATGGCGTCACACCCGGTTTCGCCGCGTCTTGTGGGAAAATACCAGTTTGGAGAAGCGGGAAGGAGGGGGCTCACATGTGCAGGATCAGCACAAGAAAAGTTTTTTTTCTACGCGCTAGAAATATCAGTGAAGCAACGCCGTAAGTTCATGAGATAATCGATGTGTTGAATTAAAAATGTTAACGCTGATTCTATTAAAAGTAATGACGGTTGATAAGGTTTATGTTTTCGTTAGTTAAAGAGTTGCGGATAGTTTGTGTTGAAGTGTATTTAAAGCAGTCAATGGCGTAGGTAGATTCTGACTGTATGCTGCACTTTAATGTAATGTAGTTGTTGTAGTTTTACTTTTGCAAGTATTTACGATGTAAATGTGATATCAAGAAGGAAACAAATACTGTATACATTTTGTATTGTTTTATCAACAGTTTTCACCATACGTTAATGTGGAAGAGTGAACAGTAAACGGTTAATCTTACTGCGATCCTGTTTTCATTGACTACGGTTTACCTCTGTGTTTAGTTCAGAGTTCTCTTACACCTGAGCGAGAACACTACAAGGGTTGTATTATAG
Organism: Hypanus sabinus; assembly: GCF_030144855.1. NCBI lineage: Eukaryota > Metazoa > Chordata > Chondrichthyes > Myliobatiformes > Dasyatidae > Hypanus > Hypanus sabinus. Next base: position 15,929,838 of record NC_082717.1, read on the forward strand.
ACCACCTAATCGTCAGCGAGAATTGGAGGGGCAAATCTGCAGAGAGATAACAGACAACTGCAGGAGACAGAAAGTTGTGATTGTAGGGGATTTTAATTTTCCACACATTGATTGGGACTCCCATACTGTTAAAGCTCTAGATGGGTTAGGGTTTGTGAAATGTGTTCAGGAAAGTTTTCTAAATCAATATATAGATATACCAACTAGGGAGGATGCAATATTAGATCTCCTATTAGGAAATGAGTTAGGGCATGTGACAATTGTGTGTAGGGGAACACTTTGATTGCAGTGATCATAACGCCATTAGTTTCAACTTGATCATGGATAAAGGTAGATCTGGTCCTCAGGTTGAAGTTCTAAACTGGAAAAAAGCCAAATTTGAAGAAATGAGAAAGGATCTAAAAAGTAGATTGAGACAGGTTGTTCTCTGGCAAGGATGTGATTGGTAAGTGGGAGGCCTTCAAAGGAGAAATTTTGAGAGTGCAGAGTTTGTATGTTCCTGTCAGGGTTAAAGGCAAAATGAATAAGAATAAGGACCCTTGGTTCTCGAAGAATATTAGAACTCTGATAAAGAAGAAGAGAGAGATGTATAACATGTATAGGCAACAGGGAGGAAACAAAATGCTTGAGGAGTATAAAAAGAGTAAGAAAATACTTAAGAATTCAGGAGGGCTAAAAGAAGACATGAGGTTGTTTTGATAATCAGGGTTAAGGATAATCCTAAGAGCTTCTACAGGTATGTTAAGAGCAAAAGGATAGTAAGGGACAAAATTGGCCCTCTTGAAGATCAGAGTGGTTAGCTATGTATGGAACCAAAAGAAATGGGAGAGATATTAAATGGGTTTTTTGCATCTGTATTTACTAAGGAAACTGGAATGGAGTCTATGGAAGCATGGCAAACAAGTAGGGAGGTCATGGAACTTGTACAGATTAAAGAGAAGGAGGTGCTTGCTGTCTTGAGGCAAATCAAAGTAGATAAATCCTCAGGACCTGATGGTATTCCCTCAGACCTTGAAGGAGACACGTGTTGAAATTGCAGGGGCCCTGGCAGAAATGTTTAAAATGTCGATATCCAATGGTCAGGTGCCGGAGGATTGGAGAATAGTTCATGTAGTTCCATTGTTTAAAAAAGGCTCAAAAAGAAAGCTGGGAAATTATAGGCTGTTAAGTTTGACATCGGTTGTAGGTAAATTATTGGAAGGAATACTAAGAGATAGGATCTACATGTATTTGGATGGACAGGGACTTATTAGAAAAAGTCAGCATGGCTTTGTGCATGGTTGGTCATGTTTAACCAATCTATTAGAGTTTTTCGAGGAAGTTACCAGGAAAGTGGATGAAGGGAAGGCAGTGGATGCTGTATACATGGACTTCAGTAAGGCCTCTGACAAGGTCTCGCATGGGAGGTTAGTTAGGAAGATTCAGTCACTAGGTATACATGGAGAGGTAGTAAATTGGATTAGACATTGACTCAATGGAAGAAGCCAGAGAGTGGTAATGGAGGATTGCTACTCTGAGTGGAGGCCTGTGACAAGTGGTGTGCCACAGAGATCAGTGCTGGGTCCATTGTTATTTGTCATCTATATCAATGATCTGGATGATAATGTGCTAAATTGGATCAGCAAATTTGCTGATGATACAAAGATTGGAGGTGTAGTGGACAGTGAGGAAGCTTGCAGAGGGATTTGGACCAGTTGGAGGAATGGGCTGAAAAATGACAGATGGAGCTTAATGCGGACAAATGTGAGGTATTGCACTTCAGAAGGTCAAACCAAGGTAGAACATACAAGGTAAATGGTAGGACACTGAGGAGTGCAGTAGAGTAGAGGGGTCTGGGAGTACAGTTAAATAATTCCTTAAAAGTGGCGTCACAGGTGGATAGGGTCATAAAGAGAGCTTTTGGTACATTGGCTTTTATAAATCAAATATTGAGTATAAGAATTGGAATGTAATGGTGAGGTTGTATAAGATATTGGTGAGACCGAATTTGGAGTATTGTGTGAAGTTTTGGTCATCTAATTACAGGAAGGATATTAATAAGGTTGAAAGAGTGCAGAGAAGGTTTACAAGGAAGTTGCTGGGACTTGAGAAACTGAGTTACAGAGAAAGGTTGAATAGGTTAGGACTTTATTCCTTGGAGCGTAGGAGAATGATGGGTGGTTTGATAGAGGTGCATAAAATTATGATGTGTATAGATAGAGTGAATGCAAGCTGGCTTTTTCCACTGAGGCTAAGGGAGGAAAAAAAACCCAGAGGTCATAGGTTAAGGGTGAAGGGGGAAAAGTTTAAAGGGAACATTGGGGGGCTTCTTCACGCAGAGTGGTGGGAGTGTGGAATGAGCTGCCAGATGAAGTAGTAAATGTGGGCTCACTTTTGACATTTAAGAAAAACTTGGACAGGTATCTGGATGAGAGGGGTTTGGAAGGATATGGCCCAGGTGCAGGTCAGAAAAATGGTTTGGTGCAGCCAAGAAGGGCCAAAAAGCCTGTTTCTGTGCTGTAATGTTCTGTGGTTCATCAAGTTAATGTAATACTTGAAAATGTGGTAATGGACTACATTTGTGAATTGTGGCATTGGTTGCTTTCAGTGTTGAGGTGAAGAAGGCATTGTTTTTTATTTGCGCTATATCACTTGGTAATCTTTCATTATATAATGTATCACTGTATATTTTTGGGAGAGCATCTTTCTAAAAGTATGAGAGATACTAGTGCTAGTACACTTGAACCTACTTGCCTTGGACATTTATTTCTGCAATCATGTACCACAGTAGAAGAGCCTTTACCTGTAGAAATGCTGACTTTGCTTCTCCTGACCCTAGTATGAATTTTGAACAGTTCATGACTTTTGCATAGATAAGCATTTTTTTTTGCAAAACTACAGTTTTGCTGATCTTTTAATATAATTTAACTGCATTCTATTTGTATTTCTTTACAAGAAATGCCTCTAAATTATGCATTTCTAATCATTTCAGCTCTTCATAGGGATGATGTTCACAATTCTGAAAGCTAGATATCTGCACTTTCCCTTTTTCATCCGACTCATTTACTGCCTATATGAATGTTCAACAACAGGGTACACTTAACAATGGCATCAGTGGTTAGTTGTATTTCCAAAAAGTTGATAGAATAAGTTTGTGACTGAGCAGTACACTACCTATTTGACAATAAATTATACATTATGGATTATTTTCCAATTAATTTGGAAATAATTAGACTTGGGTATTTTCTTTCCCTTTTTTGTCTTTACAATCAATTACTTTTTTTTTTACTAATTGTGAGTTTTGCTTGTTGTGAAGGTGTATAATGACAGTCAAGTCAAATTCAGTTTTTTAGTGGATTCTTTGAGAATGAACTGGAATCGTTATTTATTTCCACAAATCCACCCTCAATGTGAGTCATGTTCTGGATGAGGTTATCAAATTATAGACAGTCTGTTAATACAACTTTATTTACCTGGTATATAAGAGTTCTGACATAATATTTTAACAAGTTGAACTTGAGCTCCAAAAGTTTAGCCCTGTGAAAAGTTACAGGTGTAACAACATGGTCCAGTTTTGAAAGATGCAGCTTACCTAGCTTTAAATTTTTTTCCATGGAAAATGAAATTGGGCATCATGCTCTGCTTACAAGGATTAGTTACCTCAGCACAGTTACTAAGTATCTTATTTTTTTTTGTAGGAGAATATATCAAAAACTGGAGACCAAGGTACTTTCTATTGAAGACTGATGGATCCTTCATAGGATACAAGGAGAAACCACAAGATGCAGATTTACCATACCCTTTGAATAACTTCTCAGTGGCAAGTAAGTCTTGAATAGTTATGTTTTTTTTTTAGTTTTCCTGATACTCACAGTAATATCTCAATGTGATTTTCTTTTTTTAATTCCAGTGCTCTGAGCCATCATTTTTAACATAACTTGATTTCTGTTAATGTAGTGACTTGGAAGTCTAGAGCAGGGATGGCCAACATATGGTGCATGCACCAGAAGTGGCGCATTGGATGATTAGAAGTGGCACATTGCACCCCAGTGGTGATAATAAAAGAGCTAGAAATGTATTTTACTGAGAATAAATCTAAAACTTAGCAATTATTTTTAGCAGTTTTATTATGTGCACATCTTTTGGTGAATGTTACCTTCTTTCACATTAATCTGTTTTCAATTTAAAAATGTTCAATGAGTCAAACTAGGAAAGAAGGACATTTGTTCTGCAGTTGTTCTATACTCGTTTGGTGCTTGTTTGATCCTGAGGTGCCAGGTGTCTGGAACAGTACAATTGACACTCGTGCTCTACAGAGTTGTGCTTTGTTTGTCCGTTGTGAACATTTGCAGTTTTGTACTTTTTCGAAAAAAAGCCTGCTACGTACATGTAAAAGTATCATTAGCAATAGAATACCTCTGGAGTCTGGTGTTGCTGTTAACAAATCACTATTTTATTCGTAACTACCAAATATAGTAATTTAAACCAGGTAAATCAAGAGTTAGCAGTATTATGCATTTATAGGTGTAAAAATAAAGTTCCCAAACTCATTCAAGCTCAAGTGGCAAGAGTTAGAGACGTACAATGGTATATAAGAAAATTCAGTTCAATCCTCTGGTTAATTAATGTGAGATATTTGTAATCCAAAGGTGAATGTTGTGAGAAGGCAATTACATCGATATTCCACAACAGCAATACAAAATAACAATTGCAGTAGGTTTTATCTCCGAAGTTGTTCCACTCCACACGTGAAGTATCACTGACAGTAATCTTCAATGAATATCGTTTCAACACAAGTGGTACATACCCGAATTCAGCTATGGGACATCCCAAAGTGGTGGCCACAGGATACTCAAACTGAATCCACAGATGGATCATAGCATCACAAAGGGGACCCTCTTCCAGGGAAAACTACCACCCAGGCAAGGGTACACACACCAGTAGATTCCACAAGGTTACCCCAACATGATAGCCACTTACCCAGTTCCATGTCATACGAAGTAACTCCAACAGTGATTTGCCACAGGGGTGCCTTCTTCGGTGAAATACCACACCCAGACAAGGGTAAACACACACGTGGTATTCACAAAGGTTTCCCCCTCACCAGAGAACCCACTGCTGTGGATTAACTATGTGACAATCACACTTTCGTATTAGAATGGAATCAAACCCACCCTTACGGGCGACTTGGAGAGAGAGTCCAAACAGTGATCTCTTTGTCACTAGGTTTCTTCTGTTTCAAACCTTCCTGTCCTCTCCCCTCTGCAAACTTCTTCTATTTATCAATACTCTGGATCTATCGCAACTCACCCCTTTGGGCTACTGAAAGTTTAAACCAGCGACCGCACTCACTGGTGTCTTCCATTGACCAAATCTATCTTGACTTTGACTGTGTGTGTCTCTGTGTCATTGTATTTTCAAAACTAGCTGCAGAAAAAATGTAAACATTCATTGTCCGTCAAATAACTCCACCTCTCTCACCATAGTAACCAAACAATTTTGTAGTCCGTAGTAATCCAACAGTGTCCAAAAGTCAGTCTCATTCTCTTGACGTTTTAAAGTGACAGTCCACAGACAAAATGAACTCTAGGGGTATATAACAAGCCTTGTTTTTATATTCGGTTACCCGTCACAGTGGAAAAGAAAATGAGCAAAAGAAAAGCAGAAAGTGATTTCAATGAACAGTGGGAAAATAAGTTCTTATTTATAGCAGGTCTGTCAGGAAAACTGTTGTGCATTGTTTGTGAAAACACTTTCTCACATAATAGAAGACATAATCTTAATAGACACTATACAACACAACATCAGACTGAAATAGAAGGAAACTGAAGCTGTGCTTGGGTCTGAGTTACAGAAAGAATATGTGATTAAGAAAAAGGAAGACAAAATATGTTCGTTAAAAGAAGCTGTGAAAGTTTGGCGATGCCAGAAGTGTCCTATGAAATTGCTTTAATGTTGGCCAAAAAACGGAAGTCTTTCTCTGATGGAGAAGAAATTGTTAAGCCTTGTCTCCAAATATTTGCAAGATGTCTTGGTGATAAAAATATCGAAAGGAATGTAGAGAAATTTGCTCTGTGAAGGCATCAGTTCCGAGACACACCGAAGAACTGTGTCACGATGTATCTGAGCAACTGAAAGACCTTGTCCATGCTTGTACTTTCTTTAGCTTTGGACGAATCTGCTGACGTATGTGATGTAGCCCAGTTAAACATTTTTATAAGAAGAATTGATGATAATTTTAGCGTTTTTGAAGAACTTATTGGTCTTGAGTCGCCTCATGGAAAAACAAGAGGATCAGACATATTTGACAAAGTAAAATCATGCCTAGAAAATCTACAACTAGATTGTAGTAAACTCATCGGTGTTTGCACTGACGAAGCGCGTCAATGATAGGTAAAGCCACTGGGACTACAGCCTTGCTTGAAAACTTTTTAGGTCGTCCTCTACTAAAATATCATTGCATTATACACCAAGAGTCTCTGTGTGGAAATACTTTAAATTTGCAGCATGTTATGTTACTGGTTGTAAAATGTGTGAATAAAATTAGAGCAAGAGGATTAAACAGACGAGAGTTCAGAGAATATTGTGAAATGTTAGATTTGGAATACGGCGATCTTGTCCTTCATTGTGCGATGCGCTGGCTTTCTAGAGGACAGGTTCCGAGGAGAGTTTGGAAACTGAAAAATACTGTTCGTAATTTTCTAGAAGAGAAAAATGCGTTGCCTGAGGAAAGAGCCCTTTTATGTGATGACAATTGGCTCTTTGATTTAACATTTTTATTTGATGTTCCTAGCCGTCTCAATGATATAAATTTGAAACTCCAGGGTAAGAACAAATTGTTTCCCAGCTTAGTAAATCATATCAATGCATTCAAGATGAAGTCAAAACTGTTCACCTCTCAGTTAGAAAATGAGGATTTAAGCCAGTTTCCGCACTTAAAAGAGCAGAGTGAATGTGCTGAGATGATGGCAATTTTACAAAATATATTTGAAAAAAAAAATCAGGTTATTGCAAGAGTCATTTGAAAGTCTTTTTTGTGAGTTTACTTAAGAAGACTGCATACTTGCATTTATAAACCCATTTTCACCTGGTGAACAAAAAAATCATGAAGATGCCTAGTAACATACAAATGGAACTTATTGACTTGAAATCGAATCAATTATTGAACATGAAATTTGATGAGCTTCCCTCTGTCTCAAATGCTTCTGACAGGATTAATTTCTGGCAATTATTACCCTGTGAACATGTTCCAGAACTACGAAAATTTGCCCAGAGTTACATCTGTTGTTTCAGAACGATGTACAGATGTGAACAAGAATTTTCAGCCATGAAATTGATTAAAAACAAAATGAGGTCGTGATTGACTGATTCAAATTTGAAGAACACTCTGTTGCTCTCAGTAACTAATTTAACTCCAAACATTAAAAGCTTGGCGAAATCAAAATAGACTCAAAAGTCTCATTAAGGTAAGTAATGTTTATCTTGTTTTTATTTTAATCAATATCATGTAAAATGCTAAATATGTCTATATTAACATATTTTTCCAAGAATTGAATGGGGGTGCAAGAGTTGTATGGCGCATCTGAACTCATGTGTGGAAAAAATTGACGCCTGGAGTGTAAAAGGTTGGCAACCCCTGGTCTAGTTTGTATGATAGAGTTTGGCTGAAAGGCCTGTTTCTGTACTGTATAACATTATGAATGTATAAATTCATAGTTAAAGACAGTGTGTCTACTGGACAGAGCATTTTGGTATTCTTTCAACAATGTGTGTGAAATAGGAACGAAAAGGAAGGGAAGACTCTTAAATTTGCCAGACTACTTGTCAAATGATGGGGTGTTATCCCATTGAGCAATTGAATTGTTTTTTAACTGTAAGGGAGATCATGATTTTCAAATGTAGTATGAATAAAAATTGCAACCAGTTGAATATTAACTTGATATTGCCTAATCCAAATGTGTAGTTTCATATATACTTGTTAAGCCTTGTAAGCTCAGTTCACATGAAGTTCATTTTGTATTTGATGTCCTTTGACTCTTTCTGCACATTCAGCTATCATTTTATTTCTTCAGTTATGGCAACTGAAGGTGGTTAATCTTAGGATGTGAATATCAAAATAACTACTAAAGCTGGAAATACAAAATAAAGGAAAGGCTCAACAGATTTCGGCACATCTGTTAAGAAGAGAAACAAAGCTTACATTTGAAGTCAAAGACATACCATCAGAACTAGAAAGGACACAAAAGAAATTTAAACTGCAGAGTGGGTGGTGTGCCTCTAAATGGGTAAAACTGGGTGACCATGAGGATCGAGGTTATGAGGCCAGTAAGTCAATGGTAAAAGTTAGAGTGAGAACTTAGATATAGACAATAGAATGTGGGAATTACAAAATGCAGAACGGAAAGAAATGCCAAGCGGGTGAGGCTGAGTGTGACCTCTACTCCTAGAGAGAGGAGAAAGGCAATATAAGGGAGGATGTGGGGTGAGGAGGGTGGAGAGAAACAAGCTGAACCAATATTATAAATGGTGATTGATGCAGACACAATCAAGTTTTCTTTAAGACCATAGGAGCAGAATTAGGCCATCTGCCCCATTGAGTGCTCAGTCATACAATCATGTCTGATCCTTTCTCCCCCCTCCTCAGCCCCACTACCTGGCTTTCTCCCTGTTACCTTTGATGCCGTGTCCCATCAAGAACCTATCAAGCTCTGCTTTAAATACACTCAACGACCTGGCCTCCACAGATGCCTGTGGTAAGAAATTCCACAAATTCACCATCCTCTGGCTAAAGAAATTTCTCTGCATCTGTTTTAAATGGGCACCCCTCTATCCTGAGGCTGTGCCCTCTTGTCCTAAACTCCCTCATCATGGGAAACATCCTTTCCACATCTACTCTGTCTAGACCTTTGAGCATTCGAAAGGTTTCAATGAGATCTTTTCCCACCCCATCCTTTTAAATTCCAGTGCATACAGACCCAGAGCTATCAAACATTCCTTGTATGATAACCCTTTCATTCCCGGAGTCATCCCCCCTCTAATCCCACTCCAATACCAAGAGATCTTTTCTTCGACAAGGAACCCAAAATTGTAACAGTACTCAAGGTGGGACCTTACCAGTGCCCCATAAAGCTTCAGCATCACATCCCTGCTCTTGTATTCCTGACCTCTTGCATTTGTCTTCCTCACCACTAACTCTACCTGCAAGTTAATACAGTGGTCCCCAACCATCGGGCTGCAAAGCATGTGCTACCGGGCCACGAGGAAAGAACATGATTTGTCCATATGAAACAATATGAGTCCGCTGCACCTTTCCTCATTCCCTGTCATGCCCACTGTTGAACTTGAATGCACGCGAGGTCAACAGTCACCTAAATGTAGTGATACCCTCGTGCCAGGGATCACTGTTTGGCCTCGAGTATCCAGCCACTTAGTGCGGCCGGCGAGAAGTGCCATTGGTACTGGCCTGGAGCGCCACCTCTAAACCAGTTTACCACACTGAATGTTCGTGGGGAACCTGGTTCTAAAATATTCGCAAACAACCTAATTCTGGCTCAGGGTTTTGTAAGTAGCAGAACAACTACTTCGCTGTGATCTACTGAAAGTCATTCCTCGAGCCAAACTTTGGTCGGCAGATAGATCCTACCTATCTATTGGGGGGGGGGGGGCGGGAGGGCACGCACCCTGTCGCACTTCTCGCTCGGTCAGTCGCACTCTCCAGACTACAACCACCGCGGCCCTGGCACAGGGACCTCTGGCCCTTACCTTGTCCTCTCAGTCCACCCATGACCAGCAGCATCTGGCCAAGGTGTCTGGTGGCAGGTAGGCAAGAGGCTGGAGTTTGGGCCCGGAGACTGTCTAATGAGGCCATGAAGCTTGCTTCGGCACCTTGAGTCCAAGCACCTTGCACTTAAAGACAAACCTGTTGAGTTTTTTGAGCGGAGAAAACGTGAGTAAGCAGGACAGAAGCAAGTGCTGAGAGCCAAGAAAACTAATTTATGGAATAGATTGGACATAAGTAACCCCCTTCGAGTATTGCTGTCTCCCATCACCCCTCGATGGGACCGTCTTGTTGCAGGCTCCCACTGATTCAGCGATTTTGGTGTGTTGCAATGATTTTATATGCTCATACGAGGAAAATATGCGCTGGGCGTTTAATATCCAAGCGTTAGTTAAAATGTAATGATGCTATTGACTTATCACTATATTCATGCAAGAAAAATATGTGCTTTGTGTTTAATATTAAATTTGTTAGATAAACCCTTTTAGAAACAAAATTGAGTGTATTAGCCACTTATAAGTGACTTATAGTTGGCTTATCACCTATATTCCAGTCATGATTAACACTCCCCCCTCCCCCCAGTTGACCGGTTTGCGGTGCAAGAAAGGTTGGTGACCCCTGAGTTAACGTTTAGGGTATTATGCACAAGGACTCCCAGTTTCCTTTGCATCTTAGATTTTTGAATTTTCCCCCTGTTTAGAAAATAATCTGCACGTTTATTTCTACTACCAAAGTACATGACCATGCATTTTCTAACATTGTATTTAATTTGCCAATTTCTTGCCCATTCTTCTAATCTAGTCCTTCTGCAGCCTGCCTGTTTCCTCAACACTACCTGTCCCTCCACCAATCTTTGTATCATCTGCAAACTTGGCAACAAAGCCAACTATTCTATTAGCTAAATCATTGATATAAAATATTTTTGAAAAAAAGTGGTCCCAACACCACTAGTCACTGGCAGCAAAACAGAAAAGGATACTTTTATTCCCACTTGGTGCGTCCTACCAATCAGCCTCTGTTTCTTTTAAACAGATCATACCTCCCCCAGAAGAGATCCCAATGATCCAAGAGCCCGAAGCTCTGCCCCCTCCACCAGCTTCTCAGACATGCATTAATTTGCCAAATCATTCTGTTCTACAATCACTGGTGTGTGGCACAGGCAGCAGTCCAGAAATGACTAGCCGGGAAGTCCTGCTTCTTGGCTTTCTACTAGCTCTCTAAATTCTCTTTTCAGGACCTCTTTGCTTTTCCTTATTAGTATCAATAAGTCATTAGTACCAATATGTGCCAAGGTACCTGTCTGCTCTCCTTCCCTCTTCAAAATGTTGTGGACGCAATCCAAGACATCCCTGACCCAAGTACCTGGGAGGTAACATTCCATTCAGGTTCCTGTTCACATTCATGGAATCTCCTGTCTGTTCCCCTGACTATTGAGTCTCCAATCACTACCACTCTCCTCTTCTTCCTCTTTCCCTTCTGCACCATGGATCTATGCTTAGTGCCAGTAATCTGGTTTCTGTGGGATTTTCCTGGGAAGTCACCTCCCCCCCCCACCCCAACAAAATTATCCAAAACAGTATACTTATTTTTGAGGGGAATGGCCTAGTGGTGCTCTGCATTAATTGCTTATTAACATTCCCGTTTCTCCTGACAGTCACCCAGCTACTCGCCTCTTGCAACTTTGGGGTGACAACTTCTCTGTAACTCTGATCAATTATGTCCTCACTTTCCCGTACAAGCTGAAGGTCATCCAGCTGCAGCTCCAGATCCATAACAGTCTTCAAGGAGCTGCAGCTGGATGCACCATGCAGATGTAGTTCCCTGGCTGACTCTGGGTCTCTCAGTACTCCAACATCTGGCATGAAGAACACACAACTACTATGTACTACACCAAGTACAGTAAGAGGGGGAAAAGGAAAGCTTAACAGAAGCTTAATCAGAGCTAACACCTTTTTCAAGCCAAAGCCTCCTTTGAGCCAAAGCCTGGCATTCCTACTCCCAACAATGGCTGCCCCACTTGTTCCTTTTGTACTTTTAAACAAGCTTCGCCGATCTGATAGAAACCTCGTCACTGTGGCCTGCTGCTGCTGCTGATTGGGTTGCCAGAATGAGTCCAAATTCGTTATTGTCCAGGGGATCAATGTGCTTAAATGGTGGATAAAATGCTGTTTCTCAAGCATTCTTTGGGCCTTGTAACCTTGTGGGAGGCCAGATTAATAGGCCAGAGTGGGATGGAGAATTAAACTATCAGATAACAGGAAGGTCAAGGTTCCCCCCCCTGCAGTCTGAATACAGGTGTTCTGCAGAGTCATACGTATGATTTCTCCACTGCAAAGGAGAACCCAGTGTGAACATTAATTGCAGTTCAGGAGTCCACATTTTGGAGTGTTAAATGTAGTTCTGGTTGCCACTCTGTAAGAAGAATGTGCTGGAGAAGATTTAGAGGAAATTCACCAGTATATTCACAGAATGCTGGTAGAACGCAACAGGCCAGGCAGCAACTATAAGAAGAAGTACAGTTGACGTTTTGGGCCGAGACCCTTTGTCAGTACTAACTGAAAGAAAAGATAGAGATTTGAAAGTGGGAGGGGGAGGGGGAGATCCGAAATGATAGGAGAAGACAGGAAGGGGAGGGATGATGCCAAGAGCCGGAGAGTTGATTGGCAAAAGGAATACAGAGCTGGAGAAGGGAAAAGATCATGGGACGGGAGGTCTAGGTAGAAAGAAAGGGGGAGGGGAGCACCAGAGGGAGATGGAGAGCAGGAAAGGAATGATTGTGAGAGGGGCAGAGAGAAAAGGGGGGGGGGGAATAAATAAATAAGAGTTGGGGTAAGAAGAGGAGGGGGGGCATTAATGGAAGTTAGAGAAATCAATGTTCATGCCATCAGTTTGGAGGCTACCCAGACCCAAGGTGTTGTTCCTCCAGCCTGAGTGTGGCTTCATCTTGACAGTAGAGGAGGTCATGGATAGACATATCAGAGTGGGAATGGGACGTGGAATTAAAAAGTGTGGCCGCTGGGAAATCCTGCTTTCTCTGGCGGACAGAGTGTAGGTGTTCAGCGAAACAGTCTCCCACTCTGCAAACATGAGGAAATCTGCAGATGCTGGAAATTCAAACAACACACACAAAATGCTGGTGGAACACAGCAGGACAGGCAGCATCTATAAGGAGAAGCACTGTCGACATTTTGGGCCGAGACCCTTCGTCAGGACTAAATGAAAGGAGAGATACTAAGAAATTTGAAAGTAGTGGGGGGGTCAGGTCTTTTCAGCGAAACGGTCTCCCACTCTGCGTTGGGTTTTTCAGCGAAACAATCTCCCGACGCAGACCTGCTTGAATTTGCGTGTGTTGCTTGAATTTCCAGCACCTGCAGATTTCCTCACCAGTATATTGTTTGGATTGAATGAATTTAGTTATAGGAAAAGATTAGATTGGCTGGCATGTTTTTCTGGCAAGAGGCTAATTGGGTGAACTTGTTCTGCCACCTCTTGAAGAGCTGAATGATATAAGATTGAAAGACATAGGCAGGGTAAATGGTCAAAATCTTTCTCCCAGGGTAGGCGAGTCAAAAAAACAAGGCATAGTTTTAAGGTGAGAGTAATTTGTTCAGACAATGACATTTGGAAAGTGCTTACAGAGGAGGTGGTGGAATCAGATGCAATACTACATTCAAGAAGCTTACAGACAGGCTCTTGTCTAGGTTCGGCAAAGAAGGATGTAGTACCACAGGCAGTCCCCGGGTTATGAATGAGTTCTGTTCCTGAGTCTGTCTTTAAGTCGGATTTGTACGTAAGTCGGAACAAGTACATCCAGTATTATTTAGCGTCAGTTCGTCAAACGTTTTTCTTAATATATAGTATATATTTTACCTTTCTATGCATATAAATCACTTAAGAAATGTATGTATTCCAATAATTAAACCACTGTGTTGCTTAGTAGTAATTGTAGCTTTCATCAGGGCAGGGCTTTTCACATGCTCCATTCTCACTTTATCCTTTAAAATTGTTCCGATCGTTGACCGACTGTAGCCTAACACTTTTCCAATGACTGATGGTGTTTCACCTCTTTCCAAACACTTTATTATTTCCACTTTATTTTCAATCCCGATTGCTTCCCATCAACGGAACAGAAACACTGCAGGTGGCGGGTCACAACCTCCAATGGCTCCCGAGGTCCGCTGGGTCTAAAGGACCACCGCACTGAATTCCCTGGGTCCTAAAGTCCACCGCATTGAGACAGGTTAAATGGGACAAGTGGGGGCTGTGCTGGGTTTGGGTATTTGATCCTCCATAATATTCTGCGTGGGGATTTAAACTGGAGGTGGCAGGATTAGTTTCTGAGCTGTACAGCTCTGCGACTCTGGCTTTTTCCTTTGTTACTTTGCCAGTTGCCATCATATGACATTTGGTTTTAAACTTCATCCTGTTCACTTTACCTAGGGTCTTAATAATTTTAAAAACTTGTATCAGAAACTATCTTGTCTTTCTGTTCCTGCTGAATAGCACTTGTTCGGTGCTGAATCAGACATCCCCACATGTGACTAAGCAAAGTTGATCATAGCTTTCTTGCTGGCTCTTGTGCCTCTATGTTTAGATTCCATATGCTTTATAAAATAAATCAGGTGTGTACAATAATTGCTTCTTCGCTTTATGCCATTTCAGCTTACAAACGGTTTCATAGGAATGCTCTACCTTCGGATAGTGGGGGAAGCCTGTATTTTGAATCGCATTATCTCCTTGAATTACATCAAATTTCATCATCCAGATGTCCACCTGTTCTTTCAGCATTTTGATAGTTAGCTATTCTACCAATTCATTTGTCATTGTAAATTCTGGAATTGTGCCCTGAAGACAATGTACTAACCCCTGAGAACCACCATATTATATGTCCATATTTCATGATCTAAAAGGAGGTAATGGGATCATTGAATCAATGCCAGCTCATGGAGGAATCTCATTCCCTCACGCATTTTCATAGTCAATTGTACTCTGCAAATCCCCATACATTCTATTGCCCATTTCGGGGGCATTCTTACATTGACCAATTGGTTACCTACCCACATAGTTTTGGGAGGAATCCCAACACATCACAAGAAGAACCTGAAAATTTAATGCAGTTGATGCTGAGTGCAGGACTGAACTGGGTCATTGGAGTTGTGAGGCAGCAGGTCCCCAGCAACATCATTGTGCTGTCCCAGTGATACCATGGTGTACTTCCTTTCAGTTTAAAAACCTTGTTCACCATTGGTCTCTGTCTAAATCTGTTTTTCATTTAGATGTACAGAGGGAAACAGGTCCTTGTGGCTCTTTGAGCTGCACTGCAGCAATCCCAAATTAAACCCTACCCCATCACAGGACAAATTACAATGACCAAATAACCTACTAACCAGTACATCTTTGGAATGAAAACCAGAGCACCCAGAGGAAACGCGTATATTCCAAAGGGAGACTGTACAAACTCATTATGGATGATGGCAGAATTAAACTCCGAACTCTGACTCCCCAAGCTGTCATAGTCTCGCTAACTGCTACACTATTGTAGCACCCACAAAGCAGATTTTCCTTCCATTTTGTTATTGTATTTTATTCTGTGGGCTTCCACCTTAAGAAGCCCTAAAAGGTTTTTTAAATATAAAATTAAAAACAACTGCAGATGCTGGAAATCTGAAAATGCTAGAAATGCTCTTCAGGTCATGTCAGCTCTGTAGGAAGGGAAAAGGAGGCAATGCTTCAGATTAAAGACGGTTCATCGAACTGAAGCTTACCCTACTTCCTCAGATGTATCCTGACCTGCTGTGTATTTCCAGCATTTTCTGTTTAATTTCATGACAGTATTCTATTCATCACATTAACTGCCTTTTCCTGTTATCAACCTGAAATTGATGAAAATTTGCCAGTAACTAATCCTTGCTGTCTTTCTCTAATCAATCTATTTGTGACTGCTACTTCTGTCCCAGATGAATAAAGTTTCCCCATAACCAGGATTTTTTAAACATTGATCTGTCATTGCAAAGTTTATCATTTATGACATGGTACATGATTTGATCTTCATTTCTCATGCACCATGCTTGTGTCACTACATGTTTAGAGAATTGTGTTCAATGCCTTCATAATTTTTATGGTTGTCTTGCTCAACATGATATGATGCATTCCATCAGGATAAAATGACTAATCCACTTATGTACACCTAGCCTTTCTGCTATCTCCTAGAACACTACAGCACAGTACAGGCCCTTCAGCCTATTGTGCCAACCCATATAATCCTTAAAAAAAAGTACTAAACCCACACTACTCCATAACCCTCCATTTTTCTTTCATCCATGTGCCTGTCCAAGAGGCTCTTAAATACCCCTAATGTTTTAGCCTCCACCACTATCCCTGGCAAGACATTCCAGGCACTCACAACCCTCTGTGTAAATTTAAAAAAAAACTTACCCCGATGTCTCCCCTAAACATCCCTCCCTTAATTTTGTACATATGCCCTCTGGGTTTGCTATTGGTGCCCTGGGAAACAGGTACTGACTATCCACTCTATCTGTGCCTCTCATAATCTTGCAGACCTCTATCAAGTCCCCTCTCATTCTTCTACACTCTAAAGAGAAAAGTCCCAGCTCTGCTAACCTTGCTTCATATGACTTGTTCTCCAAACCAGGCAACATACTGGTAAATCTCCTCTGCACCCTCTCCATAGCTTCCACATCCTTCCTATAATGAGGTGACCAGAATTGAACACAATACTCTAAGTACGGTCTCACCAGAGATTTGTAGAGTTGCAACATGACCTCTCTACTCTTGAACTCAGTCCCCCTGTTTATGAAGCCTAGCATCCCATGGGTCTTCTTAACTACCCTATCAACCTGCGCAGCGACCTTGAGGGATGTATAGATTTGAACCCCAAGGTCCCTTTGTTCATCCACACTCTTAAGTAACTGTACTCAGTCTTCTGGTCTGTCCTTCCAAAATGCATCACCTCACACTTCTGCGGATTGAACCATCTGCCATTTTTCTGCCCAACTCTGCAGCCTGTCTTTCTTCTCTTGTAACCTTCGACAACCTACAGCTCCATCCACAACTCCTCCAATCTTCTTGTCATCCGCAAACTTATTCACCCATCCTTCCGCCTCTACATCCAGGTCATTTATAAAAATCACAAATAGCAGGGGTCCCAGGACAGATCCCCGTGACGCTCCAATAGTCACTGACCTCCAGGCAGAATGTTTTCCTTCCACAACTACCCTCTGCTTTCTTCCTTTTAAGCCAATTTTTTTATCCAAATAGCCAAGGTTCCACTTATCCCATGCCTCAAGACTTTCTGGATGAGTCTCTCATGAGGGACCTTGTCAAATGCTTTGCTAAAGTCCATGTAGACCACATCCACTGCCCTACCCTCATCAATTTCTTTTGTTACCTCTTCAAAAAACTCAATCAGGCTCATGAGGCACAATCTTCCCTACACAAAGCCATGTTGACTATCCATGAGTAGACTGTACTTCTCCAAATGCTTGTAGATCCTATCCTTATGAATCCTTTCCAGTAGTTTGTATACCACCGACGTAAGACTCACCAGTCTGTAGTTTCCAGGTTTCTCCTTATTACCTTTTTTAAACAAGGGAACTACATTTGCCATTCTCCAGTCCTGCGGCACTTCCCCTACAGCCAAAGAGGATTCAAAGGTCATAGCTAATGCTTCTGCGATCTCTTCTCTCAATTCCCACAACAACCTGGGGTGTATCATATCTGGCCCTGGGGATTTATCAATCTTAATGTTTTTAAGAAGATCCAGCGCTACTTTTTCCTTAATCTCCACATTGTCCAGCACACAGGCCCGCTCTACTTTGACCTCATCCTGATCAAAATCCTTTTCACTTGTGAATACGGAAGCAAAGTATTCATTTAGGATCTCCCCAACCTCCTCTGCTTCCTGGCACATGTTGCCCTCTTTATCCTTCGTTCTGGTCATCCTCCGATTCTTCACATACGCATAGAACGCCTTGGGGTTCTCCTTAATCCTACATGCCAAGGCCTTCTAATGTCCCCTTTGAGCGCTCCTAAGTCCTTTCTTTAGCTCCTTCCTGGCTACCCTATATTTCTCATAAGCCCCTCCTATTTCCTGCTTCTTATATCTAACATATGCTTCCTTTTTCCTCTTAACGAGTTGCCTCACATATATTTATATCTTTATATATTTGCTATAGGAGACATTATAGAGTATGTACAGTATGGTGCCCTTGATGGTCTGTAGTTCTGAATGGAAGTGTTCTGATTCTGTTGATTAATAATGGTAGATGCCAATCAAGAGGTTTTCTTGCCCATATTTGACGTCATAAAGCCTTTTATTTTAATGTACAGTATTTTGTTAAATGATGAACCTGTCAAATTGAATAATACCCTGATTCCTATGTCATGTTAACTTCATCTTTGCAAGAACTTCTGTTGTATTGTGGGAAGAAAATAATTCTTTAAAGTATTCTCAGAGAGAGGGAGATTTTAACAAATCTTTTTTTGTGGTGCTGTTTGGAGAATTCCTCTTCCACTCTGACCTATTTGTTCTGTGACCTCTGCTGTTAAAATAAGGCAGCATCTCATATTTTGTTTGGACCTATTGTAACTTTCTGAAATCAATAATGAAATTGCACAACCTCAGGTAGCTTGATTTCTTTGTATCAGTTGTATTACTTCAGTGCTAAAATTAGCTCAGTCTTTTTATTTTTCCCTTTTATTCCTTCTAGTAATGGAGGTCATGTCCAGCCTGACCTGCTGGTCATTATTCCTGCTGTACATTTTGTAACTCTTGTATTCTTTTGTTTGTCTACAACTGAACTCCATGGACAAGCCAGTATAACTTGTTCAGAGACATCACCCTTGTAATCTTGCAGTTCTGATGAAGGGACTTCAACCTTAAATATTAACTGTTGCTCTTCCTAAAAATGCTGCTTGCCTACTGAGTATGTCTGAGAAAATCTCCAGATGCTGGAAGTCCAACCTACACACACAAAGTTTAAACACTTCAAACACTTCGGCAGTTTAATGGGGGCACGACTGCACAAGCCCATGTAAGTCGGACTGTGAGGCAGCGGGAGTATTTAAAGAGAGCAGTTAGACGGAGCGGGTGACGGAGTAGAGGGAGACAGAGTAGGAAGGCGTTGTCTCCAGAGGCTTTGGCGAGCAGAGGCTGAGGACGAGCTTCATTCCAAGTGAGGTAAGGCCAGGTAAGTTCCTTTAAAAGGAGAATGTTTCAAAAGTTGAGGCAACATATTGGGTAGGTCATGACAGCTGAGATCGCCCCTGTGGTTTGTTCATCTTGCAGCAAGGGGGAAATCAGGGATACTTCCAGTGTCCCTGACGACTATGTGTGCAGGAAATGTGTCCAGCTGCAGCTTCCGGCAAACCGCATTAAGTGGCTGGAGCTGTGATTGGATTCATACTGAAGCATCCACGATGCTGAGAAAGTCGTGAATAGCACGTTCAGTGAGTTGGCCACACGGCAGGTAAAGGCTACACAGGCAGAAAGGGAAGGGGTGGCCACTAGACAGCATAGCAGTAGGCAGGTAGTGCAGAAGTCCCCTGAGGTCATCTCCCTCCTAAACAGATATACTGTTTTGGATACTGTTGGGGGAGATGTCTCATCAGGGGAAGGCAGCAGCAGCTGAGTGCATGGCACCATGGGTGGCTCTGCGGCACAGGAGGGAAGGAAAAGGAATGGGAGAGCTAAAGTGATAGGAGATTCGATTGTAAGAGGAATAGATAGGCGTTTCTGTGGCTGCAAACGAGACTCCAGGATGGTATGTTGCCTCCCTGGTGCGAGGATGTTTCTGAGCGGCTGCAGGACATTCTGGAGTGGGAGGGTGAACAGCTAGTGGTCGTGGTGCACATAGGTACCAACGATGTAGGTAAAAAAACGGGATGAGGTCATACAAGGTGAAATTAGGGAGTTAGGAGATAAACTAAAAAGTAGGACCACAAAGGTAATGATCTCTGGATTACTACCAGTGCCATGTACTAGTCAGAGTAGAAATAGGAAGATATTTCAGATGAATACGTGACTTGAAAAATGGTGCAAAGGGGAGGGATTCAAATTTCTGGGACATTGGAACCAGTTCTGGGGGAGGTGGGACCAGTACAAACAGGACAGTCTGCACCTGGGCTGGACTGGAACCAATGTCGTAGGGGGAGTGTTTGCTACTGCTGTTCAGGAGGCTTTAAACTAATGTGGCGGGGGATGGGAACAAGTGCAGAGAGACAGAGGGGTGGAAAATGAGGGTAGAAGCAAAAAGTAGTAAGGTGAAAAGTTAAAGTGGCAGGCAGGAAAATCCAGGGCAAAAATCAAAAAGGGCCACTTTTCAACATAATTGTATAAGGGCTAAGAGTGTTTGTGTGTCAATGCAAGGAACATTCATAACAAGGTGGATGAATTGAATGTGCAGATAGTTATTAATGATTATGATATAGTTGGGATCACAGAGACATGGCTCCAGGGTGACCAAGGATGGGAGCTCAACATCTAGGGATATTCAATATTCAGGAGGGATAGACAGGAAAGAAAAGGAGGTGGGGTAGCATTGCTGGTTAGAGAGGAGATTAACGCAATAGAAAGGAAGGACATTAGCCTGGAGGATGTGGAATCGATATGGGTAGAGCTGCATAGCACTAAGGGGCAGAAAACGCTAGTGGGAGTTGTGTACAGTAGTAGTGAGGTTGGGGATGACATTAAACAGGAAATTAGAAATGTGTGCAATAAAGGAACAGTTATAATCGGTGACTTGAATCTACATATAGATTGAGTGAACCAAATTGGTAAGGGTGCTGAGGAAGAGGATTTCTTGGAATGTATGCAGGATGGTTTTCTGAACCAACATGTTGAGGAACCAACTAGAGAGCAGGCCATTCTAGATTGGGTATTGAGCAATGAGGAAGGGTTAGTTAGCAATCTTGTCGTGTGAGGCCCCTTGAGTAAGAGTAACCATAATATGGTGGAATTCTTCATTAAGATGGAGAGTGACATAGTTAATTCAGAAACAAAGGTTCTGAACTTAAGGGTAACTTTGAAGGTATGAGATGTGAATTAGCTAAGATAGACTGGCAAATGATACTTAAAGGGTTGATGGTGGATATGCAATGGCAAGCATTTAAAGATCGCATGGGTGAATTAAAACAATTGTTCATCCCAGTTTGGCAAAAGAATAAACCAGGGAAGGTAGTGCACCCGTGGCTGACAAGGAAAATTAGGGATAGTATCAAGTCCAAAGAAGAAACATACAAATTAGCCAGAAAAAGCGGCATACCTGAGGACTGGGAGAAATTCGGAGGCCAGCAGAGGAGGACAAAGGGCTTAATTAGGAAAGGGAAAAAAGATTATGAGAGCAAGCTGGCAGGGAACATAAAAACTGACTGTAAAAGCTTTTATAGATATGTGATTGGTTAAGACAAATGTAGGTCCCTTACAGTCAGAAACAGGTGAATTGATCATAGGGAACAAAGACATGGCAGACCAATTGAATAACTATTTTGGTTCTGTCTTCACTCAGGAGGACATAAATAATCTTCCGGAAATAGTAGGAGACCGAGGGTCTAGTGAACTGGAGGAACTGAGGGAAATACCTGTTAGTAGGGAAATGGTGTTAGGTAAATTGAAGGGATTAAAGGCAGATAAATCCCCAGGGCCAGATGGTCTGCATCCCAGAGTGCTTAAGGAAGTAGCTCAAGAAATAGTGGATGCATTAATGATAATTTTTCAAAACTCCTTAGATTCTGGATTAGTTCCTGAGGATTGGAGGGTGGTTAATGTAACCCCACTTTTTAAAAAAGGAGGGAGAGAAAAACTGGGTAATTATAGACCGGTTAGCCTGACATTGGTGGTGGGGAAAATGCTAAAGTCAGTTATCAAAGATATGATAACACATTTGGAAAGTGGTGAAATCATCGGACAAAGTCAGCATGGATTTGTGAAAGGAAAATCATGTCTGACGAATCTTATGAAATTTTTGAAGATACTAGTAGAGTGGATAGGGGAGAGCCAGTGGATGTGGTATATTTGGATTTTCAAAAGGCTTTTGACAAGGTCTTAGATAGGAGATTAGTGTGCAAACTTAAAGCTACGGTATTGGAGGTATGGTATTGATGTGGATAGGGAATTGGTTGGCAGACAGGAAGCAAAAAGTGGGTGTTAAACGGGATCTTTTCAGAATAGCAGGCAGTGACTAGTGGAGTACTGTGAGGCTAAGTGCTGGGACCCCAGTTGTTTACAATATATATTAATGATTTAGACGAGGGAATTAAATGCAGCATCTCCAAGTTTGCGGATGACACGAAGCTGGGCGGTGGTGTTATTTGTGAGGAGGATGCTAAAAGGATTCAGGGTGACTTGGATAGGTTAGGTGAGTGGGCAACTTCATGGCTGATGCAATTTAATGTGGACAAAAGTGAGGTTATTCACTTTGGTGGCAAGAACAGGAAAACAGATTATTATCTGAATGGTGGCTGATTAGGAAAAGGGGAGGTGCAACAAGACCTGGGTGTCATTGTACACCAGTCATTGAAAGTGGGCATGCAGGTACAGCAGGTGGTGAAAAAGGCAAATGGTATGTTGGCATTCATAGCAAAAGGATTTGAGTACAGGAGCAGGGAGGTTCTACTGCAGTTGTACAAGGCCTTGGTGAGACTGCACCTAGAGTATTGTGTGCAGTTTTGGTCCCCTAATCTGGGGAAAGACATTCTTGCCATAGAGGGAGTACAAAGAAGGTCCACCAGATTGATTCCTGGGATGGCAGGACTTTCATATGAAGAAAGACTGGATCGACTAGGTTTATATTTAGAAGATTTAGAAGATTGAGGGGATATTTTATTGAAACATATAAAATTCTAAAGGGATTGGACAGGCTAGATGCAGGAAGATTGTTTCCGATGTTGGGGAAGTCCAGAACGAGGGGTCACAGTTTAAGGATAAAAGGGAAACCTTTTAGGACTGAGATGAGGAAAAACTTTTTCACACAGAGTGGTGAATCTGTGGAATTCTCTGCCACAGGAAACAGTTGAGGCCGGATCATTGGTTAGATTTAAGAGGAAGTTAGATATGGCCCTTGTGGCTAAAGGGATCAGGGGGTATGGAGAGAAAGCAGGTACAGGGTTCTGAGTTGGATGATCAGCCATGATCATACTGAATGGCGGTACAGGCTTGAAGGGCCTAATGGCCTACTCCTGCACTTATTTTCTATGTTTCTGAAATGCTGGAGGAACTCAGCAGGCCAGGCAGCATCTATGGAAAAGAGTGCATTTGATGTTTTGGGCCGAGACCCTTCATCAGAACTGGAGGAAAAAGCAGATGAGGCAGAGTTAGAAGATGGGGGTGGGGTGGGGGAGGAGAGTAAAACTGAAGGTGATAGCTGAAACTGGGAGGGAGGGTGAAGTAAAGAGCTGGTAAGTTGATTGATGAAAGATACAGGGCAGAAGAAGGGGGAATGTAATAGGAGAGTACAGAAGGCCATGAAAGAAAAAAAAGACCATAAGACAAAGGAGCAGAAGTCAGCCATTCGGCCCATCAAGTCTGCTCTGCCATTTCATCATGAGCTCATCCAATCTCCCCTTTAGTCCCATTCCCCCACCTTCTCACCATAACCTTTGATGCCCTGACTACTCAGATACCTAACAATCTCTGCCTTAAATACACCCAATGACTTGGCCTCCACTGCTGCCCCTGGCAACAAATTCCATAGATTCACCACCCGCCGGCTAAAAACTTTTTTCGCATCTCTGTTCTGAATGGGCGCACTGCAATCCTCAAATCATGTCCTCTCGTACTAGACTCCCCCACCATGGGAAACAACTTTGCTATGTCAACTATGACCATGCCTTTCAACATTCAAAATGTTTCTATGAGGTCCCCCCCCACCATTCTTCTAAACTCCAAAGAGTACAGTCCAAGAATGGAAAAGGGGGAGGACCACCAGAGGGAGTTGATGGGCAGTTCCTGGCAGAAGATAAGAGAGGAAATGCAGAATGGTGGGGTGAGGAGCATTACTGGAAGTTCAAGAAATTGATGTTCATTTCATCAGGTTGGAGGCTATCCAGGTGTTGCTCCTCCAACCTGATCGTGGCCTCATTGTGACAGTGGAGGAGGCCATGGTCTGACATGTCGGAATGCAAATAAGGAGTGGAATTAAAATGGGTGGCTACTGGGAGATCCTTCTTTTTCTGGTGGATGGAGTGTAGGTGTTCAGCAAAACAGTCTCCCAGTCTATGTCGGGTCTCTCATCGATATGCGGGAGGCCACATTGGGAGTACCAGATACAGTAGATGATCCCACTGAGTGATTGGTGAAGTGTTGCCTCACGTTGAAGGACTTTTTGGTGTTGAATGGTAGTGAGGGAGGAGATGTATGGGAGGTCTGGCAGTTGTTCTGCTTGCATGGACAAGTGCCAAGAAGGAGATTAGTGGTGAGGGATGAATGGACAAGGGATTCACGTAGGGAGTGATCCTCGCAGAAAGTAGAGGGAGGGAATGACATGCTTGGTGGTGGGATCCCATTGAAGATGGCAGTAGTTACAGAGAATTGTGTGTTGGGCGTGCAGGCTGGTGGGGTCGAAAGTGAGGACAAGAGGAACCCTGTCTATTCCTGGTGGGCTGGCAGCAGGATGGGGTGAGGGCAGATATGCATGAAATGGGAGAGATGTGGTTGAGGGCAGCGTTGCCTGTGGAGGAAGGGAAGCTCCGTTCTTTGAAGAAAGGATATCTCCTTCATTCTGGAATGAGAAGCATCATCCTGAGAGCAGATGGGGTGGAGACATAGGAAACTATTTTTATTTTTCATTCACAGCGTCTGCAAGTTTTTAAATTTCCTGATTAAGGGTCCCAGCCCAAAGAATTGATTGTTTATTCCTCTATTGAAATGCTGCCTGACTTGCTGAGTTCCTGCAGCATTTTGTCTTATAGAGTCATGGAACAATACTGCTCAAGATTTCCAGCATTTGCAGAATCTCATGTGTTATGTTTGTTTATTTGCTTGCAGACTGTTATCCAGACCTACTCTTAAAATTAGTGAATTGGTTGAACAGTATCTTCTTATGTCCATTTACTGCTTGTTAGAATAATCCCAGCAGTTTGTAAGGTGATTGATAGAAAGGGAAGAAATGTTTTGTATAGATAATTTCAACATGTACATTCAGAAAAAGTGGAAATTTAACTTCAACCAACATATATTTACTGCAAACAGACCTCACTTTTGAATAAATCTGAATAAGTTATCAAGCTCTCTTGCAAATGGTTTGAAGTATTATGGTAGAAAGTTTTTAAGTTTATATTATTCATAATAGATATCTCAAGAGATTTTATTGCATGGTGGAATGCAGATACTGGTTATTTGTTGTGTTTTACATGCATCTGATTATTTTATGAAATTCCTGCAGTAGCTCTTTTTCAATTCACGTTATGTACTGTATTATATTATACATTCTTATCAGATGAGTGAAGAATCAAACATTAGTTATTAAGGAGAATAATGTGGACAAGCGTAAGGTGTTGTATTTTGGGAAGTCATTTGGAAGAGGAAAGTATACCCCACAGACATCGTAAGCTGAAGAGCCTATTCCCCTGCTGCACTTTACTGTTTTAGATGCTAGGACTTTCAGAAACATTGATATGCAGAGGAATCTTTGGATGCAAATCCCACAGTTCCTTGTGAAAATAGCAATACAAGTAGGTACACACAAGATGCTGGAGGAACTTGGCACATCAGGCAGCATCTATGGAAATGAATAAAGAATCACCCAAAATGTTAACTGTTTATTTATTTCCATTGATGCTGTCTGACTTGCTGAGTTCCTCCAACATCTGCAAAATTTCTCATGTTATTAATACAAGTAAATAATGGTAAACAATAGTGCCTAAGAAGTTGTACAGCATATTTGTGTGCTGTTGGGATGGTGAGAAAAAAAGTCAGAAAGTCATGTTGCAGCTGTATGAAACATTAAGTTAGTGCTCATTTGGAGTGTTGTGCGCAGTACTGGTTGCTGCATTATCAGATGTGGAGGCTTTGAAGAGCGTGCAGAAGAGGTACTTGAAGTCTAATGATAAAATTCAGCATGGTTTCTGTCAAGGAAAATCTTGTCAAACAAATCTGTTGGAGTTCTTTGAGGAAGTAACAAGTGGGGTGGACAAAGGAGAGGCAGTGAATGTCACTCGGATTTTCATATGGTGTCTAATAAGGTGTCACACATGAGGCTGCTTAACAAGATAAAATTCTGTGGTGTTACAGGAAAGATACTGGCATGGGTAGCAGAATGGCTGAAAGGCAGGAACAGCAAGTAGAGATAAAAGTGGCCTTTTCTGGTTGGCTGCTGGTGACTAGTGTTCCTCAGGTCAATCTTGGGATTGTTGCTTTTCACAATGTCAGTGATTCAGATAATAGAATTGATGACTTTGTGGCAAAGTTTGCAGATGATACGAAGATAGACAGAAGGGTAGGTATTGGTGAGGAAGCAATGTGATTGCAGCAGGACGAACAAATTGGAAGAATGGGCAGAAAGGTGGCAGATGGAATACAGTGTTGGGAAATGTATGATAACACATTTTGGTAAAAGGAACAACAGTGCGGACTATTATCTAACTGGGGAGAAGATTGAAATTTCAGAGATGCAGAGGGATTTAGGAGACCTCGTGCAAAACTCTGGGAAGGTTAATTTAAGTTAAGTCTGTGGTAAAGAAGGCAAGTGCAATGTTGCAGTTTTTTTCCAAGGGGAGTAGAATATAAAAGCAAGGAGATGATGCTGAGCCTTTGAGACACTAGTCAGGTCGTACTTGGAGTATTGTCAACAGTTTTGAGCCCCATATCTAATAAAGTATGTGTTGTCATTGGAGAGAGTCCAGAGGAGATTCATGAGGATGACCCTGGGAATGAAGGGGTTAACATGTAGAGTGTTAGGCAGCTTTGGGCCTGTACAGAATTCAGAAGAATGCGTGGAATCTCGTTGAAACCTACGGAATGTTGAAAGGACTAGATAGGATGGATGTGGAGAGGAGGTTTCAGATGGTGAGGGTATCCAGAATTGGAGGCACAGCCTCAGGTTGAGGGGAGAGTCTTTAGAATGGAGTTAAGGAGGAATTTTTTTTGCTAGAGAGTAGTAAATCTGTGGAATGTTCTGCCTCAGACTCTGGTGGTGTGTGTACTTAAGATGTAAGTTCATCATTTCCTGATCGGTCAGGGTATTGAAGGATATGGTGAGAAGGTAGGTGTATAGACTTAAGTGGGATCTGTGGTCATTTATGATGGAATGGTGTTGTTGATAAATGGACAGAAGGGCCTAATTCTGCTCTGATGTTTTATGGCCTTGTTGCTTTTTTAAGGGATAGGAGCAAAATGAGGCTATTTGGACCATTGCGTATGTTTTGCCATTTCAACATGGCCGATCCATTTTTCCCCTCTGTCCCAATCTCCTGCCTTCCTCCCATTTCCCTTCATGCCCTGACCAATCAAGCACTGTCAACCTCTGCCTTAAGTATACATAAAGGCTTAACCTCTACAGCTGTCTCAAGCAACAAATTCTAAAGATTCACCACACTGTGGCGAAAGAAGTTCCTCCTCATTTTGGTTCTGAAAGGACACCCCTTTATTCTGAGGATGTCCTCTGGTCTTAGACTCCCTCTCCAAAGGAAACATCCTCTCCACATCCACTCTAATAAGGTCTTTCACCATTCGATAGGTTTCAATGAGGTCAGTCCTCATTCTTCTGAATTCTTGTGGAATACGTGCCCAGAACCATCAAACACTATTATATGACAAGCCATTCAAGCCTGGAATCATTTGCATGAACCTCCAGTTTTTTCTAAGATTAGGTCGCCAAAACTGCTCTCAATACTCCAAATGAGGCCTCCCAGTGCTTTATAAAGTCTTAACATTATATCCTTGTTTTTATATCTTAGTCCTCTTGAAATGAATGCTAACATTGCACTTGCCTTCTTCACCACAAACTCAACTTACAAATTAACCTTTCGAGAATCCTGTACAAGGACTTCCAAGACCTTTGCGCTTCAGATTTTTGTATTTTCTCTCAAATTAGAACGTGGTCAACCCTTTCATTTCTTCTACCAAAGTTCATGACCATACACTTCCCAACTCTGTATTCCATTTTCCACTTCTTTGCCCGTTCTCATAATCTGTTTGCCTTTCTATAGCCTCTATTACCTCAAAACTGCTAGCCCCTTCACCTGTCTTCATATCGTCTGCAACAAAGCCATCAATTTCATCATCCAAATCATTGACATATAACGTAAAAAGAATTGGTCCCAACTTAGACCCCTGTGGAACACCATTAGTCACCAGCAGCCAGCCAGGAAAGCCTTTGTTCTCACTCTGCCTCCAGCCAGCCAGCCACTGCTTTATTCATGCTAGAATACCATGGGCTCGTACCTTGTTAAGCAGCCTCATGTATAGTACCTCGTCAAAGACCTACTGAAAATCCAAGTATGTAACATCATCCAATTCTCCTTTGTCTATCCAGCTTGTTACTTCTTCAAAAAATACTAACAGATTAGTCAGGCAAGATTTTCCCTTCAGGAAACCATGCTGACTGTGGCCTATTTTATCATGTGCCTCCAAGTAGCTTGGGACCTCATCCTTAATAATCAACATCAACATCTTCCCAACCACTGAGATCAGACTAGCTGGCTTATAATTTCCTTTCTTCTGTCTCTGTCCCTTCAAGAATGGAGTGACATTTGCAATTTTCCAGTCTTCTGGAACCATTCCATAACCTAGTGATTCCGGAAAGATCATTACAAATGCCTCCAGAATATCTTCAGCCATCTCTTTCATAACCCTTTGGTGTACACCATTTGGTCCAAGTGACATATCTATCTTTAGACCTTTCAGTTTACAAAGGACCTTCTTCCTAGTTATGGAGAGTTCACACAGTTCATGACCCTTGACACCTGGAACTTCCATATTATTGCTGGTGTCTTCCACAGTGAAAACTGATGCAAAATACTTGTTCAGTTTGTCCACCATTTCCGTATTCCCTGTTATTGCCTCTCCAGCATCATTTTCCTGCAGTCCAATATCCAATCTCACTGCTCACTTACACTCTATGTGTCTGAAGAAACTTTTGTAATCCTCTTTAATATTATTGGTTCATTTACTTTCATATTCCATCTTTTCCTTAATGATTTGTTTAGTTACCTTTTTTTTTAAAGCTTTCCAATCCTCTAACTTCTCACTAATTTTTGCTCTGTTATATGCCCTCTGGCTTTTATGTTGGCTTTGACTTCTTGTTAGCCATGGTTGTGTCATCTTTCCTTTAGAATATTTTTTCCTCTTGGAATGTGTATATCTTGTGTTTTCTGAATTGCTTCCAAGAACTCCAGCCTTTGCTGCTCTGTTGTCATTCCTGTCGGTGTTCTTTTCCAATCAATTCTGGCTAACTGCTCTCTGTGCCTCCTTTAGAGGCATTATAGATTATGCCTCTATAATTCCTTTATTCCACTGTAATACTGATATACCAGTATTCTTCTGCTTCTCAAATTTGGTGGTGAATTTTATCATATTATCACTTGCCTCAAGGGTTCTTTTACCTTGGGCTCCTTAATGAATTCTGTTCACTGCACAACACACAATCCTGAACACTTGATTCCATAGTGGGCTCAACCATGAGCTGTTCTAAAAAGCCATCTCGTAGAAATCACCCCTCTTGGAATCCAGCACCAACCCGATTTTCCTAATCTCCCTGCACATTGAAATTCCCCCTTGACTATTGTAACATTGCCCTTCACCGGGGTTCAGCCTGGATTTGAGAGTATTTGTCATGGGGTTGAACAAATTTGAATTTTTCCCCCTCTGGAGGCTGACGGGCAACCTGACAGATGAAGTGTAGAAATGATAGATAATTTGAGTATTTTTCTTGGGATGCAAATGTCAAGAATAGAGGACATGGCTTTAAGGTGAGAAGGGGAAAAATTAATGGAGATTTCAGAGTTTTTTTTAAAAAAGAAACGGTGATAAATGTCTGGTATGTGATGCTGGGGAAGTAGCAGAAGCTGATATAATAGCCATGTTTAAGAGGCCTTTAACCAGGCACATCAAGAGGCAGGGAATGAAGGGTATGGACAATTGCAGGCCAGTGGGACTCGGTCTAATTAGCATCATGGTTGGCAACGAGCTGACAATCATGAGCTGACAAGCCATTTCCTGCGGGGTGTTGTTCTATGTTCTGTATGAGGGGTTGGACACACGTGAGGGAGAGGGGTAGAGCTGATGTCTTTGGCACTAACATGATTTACCATCAAATAAAAAAAATGACGCAGATGATTTGTATTCTTGTTTAAAGATGGAAAGGCAGTGTTGTTAACGAGTATAGATATTTAGCAAGTTCTAAAGCATATGGTCATAGTAGTCAGTAATGGAATGATTCTTATCAAAAATATTGTGGACCAGAAATGGAATAACGTAATCTTCATATTTTATTGCATATAGAGACAATTTGCTTTGAATTTGCCAGCTGATGGCGTAGTGGCATCAGCGCTGGTCTTCGGGGCAAGAGGTCCTGAATTTGAATCCAGCTGGTTCCCGTTAAGAGCTGGTGATCTCTTTTTTAAAAAAAACACTCACCCAGCAGAAGGCAATGGCAAACTACTGCTGTAACTTGCTCAGTACGCAATTTCCTAATATGTCAGAGCAGTGTGGAAGGAAATTGTCAGCTACCTGGAAATAATTCCGGATGCATCATACCTTAAGAGACAATTGGGTCTGTCAGGTCTGAAACCCTTTGGCAGGACTGGAGGGAAAAAGTAGATTTAAGAGGTGGGGGTGAGGGGAGCGAGAAACACAAAGTGATAGGTGAAATCTGAAGGGGGAGGGGGATGACGTAAAGAGCTGGGAAGTAAATTGGTAATAGAGACATAAGGCCATTAAAGAAAGAAAAGGGGGAGGAGCACCAGAGGGAGGCTATGGGTGGGCAAGGAGATGAGGTGAGAGACGTAAAAGTGGATAGGAAATGTTGAAGGATTGGTTGGGGGGGGGGGGTGCGGTTTGGGGACATTACCAGAAGTTCAAGAAATTGATGTTCATGCCATCAGGTTCGAGGCTACCCAAACGGAATATAAGGTGTTATTCCTCCAACTTAAGTGTGGCCTAGTTATGACAGTGGAGGAGGCCATGGACAGACATATTGGAATGGGAAGTGGAATTAAAATGGGTGGCCACTGGGAGATCCTGCTTTTTCAGGTGGACTTTCCCAGTAGGTGTTTAGTGAAGCAGTCTCCCAATCTATGTCTGGGACACCTATGTCATTGATGTACTTCCTGGGCATCGAGGGGTGACTTGTGTAGCAGCAGAACTCTCAATGGATATGATTAAATATTCTCATTTCAGCCCGATATAGCTAAAAAGCACAACTGCTTCCAAGGTCAGTACAGTCAACAAAGATGTCTTAATGCGTTTAAATGAACTATTGCCTTTTAAAACTGATGGAAACAATGTCGACTGAGGACTGATTCATCTTTGTAGGCTTCCATGCAGGAAACATGGCTACAGGTCAGGGATACATGTGCATTTAAGGAAACAGTGTTTTAAACTCCTAATACCGACTATCTTGCTGTAAAATGTGCAGTCTCTGGTGAATAAAATCGATGGTCTCCAAGCTGGGGTGCTGAATCAGAGGGACCGTGTGTGTCCTTTGTTTCACAGAATCCTGGTTAACCCTTTCTGTACCAGATGTAGCAAGTCAGATCGATAGGTTTACTATACACCGTCAAGGTAGTTCTATAGTGTCGCTCAAAAGCAGAGGTAGAGCAGTATGCCTTATAGTCAACTCTTCTTGGTGCACAAATATACCAGTGCTGTCCCAATTCTGCTCACCAGTCCTAGAATATTTAGCAGTTAAGTACCGTCCTTTTTACCTTTTCAGGATAATTTTGATAGCAGTATACATTCCACCTCAGGCTAATGTCAGTCAGGCTTTAGATGATTTGAGCAATGGTATCAACATGCATGAAACAGCGCACCCCAACACCTTCATCGTTTTGAGGGATTTTAACCAGGCCAGTCTAAAAAACCACTCAGCAATTACCATCACAGATCACCTGCAATACAAGAGGAAACAACACACTGGACTACTGTTACACCACCATCAAGGATGCCTGCCTTGCAATTCCATGCCCTCACTTCGGGAACTCTGATCACCAGGCTGTATCTCTACCTCCTGAGTATGAGCAGAGACCGAAGACCAGCACCAGTAGTGAGAACCAAGGAGGTATGGACAAGGGAAGCACAGGAGTGCTTACTGGCCTGCTTTGAATTGTTGGACTGGATTGTATTCAGGGATTCATCTTCGAACCTGGATAAGTATGCTGCAGTTGTTACCAACTTCATTAAAACCTATGTGGATGAGTGTGTGCCTACAAGGACTTGCTGTACGTTCCAAAACTAAAACCCGCGGATGAACCAGGAGGTATGTCATCTGCTTTGCGGATTCAAGTCTGGTGACCCAGGCCTGTACCAGAAAAACAGGTATGATCTACGGAGGGCTATTTCAAAGGCAAAAAGACAATTTTGAACGAGATTGGAGGCGACATCAGATACATGACAATTCTGGCAGGATTTGCAAGACATTACTTCCTACAAAGTGAAACCCAATGGCATGAATGGCAGTGATGCTTCACTAACAGATGAACCAAACATCTTCTATGCCTGCTTTGAAAGGGAGAATATAACTACAGCTGTGATGATCCCTGCCACATCTGATGACCCTATGATCTCTGTCTTAGAGGCTGATGTCACGCTGTTTTAAAGAGGATGAACCCTCGCAAGGCGGAAGGTCCAGATAGAGCACCTGGTAAGGCTCTGAAAACCTGTGCCAACCAACTGGTATTAAAAGACATTTTCAACATCTCATTGCTATGGGTGGAAGTTCCCACTTGCTTCAAAGAGGCAACAATATACCAGTGCTGAAGAAGAATATTATCACCTGGTAGCACACACACCTACAGTGATGAAATGCTTTGAGAGATTGGTCATGACTGGACTGAACTCTTGCCTTTGCAAGGACCTGGATCTATTTCAATTTGCCTATTGCCTCAATAGGTCAGCAGCAGATGCAATCTCAATGGCTCTTCACACAGCTTTAGACCACCTGAACAACACAAACACCTGTCAGGATGCTGTTCATCGACTACAGTTCAGCATATAATACCATCATTCCCACAATCCTGATTTGAGAAGTTACAGAATCTGGGCCTCTGTACCTCCCTCTGCAGTTGTATCCTCGACTTCTTAACTGGAAGACCACAATCTGTGTGGATTGGTGATAACATCTCCTCATCGCTGACAATCAACAGTGGTGCATCTCAAGGGTGTGTGATTAGTCCATTGCTGTACTCTATACACATGACTGTCTGGTTTGGCATAGCTCAAATACCATCTATAAATTTGCTGCTGATACAACCGTTGTTGGTAGAGCCTCATGGTGACGAGAGGGTGTACAGGAGTGAGATATGCCAACTAGTGGAGTGGTTCTGCAGCAACAACCTGGCACTCAACATCTGTAAGATGAAAGAGTAGATTGTGGACTTCAGGAAGGATAAGACAAAGGAACACATACCAATACTTATAGAGGGAGCAGAAGTGGAGAGAATGAGCAGTTTCAAGTTCCTGGGTGTCAAGATCTCTGAGGACCTAACCTGGTCGCAACATATCAATGCAGTTATAAAGGAGGCAAGACAGCACTAGGAGGTTGAAGAGATTTGGTATGTCAACAAAATCACTCAAAAACTTCAATAGATGGTACTGTGGAGAACATTCTGACAGACTGCATCATTGTCTGGTATGGGGAGGGGGGTGGCTACTGCACAGGACCGAAAGAAGCTGCAGAGGGTTGTAAATTTAGTTAGCTCCATCTTGGGTACTAGCTTACAAAGTACCCTGTACATCTTTGAGGGGTGGTGTCTCAGAAAGGCAGCGTCCATTATTAAGGGCCTCCATCACCCAGGGCATGCCCTTTCCTAATTGTTCCCATCAGTCGGTGGTACAGAAACCTGAAGGCTCAGCAATTAAGCAACTCAGCAACTAAGCACACTCAGCAATTAAGCAACAACTTCTTCCCCTCTGCCATCCAATTCCTAAATGGACATTGAACCCTTCAACACTACCTCACTTTTGAAATATATATTATTTGTTTTTGCATGATTTCTAAATCTGTTCAGTATTGTATTCTGTAATTGATTTACTTATTTTTATTTTTTTCTTCTATATTATGTATTGCATTGAGCTGCTGTTGCTAAATTAACAAATTTCACAACCCATGCTGGTTATAATAAACCTGATTCTGATTCTACAGCAGGCCCCACCAGGAGCACCGCACACAGTATGTGGCCGCAACAGTCTCACAGGTGAAGTGCTGCCTCACCTGGAAGGACTGTTTTGGGCCCGGAATAGTAGTGAGGGAGGAGGTGTAGGGGCAGATGCAGCACTTGTACTGCTTGCAAGCTTAAGTGACGGGGGTGGGGGGGGGAGATCAGTGGAGAGGGACGAATGGACATAGGAGTCGCATAGGGAGCGATCCATGCGAAAAGCATAAAGTAGGGGTAGAGGGAAATGCTTGGTTATGGGATCCCGTTGGAGATGGCGGAAGTTTCGGAGAATTATGGTTCGACGCAGAGACTGGTGGGGTGGTAGATGAGGACAAGAGGAACCATATCCCTGGTAGAGTGGCGGGAGGGTGGGGTAAGAACAGATGTGCATGAAATGGAAGAGATGCGACTAAGGGCAGTGTTGATGGTTGAGGAAGGGAAGCGGCTTTCTTTGTTCTGGAAAGAAAAGTCTCATCTGGAGGCACTTCACATGCTCTGGACCTTTTCAATGATTTCAGGTTCCCTGGCTCCCATCATCTTATTTTTACTATGGATGCTCAGTCTCTCTACACCTTCATTCCCCACCAGGAAGGCCTCAAAGCTCTCCAGTTTTTTTTCTGAACAACAGACCTAACCAGTTCCCATCCACCACCACTCTCCTTCATCTAGTGGAACTTGTCCTCACTCTAAATAATTTCTCCCAATTCCTTCAAACAAAAGGTGTAGCCTTGGGCACTCATATGGTTCGCAGCTATGCTTGCCTGCTTGTCGGCTATGTGGAGCAGGGGAAATTCAAAACAAGATCTTCAATTGCATCATGTCTTTTATAATGTATCCCTCTATTATAAAGGCAATAAAGTACAATTTGAAATAGCGCTAATTGTGGTAGACCATTTGCTAACTACAAGTTTATACAGACATTAGTGTGATAATAAACAATGATCATTTGTAGGTTTAACAAGATATATCAGCTAGAACATGTTTAAACTCACTGTTTCTCTTCAAATTATAAGCTTGGGTGCCATGACAGAGTAGTAGTTAGCATGATGCTATTACATTTCAGGGTGTCAGAGTTCAATCCTGGCATCCTCTGTAAGGAGTTTGTGCGTCCTCCCCATGGAATGCGTGGGTTTCCTCTGGGTGCTATAGCTCCTTCCCACAATCCAAAGTTGTACTGGTTAGTAGGTTAATTGGTTATTATAAATTGTCTAGTGATCAAGCTAGTGATATCGATGGGTTGCTGGTGGCATGGCTCGGCTCAAAGGGTCAGCAGGGCCTATACCACACTGCATTTTGAAATAAAAGTAAATAAATAATTAGATACTGTTATTTTATCTATCATCTGAAAAAATGCATTTTTGTGTTGTATTGAAATACATTTGCAAGCAGGACTGAATGAGGCTTGGACGTGTCATTTTCTCAGTGCGATAGAAGTACAACCAACTAAGCCATGTCCACAATGCATCTGAGCAAGCTGTTAATCAGTAGTTATTCAGAGTAACTGATTAGATATCTCTTTGGTGGTAATTTCAGGAAAATTTGATGTTGATTGAAATTAATTGAATGGAAATATGGTCCTAATAATCTGGGGTGTTTTCATCTGATTCCTGCTTGGGAATATAATTTTGTTTTAATCCTTCCTTTTAATTGTCCTATGAGGGATTCTCAATAAAAAAAATAATTTGTTTCAAATCATTGGTTCAGTACTTGGTAGATCAGCATTATTCCTCCTGCTGAGATTATCTTATTGATCAGATGAACACAATGAATATTCTTCCCTTTTGCTTTTCTGTCCATTCCATTAAGCAAACAAGAAAGCCATTGCTTTCTCCCTATGAATTTTTCCCATATACAATACTTTATCACCTTAATACATTCTAAATTCCTGGAGAGTTATCAGATGGAACCGTTTGAGATATTAAATTGATGGGCAGTAGAAGAATTTGAATATCAAAGTTCAAAGTAAATTTATTATCAAAGTACAAACGTGTTTGTATATATATATCACCATATACAACCCTGAGATTCATTTTCTGGAGGACATAATAAATCCAAAATCCAATGTACGATCAATGAAAGACACACCATCAGAATCAGGTTTAATATCACTAGCATATGCATAAGTCATGCAATTTGTTAATTTAGTGACGGCAGTACAATACAGTTCATGATAAATACAGAAAGAAGAATAACAGTAAGTATACATGTGATTTAATAGTTAATTTAAATCAGTGCAAAAACAGAAATAATAAAAAAGTGAGTTAGTGGTCATGGGTTCAGTGTCCATTCAGAAAATGGTTGGCAGAGTGGAAGAAGCTGTTCCTGAATTGCTGAGCGAGAGCCTTCAGCCTCTTTCCTGATGGTAACAATGGGAAGAGGGCATGCCTTAGTTAGTGGGGAATCCTTAATGGATGCAGTCTTTCTGAGGCCAACCAGTGTGCAATTGATGACAAACTGTGCAATCACAACTATTCAAGGGGTAAGAAGTAATCATAATAATCAAGCAATAAATATAGAGAACATGAGATGAAGAGTTTCTGAAAGTGAGTCCATAGATTCTGGGAACATTTCATTGATGGGGCAAGGAAAGTTATCTCCTTTGGTTCAAGATCTTGGCCATTCCTGAACCTGGTGATGAGAGTCCCGAGGCTCCTGTACCAACTTACTAATGGCAGCAGCGAGAAGAGAGCATGGCCTGGGTAGTGACAATCCCTGATGATGGATGCTGTTTTCCTGTGGCCATGCTCTTTGGAACTTGAGTATGAATTTGAATTATGATGTAGCTGTTATAAAGTTTAAGATGCAAAATGTAATTTTTATTTGGAAAGCACAGAGATTCTTCAGACTGATTGTTATTGAGTCTCATACAGAGCCTATA
Organism: Hypanus sabinus; assembly: GCF_030144855.1. NCBI lineage: Eukaryota > Metazoa > Chordata > Chondrichthyes > Myliobatiformes > Dasyatidae > Hypanus > Hypanus sabinus. The sequence goes on from NC_082717.1 coordinate 15,966,800, forward strand.
AAAAGTATTCATCCCCCTCCCTTGGAAGTCTTCATGTTTTAATGTTTTACAACATTGGATTATAGTGGATTTAATTTGGCTTTTTTTTGACACAGATCAACAGAAGAAGACTTTTGAGTCAAAGTGAAAACAGATCTCTATGAAGTGATCTAAATTAATTAATAATTATAAATATAAAACACAATAATTGATTGCATTAAGTAGTCACCTCCTTCAAGTCAGTATTTAGTAGATGCAGCTTTGGCAGCAATTACAGCCTTGAGTCGTGTGGCTTTCTTTTTGCCACTCTTCCATAAAACAGCGACTGGTGAAGCACCCAGGCAACAGTTGTTGTATGCACAGTCTTTCCCATTTCAGCCACTGAAGCTTGAAACTCCTCCAGAGTTGTCATAGGTCTCTTGGTGACCTCCCTCATGAGTTTCCTTGCATGGTCTCTTAGTTTTTGAGAATGGCCTGCTCTCGGCAGATTTACAGCAGAGCCATATTCTTTCCATTTCTTGATGATTGACTTAACTGTACTCCAAGGGATATTCAGTGACTTGGAATTTTTCTTGCATCCATCTCCTGACTTGTGCTTTTCAAAATCCTTTTCGTGAAGTAGCTTCTGGTGTTCTTTTGTCTTCATGTTCTAGTTTATGCCAGGATATTGACTCACCAGCAGTCAGGACCTTCCAGGTATGGGTATATTTTTACTATAATCAATTGAAACACTTTGACTCCACACAGGTGATCTCCATTTAACTAATTATGTGACTTCTAAAACCAATTGGCTGCACCAGTGATAATATGCTGTGTCATATTAAAGACGGGTGAATACTTAAGCAATCAGTTATTTTGCATTTTAATTTTGTAAACCATTTAGATCACTTTGTAGAGATCTGTTTTCACTTTGACATGGAAGAGTCTGTTTCTGTTCAGCAGCATCAAAAAAGCCAAATTAAATCCACTGTGATTCAATGTTGTAAAACAATAGAACATGAAAACTTCCATGGGGGGTGCAATCAATTGCTTTGTGTTTTAATATTTATAATTCATTTAGATCATTTTGTAGAGATCTGCTTTCACTCTGACATGAAAGTCTTTTTCTGTTCATCAGTGTCAAAAAAGCCAAATTAAATCCACTGATTCAATGTTGTAAAACAGTAAAATATGAAAACTCCCAAGGGTGTGAATACTTTTTGTAGGCACTGCATATAATAATTAACTTCCTTATTCTGGGATTTTTCTCTCAATTGACAGATATTTTGTGGTCTTTTTCAGAACCTAGCATTTGGATGAATTTGATGACATTAGTGTACAGTAGCTGAGCAAGTGAGGCAGTTGCCTTCTAGGAGTACAGACAGCTTCAGAAAAAGGCCTGAAACAGAAGTGAGGATTACAGAAATTGTTGTGGATAGTCTGTCAAATGAGTGTAACTGGGTTCTCATTTTGTAAGTATTGTATAAATTGGATTTTGCATTTTCTTTCAACTATAAAATCCTGTTGAATCTTTGTGGGCTCTAGGAGTAATCTCAACAAATTATTTTCCAATTCTCTGTATGTCCAGCAGCTCATCCCTGATCCTCCACCTCCCATCTGCACTGAGAATAATTTACTCTAATGAACCTATCAACCAGCACGTCTTTAGGATCTGCGAGGAAATTGGGTCACCAGGGAAAATCAGTGCAGACACAGGGAAAATGTGCATGTTGCATATAGATACAATTGAGCAGGTGGTCAGGAAGCTTAATGGTCTGAGGGTGGATAAATCTCCAAGACCTGATGGAATACACCCAGGTGTTCTGAAGGAAATAACTGGAGAGATTGCGGAGGCATTAACAATGATCTTTCAAGAATCGATAGATTCTGGCATTGTACTGGATGACTGGAAAATTGCAAATGTTACTCTGCAATTTAGGAAGTGTGGGAGGCAGCAGAAAGAAAACTATAGACCTGTTAACTTGACATCAGTGGTTGGGAAGTTGTTGGAACCGATTCTTAGGGATGAGATTATGGAGTACCTGGAGGCATATGACAAGAGAGGACAAAACCAGCATGGTTTCCAGCAAGGAAAATCCTGCTTGACTAACCTACTGCAATTATTTGAGGAAATTACAAGTAGGTTAGACAAAGGAGATGCAGTAGATGTGGTGTACTTGGATTTTCAGAAGACCTTTGACAGGGTGTTGCACATGAGGCTGCTTAGCAAGAGCCCATGGTATTCTAGGGAAGTTACTAGCATGGGTAAAGCATTGGCTGATCGGCAGAAAACAGAGTGGGAATAAAAGGGATCCTATTCTGGTGGCTGCCAGTTACCAATGGAGTTCCACAGCGGTTGGTGTTGAGACAGCTGCTTTTTATGATGTATGTCAATGATTTGGACTATGGAATTAATGGATTTGTGGCTAGATTTGCAGATGATACAAAGACAGGTGGAGTAGCAAGTAATGTTGAGGAAACAGCCTGCAGAGGCACTGAGTGTAGATGTACACTTTAATGCTTAGTTTTAAACTCTGAATTATTTTTTGTTTCTTTGTACTATTACCTTAGAAATTTAAACTCTTATTGAAATATTTATATGCTGTTTCTCTATAATATCTTGGAGGAGTTTCTGCTGGTTTCTGCGCAGCTCCTATGCTCAATTCTTGTAGAACTCTCTGACATATAAATTTATTGATAGATAATTAATCTATTTTAGAACAAGCTTCTGTTAGGGTGCTGCCTATTTATATCTGTTGTGATGATGGATAGTTAAATTGTAAATTATTGGAACATCCTATACTGATTTATTGACGGCTATGCTTTGATGCAAGCAGACACAGTTTCATATCTAACTCTTATTGTAGAACATAGAAGCAGAGAAGAACAATATTTACCTTTTTAACTAAAAGAACTATTTGTAGAAACTGATGCTGAGAATTTTATTCCACATTATCAATTGTGGAATATCCATCTGCATCCTTTATCTGCTAATTAAAAATTAGCCTTCAGTTAATTACATTTGTGTCACTTAATCATTTGGATTTTGAATTTGACTGTAATTTTGATTTTTTTAAGGAGTGCAGACTGCTTGTCCTAAATAAATATTTAGCAGGGTTTGGAGTAAACCATACAGTCATATTCAGATTGTTCAGGGATATCTTTCTTTTCATTGGAGACCACTTCTGGATTCCAGTCTTCCTTATCAACGAGGTCACATCACTTTTTGTTGCTATCCTGGTCATTACCTTCTTGTGGCATCTGTGATGCTGGCATATCTTTGACTCTTGCAAATAAGATCCAGGAGCATAATTAATTCACACAGTCCCTCCAGCTGTTTTCATGCAATGTGCGCTAAACTTCCTTTGTTATGAAATATTATTCTCACCAACTTTGCATTTAGAACTTAAAAACAACTTGTAATTTGAAATAAGCCTGTAGTAGTGAATGAGATAATTAATTTATTGTTTACAGATATATATCTTAGAAACATTATAAATGCTCCAACCAGAATAAAGTAGAACTTGGAGTACTGTGCTCAGTTCTGGTCACCTTACTACTGGAAGGATGTGGAAGCCATAGAAAGGGTGCAGAGGAGATTTACAAGGATGTTGCCTGGATTAGGGAGCATGCCTTATGAGATTAGGTTGGCCTTTTCTCCTTGGAGCGACGGAGGATGAGAGGTGACCTGATTGACGTGTATAAGATGATGAGAGGTATTGATCGTATGGATGGTCAGAGGCTTTTTCCCAGGGCTGAAATGGTTGCCACAAGAGGACAGGTTTAATGTGCTAGGGAGTAGGTACAGAGGAGATGTCAGTGGTATGTTTTTTACTCATTGTGGTGAGTGCGTGGAATGGACGACCAGCAATGGTGGTGGAGGCGGGTATGATAGGATCTTTTAATAGACTTTTGGATAGGTACACGGAGCTTAGTAAAATAGAGGGCTATAGGTAAGCCTAGTAATTTCTAAGGTAGGAACATGTTTTGCATAACTTTGTTAGCTGAAGGACCTGTATTGTGCTGTAGGTTTTCTATGTTAACTTTTTTTTAATCACTTGGAATAAATGAAGCTGTTTTTCTGAGAGTTTAAAACTAGATCTCTTTCAGTTGATCCGGTTCTTGCTTTGTTTATTACTAAATTGCTTAAAGGACTGTATTAGCAGTCTCACTGCAAGTGTTGCAGCTGGTTGTAGTTTGTGGAAGACTGTTATATCTAGATCTGTAGATGTCCAAGATCTGTAGCTGCAAAAAAGTGGCATAAGGCTTGTTACTACATTGTACAACAGATGTTGCTTTTACAGATAGTTTCCTAAATTGTAACCTGTGCTCCTGTAAGTGGTTACACCATGTTTAAGCTATTGAAATCACAGAGCATGAGGGCATAAGTTGATGGGTGAGAAGGGAAAGACTTAAAGGTTACTTGATGGATATGTTTTTCAGAGTGTGGTATGTATGTGGAATCAGCTGCTAGAGCAAATGATAAAGCCAGGTATAAGTTACAACACTTTAAAAAAAAATTCTGGATCAGTTCATGGATAGGAACAGTTGAATGTGCTGTAAACTAATTCAGGAAAGCACCTAAGTTGGCATGGATGAGTTGAACGGAAGCACTTATTCCCATCTTGTATAACTTTGACTCTAAGCCAAGTCTGGTAAGAGCATAAAACTTGCAGTGTGGTAAATCTAGAAGAGGAGGTTCCAAACACCTAATTAATCAATCAATCATTCATTGCAGGGAATGACTGACCTTAATGCACCTGACCCCTCTCTAATGAAAAAAATACCCAGAAAGGATGTGTCAGTTCACACCACAAAGAGGGGAACAGCTGTAAGACCATAAGATTTAGGAGGAGAATTAGGCTATTTGGCCCATTGAGCCTGCTCTGCCATTCCATGATTGCTGATTTATTATCCCTTACAACCCCATTCTCCTGCCTTCTCCCTGTAATATTTGATGGCCTGAGTAAGCAAGAACCTATTAACTTCTGCTTTAAATATTCCTAATGACTTGGCTTCCACAGTCATGCAGCAATTCACTCCATAGATTCACTACACTTGGCTAAAGTAATTCCTTCTCAACTGTTCTAAATGGATGTCCCCTCTATTCTGAGTTTGTACCCTCTGGTCCTAGGATCCCCCACAGGAAAACACCCTTTCCACATCTCCTGTATTTAGGCCTTTCAAGATTCAAAAGGTTTCAAGGAGAATCCCCCTCCCCTATTCTTCTAAATTTCAATGAGTACAGACCCAGAACCATAAACTCTCCTCGTGCATTAATGTTTTCATTCCTGAAATCATTCTCATGAACCTCCTGGACCCTCTCCAATGCTAGCACATCTTTTCTTAGATAACGGGCCAAAAGCTGATCACGATACTCCAACTGTGGTCTGACCAATGCCTTTTAAATCTTCAGCATTGCATCTTTGCTCTGCTCTTCTAGCCCTCTTGAAATGCTAACATTGCATTTGCCTTCCTTATAACTGACTCAACTTGCAAGTGAACTTTTATGAGCCCTGCATGAGGACTCCCAAGACCCTTTGCACCTCTGATTTTTGAATTTTCTTCCCATTTAAAAATAGTTCGCACTTTTGTTCCTTCTCTGCATGACCATACACTTCCCTATTCTATATTCCATCTGCTAATTCTTTGCCCATTCTTCCAATCCAAGTCCTTCTTTATTCTCCACTACCTGCCCCTTCACTTGTCTTTGTATTGTCTGCAAGTGTAGTCACAAACCTATCAATTCCATCATCCAAATCAATGATATATATAATGTGAAAAGGACCTGTTCCAATACAGACCCTTGTGGAACACCACTAGTCAATGGCAGCCAGCCAATAAAAGGCTCCCTTTATTTCCATTGTCTCCATGCTAGTGTCTTTCTTATAATACCATAGGGTCTTTGTCTTTTACGCAGTCTCATGTGCGTTACTTTGTCAAAGGCCTTTTGAAAATCCAAGATGCGCTGACTCTCTTTGCCTATCCTGCTAGGTATTCCTTCAAGAATTCCAACAGGTTTGTCAATCAAGATTTTTCCTTAAATCAAGCTGAATTTGGCCTATTTTATGATGTGCATCCAAGTACCCTGAAACCTCAACCTCTTCCTTATAATGGATTCCAGCATCTTCCCAATCACTGAAGTTTGACTGATTGGCCCATAATTTCCTTTCTTAAAGTGTGGAGTGACATTTGCAATTTTTCATCTCTCCCGAGCCATTCCAGAATCTAATGATTCTTGAAAATTCATGGCTAATGCCTCCTAAATCTCTTCATTTACCTCTTTAAAAACTCTGGGGTGTAGTCCATCTTGTCCAGGTGACTTGTCCACCTTCGGAACTTTCAGCTTCCCAAGCACCTTCTCCTTAGTAATAGCACTTACATTCACTTCTGCTCTTTGACTCTCTCAACTGTTATGCCAAACAGTCTTACATTTTTTTGCTATACCTAAATAGGAGTTATCGTAATTGCTAAAATACACTTCTGAATGTACAGGTTCTCATTCACTTATTCTTGCTTATGATTGCTGACCTATCATAATGGTCTAATAATTCTCATCCTTATTTTTAAGTAACTCCATGACCTTGGTCTGCCTCTTCTCTGTAATCTTCACCAGCTGCCTATACTCTTGGAGATCTGTGCTCTATTATCTACTTCTGACTATACTTCCACAAGACTTTGAAGGCTGTAATCTCGGAAAGCCTCTATTGTGTACCTCTGTAGGTATTTTTGAAATAGGACTGTTCTTTAAAATTTCCCCAAGTGTTTTTTGTTTTCTGTCTCATTGTCAAATTCTGATAACATTTTGAGACAAACCTGCTGATCTCTTGTGATGCAAAAGGTGCTTTATAAGTGTTAGTGTGTTTCTGGCAGGTACAAAAGGTAGCAATGGCATTTTCTGCTTGCTATTTCAGCCACACCATGTCATGCTTTAGTAATTAATCATGTGATATGTAGATGTCATTGACTATACAGTAGCATGCAAAAGTTTAGGCACCCTGGTCAAAATTTCTGTTACTGTGAATAACTAAGTGAGTAAAAGATTACCTGATTTCCAAAAGGCATAAAGTTAATGATGACACATTTCTTTAATATTCTAAGCAAGATTGCTTTTTTATTTCCATCTTTTACAGTTTCAAAGTAACATAAAAGGAAAAGGGCCCGAAGCAGAAGTTTGGGCACCCTTGCATGGTCATTACTTAGTACCACCCCCTTTGGCAAGTATCATAGCTTGTAAATGCTTTCTGTAGCCAGCTAAGAGTCTTTCAATTCTTGTTTGAGGGATTTTTACAAATTCTTCCTTGCAAAAGGCTTCTAGTTCTGTGAGATTCTTGGGCTTTCATCTTGCATGCACTGCTCTTTTGAGGTCTATCCAAAGATAGAAGCCATCCTCTTCATCTTCAGCTTTTTTTTTTATAGACGGTGTGATGTTTGCTTTCAGAATTTGCTAGTATTTAATTGAATTCATTGAAAGGTTCCCTGTGCCACTGGCTGCAACACAAGCCCAAAGCATGATTGATCCACCCCTGTGCTTAACAGTTGGAGAGTTGTTCTTTTCATGAAATTCTGCACCCTTTTTTCTCCACATACCTTTGCTCATTATGGCCAAAAAGTTCTATTTTAACTTCATCAGTCCACAGGACCTGCTTCCAAAATGCATCAGGCTTGTTTAGATGTTTCTTAGCAAACTTCTGACGCTAAGTTTTGTGGTGAGGACGCAGGAAAGGTTGTCTTCTGATGACTCTTCCATGAAGGTCATATTTGTGCAGGTGCCGCTGCACAGTAGAATAGTGCACCACCATTCCAGAGTCTGTTAAATCTTCTTGAAGGTCTTTTGCAGTCAAATGGGGGTTTTGATTTGCCTTTCTAGCAATCCTATGGGAGTTCTCTCAGAACTTCCAGACCTCAATTTGACCTCCACCGTTCCTGTTAACTGCCATTTCTTAATTTCATTATGACCTGAGGAAACAGCTACCTGAAAATGCTGTGGTATCTTCTTATAGCTTTCTCCTGCTTTGTGGGCATCATTTATTTTAACTTTCAGAGTGTTCGGTAGCTACTTAGAGGAGCCAATGGCTGCTGATTGTTGGGAAGAGGTTTGAGGAGTCAGTGTATTTATAAAGCTTTGAAATTTGCATCACCTGGCCTTTCCTAACAATGACAAGACAAAGCCCTAACAAGCTAATTAAGGTCTGAGACCTTGGTAAAAGTTATCTGAGAGTTCAAGTCTCTTGGGGTGCCCAAACTTTTGCATGGTGCTTCTTTCCTTTTTTTTCCACTCTAAAATTGTACAAACCTGAAATAATACACTAATCTTGCATAAAATGTTGAAAAGAATGTTTCATCTTTAACTTTATGACTTTTGGAGATCAGTTCATCTTCTACTCACTTAACTATTCACAGTAACAGAAATCTTGACCAGGGGTGCCCAAACTTTTGCATGCCACTGTATTACTCTGTACTTCATATGGGATTGACTTGGCAGTTATCCAGCCAATCTACGCAGCTATTAAGATACAGCTCATAGAATCACAGAAAATACTCTTCCCTGCTGACCAAGTTGTCTCACAAACACAGTTAAATTGCCTATGTTTGGTCTATATCCCTCTAAATCTTGTGTTGTAATTGTATCCACCTCTACCAGTTCCACTGTCAACACTTTCCATATGCACTGTGCATGGGGGGTGGGGGGGGGAGAATCCTTTAAAATGTTAAAATGTAATGTCTTATTTTAAACTTATGCCCTCTATTTTTGGACTCCCCAATCCTGGGGCAAAACTGGCTGTTCACCTTTTTGCATGTCCACCATGATTTTATAAATCTCAGAGTTGTCACCCCTCGCTTTTGGGGGAGAGGAGGGAAACTAGTTTAACTAGCCTGGCCTTGTAACTCAAACCTTTCAGTTCTGATATAATCTTCATAAATGGATTTTTCACCCTTTCTACTTTATAGGCATCCTTTCTGCAGTAGGATGACCAGGACTGTATGCAGTGCTCCAAATGGGGTCTTAACCAATGTCTTGTCCAGTGGTAACATCACGTCCCAACTCCTGGATTCATTATCCTGAATAATGAATGCAACGGTACCAAACACAATCTTTACTTGTCTACCTGTATTGGTACTTTCAAGTACCTAAGTCCTTCTGTTCTACAACACTGCCCAGGGCAGAAAAAGTTTCAGATGTTCTGCTTGCAGAGAGGATGTCTAATTAACTCAATAGTGTGCATTGGATCAGATGTAATTATAGACCATAAGACACGGGAGCAGTATTTGGCCATTTGGCCCATCAAGTCTGCTCCGCCATTCCATCACAGCTGAACCTTTCCCCCCTCCTCAACCCCATTCCTCGGCCTTCTTCCCATAACATTTGATGTTATGTCCAATCAAGAACCTATCAATCTCTGTCTTAAATACACAGTTGCCTGTGGTAAGAAATTCCACAAGTTCACCACCCTCTGGCTAAAGAAATTTCTCCGCTTCTGTTTTAAATGGATACCCCTCTACCCTGAGGCTGTGACCTCTTGTCCTTGACTTCCCCCCTGCATAGGAAACATCCTTTCCACATCTACACTGTCTAGCCTTTCAACGTTCGAAAGGTTTCAGTGAGGTACCCCCTCATTCTTCTGAATTCCAGTGAGTACAGACCCAGAGCCATCAAACTGGCATAGAATTAGCCTGTCCACAGGGCTATGAAAACTTGGAGCCCTGAAGGTGCACTTATCTTCTAGGCTTACTTATCCTTGAAAGCGGAACAAGTGCTACACCTGTCCTTACACTTCTCTCTCACCACCATTCAGGGCTCCCGACAGTCCTTCCAGGTGAGGTGACGCTTCACCTGTGAGTCGGCTGGTGTGATATATTGCGTCTGGTGCTCCTGGTGCGGCCCTCTATATATTGGTGAGACCCAACGCAGACTAGGAGACCGTTTTGCTGAACACCTGTGCTCTGTCCATCAGAGAAAGCAGGATCTCCCAGTGGCCAGGCATTTTAATTCCATGTCTTAATCCCATTCTGATATGTTTATCCATGGCCTCTACTGTCAAGATGAAGCCACAGTCAGGTTGGAAGAACAACACCTTATATTCTGTCTGGGTAGCCTCCAACCTGATGGCATGAACATTGATTTCTCTAACTTTCATTAATGCCCCTCCTCCCCTTCTTACCCCAAACCTTTATTTATTTATCAATCAATCTATCTATCTATCTGTCTATCCATTCATCCATCCTCCTCCCCCCTCTTACTTCTCAATTTTTTTTTCTCTCTCTGCCCCTCTCACTATCATTCCTTGCCTGTTCTCCATCTCTCTCTGGTGCTCCCCTCCCCCTTTCTTTCTCCCGAGGCCTCCTGTCCCATGATCCTTTCCCTTCTCCAGCTGTGTATCCCTTTTGCCAATTACCTTTCCAGCTGTTAGCTTCATCCCTCCCCCTCCTGTCTTCTCATACCATTTGGGATTCCTCCTCCCCCTCCCACATTCAAATCTCTTACTGCCTCTTCTTTCAGTTAGTCCTGATGAAGGGTCTTGGCCCAAAACGTCAACTGTACTTCTTCCTATAGATGCTGGCCTGCTGTGTTCCACCAGCATTTTGTGTGTGTTGCTTGAATTTCCAGCACCTGCAGATTTCATTGTGTTTGCGTTTTTAAAAAGGTAGAAATTAAGCTGTTTCTGTAGATGTCCGTCAGTGCTCAAAAAATTTCAGATTTCGGACATTTTTGGAATTTGGAATTCAGGTAAGTGGTACTCCGCCTGTACTTAAAACCGTATCAAGATGTAGAGTATGGCCCTTGTGGAGATCAAGCCTCTAGGACTTTTATATCAGCAGTTAATGCCTTCTCTGATTTCCCCAAAAAGTAAGTAGTCAGCTTTTGCATAAAACTAGTATAATTCTTCTGATAAAGCTACTCCCATGATAGAGTTGAACAGAGTGTTACAAGATTTAGATACTGCAATAATGAAGGATGAGCAATATATTTATAAGTTGTGTGGGCGAGTCTTACGGAGATAATGGTGTTCCTTTGCTTCCTTTCCATTTTGCTGTAGAGTTTGCAGATTCTGGAGTTGCTATTGCAGTAGCCTGTATAAGTTACTGTCGTACATTTTGTAAATGGTACACACTCCAACCACTATGTGCCAGTCATGGAAAGAATAAATGTTTAGGTTGTTTATGGATTCTGATGAAGTTGGTTGCATTACCCTAGATGGTGTCAAGCCTCTTAAGAATTTGGGCACAACTTTAATCCAGGCAAATGAAAAATACTCCATTGTACATCTGACTTGTGCCCAGATGATGATGGAAAGGCCACGGTGCCAGGAGGTGAGTTATACTCCGCAAGTTACTGAATTTGGCTGAGAAGATTTATATGACATACACAAAATGTCGGAGGAACTCAGGCCAGGCAGCATCAGTGGAAAAGAATACAGTCAATGTTTTGGGCTGAGACCCTCCAGCAGGACTGAAGATATTTATGTGTCTGGTTTATTTGACTTTCTGCCAAAATCTTGATAATGATATTTTGGCAATGAAAATGTCATTGAATGTCAAGGATAGGGAGTTAGATACTGTTGGAGATGGTCTTTGTTTGCTGTTTTTGTGTCCTGGGTGTTACTTGCCTGAATGCTACCTGAAATCTTGCTGCATGTCCTCCTTCATTGGAGATGTGCATTTAAAATTGTGCAATCATCAACAGACTATTGACTTTAAGGAAAGTTTTTGATGAAGCAACTAAAGATGGTAGTGAATCTGGGGTTGTTGATCTGACAATGAAAATCATCTTCCTGTGGAGTCATACAGCATGGTAATATGTCTGCACTATACTACAAGTACCTTTTCCTGGCCTGTAGCGTTCTGGGCCATGAGGTTTCATTCATGTGTTCATCTAAATATTATTCAACTTTTACAAAGGTACCTGTTTTCACCACCCAATCAGGCTGATTTCAACAATTTTCTGGCTTAAAAAAATTCTCAAATTTTTTATTTTGAACCTATGTAATTCGGTCAAAGATAATTATGTTAATAGGAGATGTTTCTCATTATCTACTCCTATCTATGCCCCTCATGTCCAAAGTCATGCCTGGTGAGATGATGGGTCATTGTAAGTTGTCCCTTCATGAGGTTCGGTTTGTTTGAGTTTGTTGGAGGGTTCTGGGATGGCATGGCTCAAAGGATCAGAAGGGTCTACTCCATGTGGTATTACTAAATAAATATAGTAAGTAGTTTTGTGTACCTGTATTAGGTTACTCCTCAACTACTGCTCAAGGAAAACAAGCCCAGCCTATCCAGTCTCTCCTCTTGACTGAATCATTCCAGCCCAAGTTCCTCACCCTCTCTTCAATATATTCACAATACAATCTGATAACATGTGGCTTGACTAATGTTTTATATAGTTATACCATAAACTCTTTGCTTTTGTACTCTATCCTGGACAATAAAGGCAAACATCCAATATTCAACCACAATTGTCTCCATATTGAGCTGTCTTCAGGGGCTCTTGTACATCAGGATTCTTCTGTTCCTCAGTACTTTCTTGGATCTCACCGTGCACTGAATATCTTGGCCTCATTGATCTACCCAGATTATGGCAGCTTACATTTTTCAGTATTAAAGTCTATTCGACATTTCTCTGTCCCTTTTACTAACTTTGTGTTAGTATGACTTCAGCTATTGTAGTTATTCCTTATGATGTCCATTGACTTCTGTTTTACCAAAGGCCATCTGACACTGATGTTCTAAAGTTGCCTTGATATCAAGAGTAGGTATTCTAACTCCTAAAACAGAGCTATTAAGTGACACTTACTCATAAAGAACCTCCACAACAGTGTCCATTTGCCTTCATAAGCATCTTATCTGGAGTCACCACTAGTTGTGGTGCACAGATCTTCAGTACAACAGTTGGGATATTGTCTGGTCCCATTGTCTTTTGCTGTTTCTGATGCTCTCAGCTGTTTCTTGCTGAACATGGTTTTAAATTCAGCAGCCTTTACCACTTGTGTGCTTGGCACTGCCATTGTTGAGAAAGGGGGTGTTCATGGAGCCTCCTCTTTCTGTTAGCTATGATTGTTCATTGCTATTCACAATGCGATGTGGTAGGGCTGCTGAGTTTTATTCTGTTGCTAATGAATGTACTAAGTTCTGTTTATCCAGACTGCTTTTGTTTAGCATTGAACTGATCCTGTATTGTAGGTTCACTTGAATGGTACCTCATAATTGTAGGTATACCAGAAGCCCTTCTACACTCATTGAAGCAAGATTAATTCCATGGCTTGATTGTGGTAGAATGCTAAACATACTGAACCAGGATATTGTACATATCTAGTGCTGTTGATATAACAGTACCTCACAGCTGCTCAGATTACTAATGAAAATAAACCATTTAACATGTAGTGCCTCAAAATACTATTGAGGGTGATCTCGATTATAAAAATGGGACTTTTTATTGCACAGATTTTGCTGTGGGTATTTCTAC